>NC_088871.1:12896844-13205977 GCF_032884065.1 Artemia franciscana | reverse complement strand
TTTGATTAGAACAGATTTAGAACAGCTAAGAGCTTTTAACTAAGAACACTAATGACAAAAAGAGAAATTACAACACTTACCAAAGAATAAAATGATAAATACATATTTTAAATCAAGTCAGAATTCCGTAATTCACCTAAAAGTGCTGACGTGCCAAGTCTCCTTCTTTACACCCTCCCAGGAATTTCCCATAAATCTCTTAAATTGTTCAATTTTCAAGATTTCTTATTGGCCATTCAAATCCAGAAAAAAATGAGGTATTTTTTGAGAAAAAAGAAGCTGGAGTTAGCTTGGGAAATCAGTTTTCCGATGCAAAAACATACCATCATTAGAGAACAGTTGTGATCACGGTAGGGTATTGGTATTGAAATATGAATAAAAATCAGTACTTCTTAATTTTTTTAGCTTTTTGAGGGGGGGTGGGGAAGGAATAGCCTATTTTGATGCATAAAATTGCAGAAAGTTGATTCTTTGAGGGGGCTATTTATAGCAAATAATGTTTAACAAGAAACAAAGGGCTCACCAAGCTGCAGAAGTGAAAAATCATTATTGACTTTTGTAAGAAAAGGCTCTTCTTTTCCCTCTTCTAATAAATCTTGAGGGGACGAAAACTGCGAACCAAATCCTGGAAATGCTCCATTTAACGGAACTGTACCAGTTGGGAATCTTCCCAAAGGGAACGAAACCGAGACACCATCTGGAAACATCGCAGAACTTGCTCTATTTGTGCCAAGTGATTCTAAACTTCCTGTTTGAGAGCCCATGCTTGCTGAACCACCCTGCCCTGCAGCGTCCCCTGCACCATTTGAAGTTTCTAACATTGAAGGATCCATTTATTGATGGTGTTGCCCCAACAGACAAATTCAAACTGATTTAACTTTAAAGCTATAGGTACAACTTTAATTGTTTGTTTAATAGAATTGGTAATTGGTTTCTTTGGTAATTAGGTCACTGAATTTTATCTCCTTGTTTAATAACAGGATGTCCCTTTATGACCATTAATTAAGCACAATGTTGGTCTTTTACTTAGGTTTATAAGATCCATTTTAACTTACTGAAGGGTGATCAGATCTTAATGAAATTTCATGTTCGGAAGGATATCGTCTCTTAGAGCCTTTATTTTAAATCGCGACGGGATCCCTTGACATTGGGGGGGGGACCTAAAATCTTTGATAACGCTTAGAGTGGAGGGATCTAGATGAAACTTGGTGGGAAAAATAAGCACAAGTCTTAGATAAGTGATTGACATAGCCGGTACAGATCCGCTCACTTGGTGGAGTTTGGGGGGAAGGAGGCTTATCTCTGAAAAATTAGAAAAATGAGTTATTTTTAACTTACGAAGGAGTGATCGGATCTTAATGAAATTTGATGTTGGGAAGGATATCGTGTCTCAGAGCTCTTATTGTAAATCCTGACCGGATTCGGTGACATCTGGAGGAGTTTGGGGGGAGCCTAAAATCTTGAAAAACGCTTAGAGTGGAAGGACCAGGATGAAACTTGGTTGGAAAAATAATCACAAGTCCTAGATAAGGGATTGACATAACCAGAACGGATCCGCTCTCTTTGGGGGAGTTGTGGGGATCGGCTATTACTGAAAAATTTGAAATACGAGGTATTTTTAGCTTACGAAGAAATGATGTGATCTTAATGAAATTTGATGTTTGGAAGGATATCGGTTCTCAGAGCACTTATTTGAAATCCAGACCGGATCCTGTGACGTTTGGGGGGGGGACCTAAAGTCTTGGAAAACGCTTAGAATGGAGGGATGGGGATGAAACTTGGTGGGAAAAATAAGCACAAGTCCCAGATACGTGATTCACAGCCGGAACGGATCCGCTCTCTTTGGGGGAGTTGGGGGGATGGTTAATTCTTCAAGGCAGAAGACATAACAAAAATTCTAAAATCTAAAATAATTAATCCATTGATCTAAAATAATTGATAAAGCCAAACCTGAGGTAGGTAATGCCTGTGGCGCCATTGGGAAAGGTACAGTTGGTTGAAACATTGGTTTAGCGGGCATAGAAGCCGTCGCAGCTTGAGCAGCAGGCAAAAAGGTACTGGATCCAGAAGTTCCATATGCTGCCTGTTGCATGGCTTGAATGGACGGTGCTTGCTGAGAATCAATAGGCGGTGGAGCTTGCTGAGAAGTAATTAGCGGTGGAGCTTGCTGAGAAACAATTGACGGAGTCGATGGACGCTGATTTCCATATAAAGAGGGTTGAGCAGGAGCAACTTGCTGAGAAGGGAATGACGTAATAGGTGTCGCATTAGTAGTACGTTGTTGTCCATAAGTAGGAGGCTGTGGGGCGATATTATGTTGAGGAGCGAATTGTGCAGTAGGCGCTATCTGCTGTCCATAAACAGAAGGCTTCGATGCCATAGGTTTGACATGTGTGGCTCCAACTCGTTTGGCAGTAGTTTTGACTGGCTGCCGCCGTCCAGTGGCATATTCAGGTCTACTTTTCAATTCCGGTACATCATTCTTCAAAGAAAAGAAAAGAACTTACAATAAGAAGGAAATACATTTTTTTTTTATAGAAATCTATTGTTTGTATTAGATCTACGCATTTATTTTAAATTTATAAAAGATCGAAGCTTGCAATAACGGATAGCGTTGCAGTGAACAAGAATAATAATTAACAAAAATAATAGAAAGAAGGAAATGAAATGGACGTCTTCATTATTTATGAAATGAACTAAAAAGTGAAAAAATAGTCTATGTGTAATGTAATGCTTCCATCTAAAACTCAAAAGAGGGTATTCAATAAATAGCGTATGAGTCGTAGTTTGTGTTCTAAAGTAGGGTAATAATAATAATAATAAAGCTTATCTAATTTCCTTCAGCAGCTCCATGACAATATCATCTAGAAATAGAGAGCGGGAGAGAGACAGGAAAAGTGAGAGAAGAGAAAGAGGGGAGAGGGGTAGACACCTAGGAAAATATTGTTCTCTCCGATTTGTTTTCTCTTGCAAGAAGCTTATCATGGTTTTGATCGTGCTGGTGATGAGGCATGGATTTCATTAAAAAGGATATAAAGCGGCGTTCAATTTCGTGTCTGGCTAGAATCCCATGTCGAGACACGTGCCTGGCCAGAAATCAATGTCTATTTTCATCATCCATGTTTACATTTTTAAATTGAAATTTAATTTTAATTTTTTTTCTTTTTTTATTAATCTTTTGTTCATTTCGAGCAAATATGCAACACCAAATATAATAGTGAAGCACGCTAAGGCAATTGTTTGGCTGGTCTCATCCATTATCTTAGTGACAGTAAAAACAGGATGCTAGCTACCACTGCAACCTGAATACAGGAAGCCTAGGAAAGAGTGGAAATAAGAACCCTCTGTGGATTTGGAAAGGTGCATTTGATAATGAGAAGAGAAAGCTAATATTGACAGCGAATATGTAGGGGATGTACATATACATACTCTCCTGTTCGTGAATGATGTAGCTTTAGTTGTAGATTAAGATAAGAAGTTATGGAAGTTGTTAAATTTATTACTGGAATATTTGTCAAGAATGAAACTTGAATCGGATGTTGGAAAAAGAGTAGTCTAGTTACGAGTGCCAGTTAAAGTGAGGTTGATCAATTTATTTTAGAAGGGTGAGAGATACAAATTCTGTAAAAATGGAGATTCCAGAAAAGCGACAAATTAGAAAGGTGTAGCTAGTTTACTGTAAGAGATGGTAAGGTGTAAACAGAAACGTTAACAGTTTTGTAGTTAGAGAAGATTTTGTAATTTCTTAGCGAAGAAACTTTAGGCTAGTGAATATGGCTTGGTTCTGGGAACATACTATTTAAATCAGCTTATCTAAAAGCCGTTATAGATGAGTCAAAAAGTTCATGGTCTTATCAGGTAAGTAAGATTTTTAAGATTGTTCAGTGGAGGAAATATGGAATAATGGATTAAGTATGGATTATGAAGTAGCAAATATGGTAGGCAGTATTTTATGTCACCAAGAAGTAAAGGTTTGGCAGCATGAAAGAAGCCTCTCTGATTCCCTGTGACTCTACGTTCATAGATTAAATAAAAAAAAACATGTTTGTTTTAACTGAAAGTAAGAAGTGACATTAGAACTTAAAACGAACTGAAATAATTCCTTGTGTCCCCTTTCCAGGTTACGACATTAAGTTTTAATGTCGCTCCTTACTGTCAATTTAAAGACTTGATTTATAGCGTAAAGAGGGGGGTGGTGAGGAGGAGACAGCCCCTTTCATATACGGAATGATTTCTGTTCGTTTTAACTTTTATTGTCGCTCCTTACTTTCAGTTAAAAAAAACTTGATTTTTTATTTAATTGAATAGTAACATCAATCTTTTGAAGAGTCTTGGAAAGAAGAGAACCTAGTTTTCAGAAAAAAAAAATGCTTAGATTATATCTCAGGAAAACCTGTTTCAAATAGTTCGTGGTAATGAACTGTAGTAAGGAGTGACCCAGCTCAATAGTAACCGAAACTCTAAAAAAAAGAATCTTAATGCCAATAGATACATAAAGAAAATTCAAATTTTGATTTTAAATATATGAGTTTCATCAAGTTAGTCTTACTCATCACAAGAGCCTGATAAAATTTACATTGTTTTCAATAAAAGGGGTTACACGCTATAAAAGTCATACAATATTAATAAAAATTAAACCATTAGATTCAGCGTATTAGAAAATCCTACTGCAGAGATTTCAAACTTGTATCTAAATTAAAAAAAAAATAGTTTTTAACTGCAAGTAAGGAGCGACATTAAAACTTAAGACAAACAAAAATTATTCCGTATATGCAAGGGGTTGTCCCCTCCTCAACACGTCGTTCTTTACTCTAAAGTTTTTTACGCTCACTCTTTATGGTAAATTTTGACTCTTTCTCACAACTCTACTTTTTAAAACAATATAAAATTGAAATTTTAACGAAAATAACACCATCACATTCAGTGTATAAGAGAGCCCCACTGTATAAGTTTCAAGCTCCTATCCACAAAAATGTGCAACTTTGTATTTTTTGCCAGAAGACTGATCACATGTGCATGTTAATTATTTGTTGTTGTTTTTTTCTTTTTCCCAGGGGTAATAGTATCGACCCAGTGTTCCTAGAGTGTCGCAAGAGGGCTCATTTTAACGAAAATTAAATGTTTTTGTGTCCTTTTTAAGTGACTAAAAAAATTGGAGGGCAGCTAGGCCCCCTCCCCCACTCATTTTTTGCCCAAAGTCAACGGATCAAAATTTTGAGATAATAATTGTGTTTAGCATAGTCGAAGAACATAATAGCTATGTCTTTGTGACGACTTACTCCCCCAGAGTCCCTGGGGAAGGGGCTGCAAGTTACACATTTGACCAGTGTTTACACACAGTAATGGTTATTGGGCAGTGTACAGACGTTTTCAAGTGGATTTGTTTGGTTGGGGGGAGAGGTTAAGGAGAGGAAGCTACGTGGAAGGATATTTCCTTGGAGTAATTTGTCATAGGGTGAAAGGAATTCCATGAAGGGGGCGCAGGATTTTATAGCATTATTTAAGAAAAACAATAAAAATATAAATATAAAAAAGTTTATTCAACTGAAAGTAAGGAGCAGCATTAAAACTAAAAAGAAACAGAAATTGTTACGCACAGGAAGGGTTCATCTCCTCCTAAATACCTCGCTCTTTACGCTAAAGTACTTTTAATAATTTTAACAATTTGTTCTACGACCTTTGTTATTCTGGGGTCATTCTTAAAGAATTGGGACAAAATTTAAGCTTTAGTATAAAGAGCAAGGTATTAACAAGGGGACAAACTCCCTCATATACGTAAAAAAATATACGAATATAGAAGTTCGTTACTCAAGTTAATTTTTAAGGTAGCCTACGTATATTTTTTCTAATGCGTTTGTAAAAAATTGAAAGTTCGAGTTGCCTTTTTAAGTAACCAAAAACTGGAGGGCGACTAGGCCTCCTCCCCCACCCCTTTTTTCTCAATATCCTCCGATCCAAAATAAGAGAAAGCCATTTAGCCAAAGAAAAACACAAATAAAATTTGCAAGTTTTGTTTTCAAACAGTTCGTGGTAACGAACTCTGGTAAGGAGTGACCCGGCTCAATAGTAATCGAAACTCTAAAAAATGGAACTTTGATACCAATAATTACATCAAAAGAATTGTATTTTATGCTAATTTTAAATATTTAAGTTTCATCTAGTTTAGTCTTACACATCAAAAGTTACGAGCCTGAGAAAATTTGCCTTATTGTAGAAAAAAGGGAGAAACATCCCCTGAAAGTCATAGAATCTTAACGAAAATATAAGAAAGCCAGTTAGCAAAAATAAACTTAATTCATGTGCGGTGACCCAAAATCAAAACATTTATTAATTCAAAAATGTTAAAAAATTAAACAAAAAATTTCGTCAATTCTATGACTTTTAAGTAGTGTTTTCCCCTATTTTCCAAAATAAGGCAAATTTTCTCAGGCTCGTATCTTTTGATGGGTAAAACCAAATTTGATGAAACTTGTATATTTAAAATGAACATAAAAACCTAATTCTTTTGATGCATCGATTAGTATCAAAATTCTGTTTTTTAGACTTTCGTTTACTATTGAGCCGGGCCGCTACTTGCTACTGTTCGTTACCACGAACTGTTTGAAACATGTAGAATTTTGTATTTTTTGCCAGAAGAAAGATCATGGATGCATGTTTATGTGGGTTTTTTTTCCTACGGGTGATCGTATCGACCCAGAGGTCCTAGAATGTCGTGAGAAGGGCTCATTCTAACAATAAATAAAAGTTCTAGTGCCCGTTTTAAACGGCCAAAAATGGAGGGTAAGTAGGCCCCCTCCCACGCTTATTTTTCCCTAAGTCACCAGATCAAAATTTTACGATAGGCATTTTATTCAGTATAGTCAAAAAATCTAATAACTATGTCTTCAAGGACGACTTAATCCCCAGAGTCCCCAGGGGAAGGACTTAAAGTTGTGAACTTTGCCAATTGTTTACATATATTGTTGGTAATTTCAAAGTATACACATATTTTGTTTTTTTTTTCCTATGGGGGGAGGGTCAGAGGGAGGGGGTCACGTAGGAGGATCTTTCAATGGAGGTACTTTTCATAGAAGAAGGAACTTTGCCCATTGTTTACTTAAAGTATATGTTATTGGGAAGTATACAGATGTTTTCAGGGGGATTTTTTTTATGGTGCGAGGGGTGGGGGAGGGGCTATAGGGAGAAATCTTTCGATGTAGGAATTTATCATGGGGGATTTCTAGTTGGAATTTTCTTGCTTTATTTAAAAAAAAATGAGAAATGAAATGAAAAATTTAAGTTTTTTCAACTGAAAGTAAGGAGCAATATTAAAACTTATAACGAACAGAGCTATTTATTCTAATTAAATGGCTTTTGTGAGTGAGAAATCAAATTAAAATTATAAGTTTTTTCAACTGAAAGTAAGGAGAAATATTAAAACTTATAACAAACAGAGCTATTTATTCTAATTAAATGGCTTTTGTGAGTCCGGGGTCATTCTTAATGAATTGGAAAAAAAAAATTCAAAGTCTAGTGTAGAGAGTGAAGTATTGATGTAGGGGCAAAGCCACTCATATAAGTAATAAAAATATACGAATAAAGAAGTTCGTTACGTAAGTGAATTTGTAAGTTACGTGCATTTATTACCAATAAAAACGTTCGTAGATAAAATTCAAAGTTCTAGTGGCCTTTATAAGTAACCAAATAAATTTGGGGGCAATTAGACCGCCTCCTCTACCCCCTTTCTTTCTCAAAATCTTCCAATCACAACTTTTAGAAAGCCATTTAGCCAAAAAAGCAAAAATTAACAAGCAACTTTCGTTTTAATTATTCATGTACGATAAGCCAAAATCAAAACCAGTATTAATTCAAAAACGTCCAGAAATTAAATACAAAAACAAGTTCTTTTAGCTGAAAGCAAAGAGCTATATTAAAACTTAAAACGAATAGAATTTATTCCGTATATGAAAGGAACTGTCCACTCCTCAACGCCCTGCTCTTTGCGGTAAAGTTTGACTTTTTGTCTTGATTCTGCTTTTGAAAACAATAAAAAACTTTAGCGTAAAGAGTAGGGCGTTGAGGAGGGAACAAAGCCATTCATTTATAGAATAATTTCTACTATCATAATTATAATAATAATTATAACACCATTATAATACCAACATAATCTATGCAATTACCTGGTTTGAGAGTTTAGTATCTTTACTCTTCCCTGGATCTAGCAGCTTCTGCTTTTTGGGGCACTTCCTGGATTGCCTGCAGTTATTTTCTTTTCTTCCATTATTTTCGTTCTTTTCTCTGCAAAGTGGGCAAATCCACGTCTCACTAATTTCACCTAAAACATTTACAGATATTAACCATTTGAGCCCTATTTAAAACTGGTTTTGGAAGAGGTCTAAAGTTTTTGAATGGAAGAGTGAAGGGTTAGTCAATGATTGAACACCATTTTAGCATGTATTAGACTATCAAATATGATATCAAACAGTACTTGGTAACAAACTGTAAATAAGGAACGTCTTGGGTTAATCGTAGCCAGAACTGTAAAAAATAAAATTACTCTGATTTTAAACCTATAAGTTACATTAAGTTTAGCGTTACCCATCAGAGACAATCAGCCCGAAAAAAATGTGCCTGAATTTTGAAAAAAGGGAAACGCCACGTAAAATTCATAGAATCTTGTTTAAAATTACACAATTAGGTTCAGCGTATCCGAGATGCCTACTGTAGAGCTTTCAAGCTCCAATTTTCAAATATGTGGAATTTTGTATTTTTGCCAGAAGAAAGGTCATGGATATGTGTTTATTTTATTTTTTCATGGGTGAATGTATGGACTCTGTTGTCCAGGAATATCAGAAGAGGGCTTATTCTAACATAAATGAAAAATCATAGTGCCCTTTCTAAGTGACCAAAAGATTGTATAGTAATAGAGCCCCTTACGCCCCTTTTTCTCAAAATCGTGTTATCGAAATTTTGTCATAGCTATTCTGTTCAGAATAGTTGAAAGGCCGAATAACTATTCCTTTAGTAGTAGTAGTAGTAGTAGTAGTAGAACAGTTTTATAAGAAATAAACATTTCTTAATGAATAGCACAACATAAGCGAGGCTTGCGAGGCTGTGCTAAATTCAACAAAAATAAAGAGACAATATGGAGATATTGTCAGATATCCTGACCCCCAAGTCCCGGGGAAAAGTCTTTAAGTTACAAAACTCGCTCAATTTTTACGTATAGTATTTGTTATTGGGAAGTACGGATATATTTTTTTATAGAGGGGAGGGGGCAATTTCGTGTTGGTGTGATTTTCAATGGGAGAAATTTTTCACGAGGAGGGAGGTTTTCAGGGGAAATTTTACAAAGGGGGCATTTGCCAGAATTCTTATACGACGCTCTTCTTATGTCTTGCTTTCTCCTTTCCAACTCACTTTTATGCATGGATATGTTGAGGATTATTGTCCAGGATAAATCTCAACAGGATTAAATTGTCTAGAGAATAAATCCGTCTAGGGAATAGATAAATAAATTAAGAAAAGAATACATAGAACCAGAACCTCCACTCCTTTCCCTCAAGTATATCCCATACTCATTGACAATTCGGAGGTGGGCCCCCTCTTGCTCTCTCTTGAATACAAATATTGGAGCTACGGCCCTGATGGAGGTAAAAATTTATACACAATCTCCAGGATTTTTCTGGGAAGACCTTTCTTCGATTTCCCTTTCCTGATTCCTACCTCGGCTTCATTGTCACAAAGACTATGGAGGATGTAAACTACGTCAACAATTGAAAGTTCTATTCCATTTTTTTTATGAGTTGAAAGGGTATTGGAAACCAACCCCCTGCAGTTGTATTTTTTTTTTTTGGGGGGGGGGTACTTTTTGATAGAGGTGGTACAAATCTGCTCCATACTTACCGAGAATCCTTGTAACTCCGACGCACTTGCCATGATACCACTTGTCACAACTGTCGCAACAAACCATAAATCGATTGTTATGTGGCGTCTGGCAAATACACCACAGCTTATTTGGATCGTCTTCACTTTCCCAATGCGCCTCACTTTCACCATGTTCACTTTCATCATTTCCTTCAAGATTCTTATTTTTTTCTTCCCCCTTCTTTATTTTGCCTTTTAGACGATCTTTTTGATCGGATTTCATAGCTTCTGCTGAAAAATAAACAATAAACGGAAAAAGCCAACAACAAAGTCACATGCACGGGCCTAATTTGCTATGAAGTAGTGGGTGGGAAAACTTTAGTTGTGTTAGTCCCCCTTCCTCCCCTGTCTTCCTTCTGAAATTCAGTTTCTTCAAAAACGTTGTCATTGGGCTTCAAACAGTGGGCCCAGTCGCCCTCCAATCTATTTGCTCACTTAAAAACGGCACTAGAACTTTTAATTTCTGTTCGAATGCACCCTCTCCCTATCGTCGAAGACCATTTTTAAATGGTCCTCGAAAAAACAAAATTTGAACAAAAAAACATCTTTGAAAAAAACAAAATAAAACGTCTTGGAAAAATAAAATAAAACACACATCTTTCCTCAGGCTAAAACTTTCCTCAGGCTATATGCACATTTTTGCATATAAGAGCTCGAAACTTCTGCAGTAGGGGTATCTGGTACGCTGAATCTGATTGAGTTATTGTGTTACTTTTTGGGGGTGTTTCCCCTTATTTCAAAAATCAGGTAAATTATTTCAGGCTCGTAACTTTTTATGGGTAAAACTAAACTTTATGAATCTTATATATTTGTAATCAACATAATAAGCTGATTCGTTTAATGTATCTATTGACATTAAAATCCCACTTTTAGAGTTTCGGCTACTATTTTGCCGAGTCGCTCCTTACTTACAGTTCATTACTACAAACTGTTTGATTATGTAAAAAAAAGGAAAAAATACATTTTCTAACTTCTGACCTGGCCACTTCGTTCAGAAAGAGTTGCCGTAGAAACTTCACAAGGAGCTAATTCGATTGAAAATTGAATGTTCTGGTGTATTTTTGAGAGTCAAAAGTAATTGGAAGGCACTGCGTCACGCCCATCATATCTCTAGGCACATCTAATCAAAATTTACGATGTTCATTTTGTTCAACAAAATTCAGTAGTCCAGTAATTATGTTTTTGGGGATGATACCTTCCCCCTAAGCCTTTGCAGTAAATGCTATAAGCTGGACTAATATCATATTGTTAGCATATAAGGTTTTTATGGAAAAATATAATCATAGGAAATTTTTACAGGGCTCATTCATTTGAAAATCAAGAGATATAGTTCCCAAGAGTCAAAACTGATCGGAGGGTAGCTAACCCTCCCCATGTATTCTTTAACCCAAATGTATCTAAGAGAAATTTTGAAACAGCTATTTTATTCAAAATAGTCAAAAGATCATATAACAAGGTGCTCAGGGTTGAAAAACAACTCCTGCCGAAGGATTATAAGTTATGCTCTGGACCATATAAGGTTCTTATGGAAAGGGGGTTCGAATAAACTTTATAGAAGGCACATTTGATTGGAAATTTAAAGTTCTAGCTCCCTTTAGAGGGTCAAAACTGATGAAGGGTAGCTAGTGCCCCCACAAAGCACTATTTCCCCTAAACGTATCTAATATAAAATTCAAGAATGCTGTTAAAAATAGTTCAAGAACATATAAAATTTCTTCAGAGTTGATACCCCCCTACCCAGAGCCCAGGGGCAAAGATTATAAGTTACACCCTGAGGATATAAACTTTGGATGGGGCTAATGTGATTAGAAAATCTGGGAGTTGTAGTTCCCATTCTAATAATAAAAAATGAATGAGCCCCCTTCTCCCCCTCGTTTATCATTTCCAAAAACAAATCTAATGAAAATTTCGAGAAAAATATCTTGTTCAACATTGTTAAAAGCTCTCGTAATTATGTCTTTTTGGATGCCAAATTCCCTTCAGCCATACTTTCCAAGAAGACGCAGGCTATTGAGATGAGCCTTTCTAAGAATAGTGGAGTGTTGAAACAAATCAACACACGTTATTCGCGTGAGGGATTATCAAAAGGGTGTAACTCAGGAACGACTAAGTGTATTAATTTTGAACCTTACGAAAATGAAAAGAGAAATCACCAATTTACCAAAAACGAAATGTTTACGCGCTACTACTATTACTCTTATATAAAATGAATTAGATTTTTATGCTGATTTTAAACATATAAATTTCATCAAATTTAATCTTACTTATCAAATGTTACGAGCCTGAGAAAATTTTCCTTGTTTTGGAAAATAGGGGAAACACACGTTAAAAGTCATATTATCTTAACGAAAATCATACCATCGTATTCAGTGTATCAGAGAACCCTACTGTAGGAGTTCCTATCTATAAAAATGTGGAGTTTTTTTTTATTTTTAAGACCGATCACGGGTGCGTGTTTGTTTGTTTTTGTTTTTTCCCCAGAGGTAATCATATCGACCAAGTGGTTCTAGAGTGTCGCGAGAGGGCTCATTCTAACGCAAATTAAAAGTTCTAGTGCCCTTTTTAAGTGATTAAAAAAATTGGAGGGCACCTAGGCCCCCTTCCACGCTCATTTTTTTCACAAAATCAATGGATAAAAACTTTGAGATAACCATTCTGTTCCGCAGAGACGAAAAACATAATAATTATGTCCTTGGGCTAACTTACTCCCCCATAGTCCCCGAAGGAGGGGATACTAGTTAAAAACTTTAACCAGTGTTTACATACAGTAATGGTTATTGGAAGTGTACAGACATTTTCAGGGGGATTTTTAGGTTTGGCGGGGGGGGGGGGTGAGGTGAGGGGTCTACGTGGGAAGATCTTCCCTTGGAGGAATATGTCATGGGAGAAGATAAATTCTGTGAAGGAGGCGAAGGATTTGCTTGTATTATTTAAAAAAAGGAAAAAATAAATATGAAAAGTTTTTTCAGCTGAAAGTAAGAACCAGTAATAAAACTTAAAACGAACAGAGATTATTACGCATAAGGGGGGGGGGAGAAAATTTCCATGAAGGGAGCGCAGGATTCATAAGCATTATTAAAAAAAAACAATGAAAAAATAAATATGAAAAAGTTTTTTTTCATCTGGAAGTGAGGAGCAGCATTAAAACGAACCGAAATTATTACCCATATGAGGGGCTCACCTCTTCCTAATACCTCGCTCTTTACGCTAAAGTATTTTTAGTAATGTCAACTATTTATTCTACGGCTTTTGTGATTCAGGGGTCATTCTTAATGAATTGGGACAAAAATTAAGATTTAGTGTAAAGAGAGAGGTACTGACGAGGGGGCGAACCCTCTCATATATGTAATAAAAACATGAGAATACAAGGTTCTTTACGTAAGCTAATTTATAAGTTATGTATATCTTTTACTAATGAAAAGATTCGTAAAAAATTAAAAGTTCTAGTTGCCCTTTTAATTAACCGAAAAATAAGAGGGCAACAAGCCTTCCTCCTCTGCGCTTTTTTCTCAAAATCATTCAATCAAAATTATGAGAAAGCAATTTAGCCAAAAAAAAAAAAAAAAGCAAATTTCGTTTTAATTATTCCTCTGCGGAGAGCCAAAATCGAAACATGCATTGATTCAAAAACGTTCCGAAATTAAATTTGAAAAAAAAAACAAGTGTTTTCAACTGAAAGTAAAGAGCGACATTAAAACTTAAAATGAACAGTAATTACTTAGTATATGAAAAGGGCTGCTTCCTCATCAACGCCCTGCTCTTTACGCTAAAGTTTTTTTACTGTTTTAAAAAGAAGAGTTGAGAGAAAGAGTCAAACTTTAGTTGTTTTTTTTTTAATTTAATCTTTTTTAAATTTTTATTGCTCTTTTTTGAATACTTTCAATTTTAAAACATTCGTCTTTGGTCAACCTAGGGTGTCAGACAGGACAAGTATATTCAAGACAGGATCCTATACTGGCACGTACGCAGGGGGAGGGGCCTTCGGGCCCTTCCCCCCCAAAATTTTTTTGTGAAATGTGTAATTTCCTCATGGTTTCATGGGATTTCTGGCAAAATTAAGACATTTATTAAGAATCTAGATACATGTTTGAAGCCTTTTTGGGGGGATTTTACAGCAAGCAATTATCCAGTCAAGTCTTTGCCCAATTATTAACCCATTTTCTGTCTAACTTTTTACCCTCTTTGAAGTAATTAGCAATTGTACTGTTTTTTTTTTTTTTTTTTTTTTTTTTTGGAAAGAGAGCGTTTCCACAGCAAAATAGAATTATCCTTGGTCGTTTATCCCTCCCCCTTGTCAAGATAAAGTACAGCTTTTAATGGATCAATTTTGGAAACTATCGTTTTTCATTAAAATCTACGTTTTTACGGCACTTGGTATTAACCAAGTGACCTATAGCAATCGCAAAATCTGTCTGTCAGTCTGTCGGTCCCGGTTTTGCTACTTTAGGCACTTCCAGGTAAGCTAGGACGATGAAATTTGGCAGGCGTATCAGGGACCGGACCATATTAAATTAGAAATAGTCGTTTTAATAATTTGACCATCTGGGGGAGTGGGGGCCCGTTAATTCGGAAAAAAGAAGAAGAAAAAATGAAGTATTTTTAACTTACGAACAGTTGATCAGATCTTAATGAAATTTGATGTTTGGAAGGATATGGTGTTTCAGAGCTGTTGTTTTAAATCCCGACCGGATCTGGTGACATTGGGGGGAGTTGGGAGGGGGAAACCTAAAATCTTGGAAAACACTTAGAGTGGGAAAAATAAGCACAAGTCCTAGATACATGATTGACATAACCGGAACAGATCCGCTCTCTTTGGGGTAGTTGGGGGGGGGGGGTAATTCTGAAAAATTAGAAAAAATGAGGTATTTTTAACTTACGAACGGGGGATCAGATCTCAATGAAATTCGATATTTAGAAGGATATCGTGTCTCAAAGCTCTTATTTTAAATCCTGACTGGATCTGGTGACATTTGGAGGAATTTTTTTTGGGGGGACCTAAAATCATGGAAAACGCTTAGATTGGAGGGATCGGGATGAAACTTGATGGGAAAAATAATCAGAAGTCTTAGATGCGTGATTTACATAATTGGAACAGATACGCTCTATGGGGGGGGGGATAATTCTGAAAAATTAGAAAAAATGACGTATTTTTAACTTACGAAGGAGTGTTCGGATTTTCATGAAACTTCATATTTAGAAGGACCTCGTAACTCAGATCTCTTACTTTAAATCTCGACCAGATCCAGCGTCATTGGGGGGGGGGCGGAAATCTTAGAAAATACTTAAAGCGGAGAGATCAGGATGAAACTGTATGGGAAGAATAAAGACCTGTCTAAGATACGTGACTGACATAACCCGACCAGATCTGCTCTCTTTTGTGGAGGGGGTGGGGGTAATTTGGAAAAATTAGGTATTTGTAACTTACGAAAGGGTGACCAGATCTTAATGTAATTTGATATTTAGAAGGATCTTGTGCTTGAAAGCTCTAATTTTAAATTCCGACCAGATCCTGTGACATTGGGGGGAGTTGGAGGGGGAAACCGAAATTCTTGGGAAACGTGAAAATTTGGGGATTTTTATCTTACGAATAGGTGATCTTAATGAAATTTGATATTTAGAAGGAATTCATGTCTCAGAGCTCTTATTTCAAATCCTGACCAGATCTTTTGACATTGGGGGAGTTGGAGTGAGAAATCTTGGAAAACACTTGGAGTGGAGGAACCGGGATTAAGCTTGGTGGATAGAATAAGCAACTCTCCTTAATACGTGATTGACGTAACCGTACTAGATTCGCTCTCTTTGGGGGAGTTGTTCAGTGATTTGGCGAGTATGGTGCTTTTGGACATGTTAGGACGATGAAAATTGGTAGGCGTGTCAGGAAGCTGCACAAATTGACTTGATAAAGTCGTTTTTCCCCATTCGACCCTCTGGGGGGGCTAAAGAGAGAGGAAAATTAGAAAAAATGAGGTATTTATAACTTACGAGTGGGTGATCCGATCTTAATGAATGTTGATATTTAGAAGGACATCGTGACTCAGAGCTCTTATTTTAAATCCTGACCGGCATTTTTTTATTTTCCTTTTAAATCAATCTATTGATTCTAAGAATTTTGCTCGAGCTCATACCATATGAGCTCTTGGCTCTTCTTGCCTCGTCATAAGTGTCATATGAGCTCTTGTTGCAATACAGTAACAACCCCCCACAGCACCCATATTGCACTGTTAACCCTAAAATTTCCCTTTCAGTGGAATAATAGATTCAACACTGGTTGTAAATCACTATGAACATAACATGAGCCTAAAACGTACTTTTGAGGCTTCAGTCTTCTTCTCCCCATCCGCTACAATATTACAGATTAAAATTAATCTGTATTTTCCAATATAGGTGCTTTTTGCATTACTAAATAAAAAATTGCTACTTTATACCTGCTGTTTCGAAGGTTTTGCCCCCCCCCTCCCGGAAAAAATTCCTGCATACGTGCCTGATCCTATTTAAGAACAATAAACTATTTAAGGTTCCGGATTGATATGGATAACCATTTGAGAAGCCAGAAAGATTTGAGAAGATACTACCGGATTTAAATAAGTAGAAAGTGTGGGACTTTCATTTAAGGTCATTGTTCAAATGGACAACAAGCTGTTTAACCACATTTAAATTTGGTATGCTAAGGTAATTATTGACTGGGGGTATATTAAAAAAGGAGAATAGCATTAAACTGCTTTTGGATAGGCTTAGGTTGAGTTTAACTTTGTTAAGGTAATGCTTTAAGTATACTCAGTATACTTATGCTTCGGAGGTTAAACAAGCTGTTTAACCACATTTAAATTTGGTATACAAAAGTAATTATTGACTGGGGGTATATTAAAAAAAAGGAGAATAGCATTGAACTGCTTTTGCATAGGCTTAGGTTGAGTTTAACTTTGTTAAGGTAATGCTTTAAGTAGTTGATGAATGAGTCAGGTTTAGCGTCCAAAGTATTAGAAGTATATCATAGGTTAAGCAATATCAAATCATCCACAAATTTAAAAGCGTTGTCTTAACTTGATAAAACATCATTAAAAACAATTAAAATTCTTAAGGACCTAATTTAGTCTCTAGGGTGCTCCATAGGAAATCGAGGAAAGACCTTATGAATCTCCTTTAGGGAGGACTACACATTGCTCACAGCCAGACACAAAATTAGCTACCATAC
The DNA here is from genome assembly GCF_032884065.1 of Artemia franciscana. Taxonomy (NCBI): domain Eukaryota; kingdom Metazoa; phylum Arthropoda; class Branchiopoda; order Anostraca; family Artemiidae; genus Artemia; species Artemia franciscana. The sequence continues at coordinate 13,188,879 of NC_088871.1, read as the reverse complement.
GTAAAATCAAAATTTCTGGCATATAAAGCCCTTGAATTATCAATATCTGTCTGATGATTCTAGCCGTCAAAAGCTTTGCCGGCCTAAAGCCACACTGATTTGGGTTGATTTTATCTTGAATATCGTCAAAAAGGAAACTGTAAATAAAACTTTAAAAAATTTAGAGAAAATAGAGGTTTTTGATACTGATCTTAAGTCAGAGGGAACTTTTAGGGTCTTATTTTTCGGTACAGGTAATATAATAGCTCGTTCAAAGCGCAATGGAAAATACCATCTACAAAAAATTGGTTAAAAATAGCAGTTAGAGGTACACTTAAATACTGGGCATATTTCATAATCAATTTGGTAGGGATTTCACCTGGGTATACTGACTTTTTTTGTGTCGAGATTTTCGAGTTTAAGTTGGGTCTGATCTATTTCAATCACAAGAATATCACTCACTGAACTGTTGGGCGGTACGCTTCGGAGAGGCAGGTGTATTTTATAAATTGAAGCAAAATAATTATTTATGATATCTGCACTCACTGGGGCACCATTACTATCCAATGAGAAATACTTTGATGAGATCTTTCCCGTGAGATCTTGGATAGTTTTTTGGAGTTTCTTAGGGTTAGAATACAATAACTTATTTAGCACATGAGTACCATGCTCCTTTCTTACTTTACGGATTTCGCTACCAACAATGTCTCGAAGTTTCGTTCATTTATTAGGCACTTTTTTTTTTTTTTTTTTTTTTTTTTATCTATGGTTTGCAGTTAGATTTTCGAGTAACTTTTCTCATTTGAAAAGCGTTCCAGTATGACTGGAAAAGTTCTACTGAAAATTTAGAAGCCATTTCATTACCATTGGTAAGACATCGGATATTAGCCCAAGATTTGAAGCTAAGTTTTGCTTTGAGATAGGGGGCCTTCTCGTCGTAGATTGATACATGCCCCAACTGAAGAGGCTGTTTTGGGGGCACAATAGTAATCTTCATCGTTGGTAAAAATCAAATCTAGGGTTTTATAACTGCATGTAGGCGACTTGACCACTTGATCAAAGCTAAGAGCAGAGCTAAGCCACTTTTGGTGTAGTTCATTAAAATCACTACGTGATGTAATTGCAGCATAAGGATACTTGCAGCGAATTCTGTCAATATCTTCAGGGTAATTGCGGATATGCCTTCGGCTTCTTCTTAAATCTACTACGAGGAGGATACTTCATTTGGGAGGTTTTTGGGTCTGGTCAAGAGCCATAGAACATCGGATTAGCAGTTGTTCTCTATTTCAGATAATGAAAGAATCAGATTCGGGACAGTAGACCAACAAAAAAGCCATCCCTCCACCATGAGATAGAGGGATAACATTTTTGTCAAATCTGGACTTAAAATGAGAGTCATAATTAGGAATAGAGCAAAAATCTTCAATGGTAGGCCCTTTTTTGGTAAGAAAAGTAATACTAATCTGATTTTTGCCAAGAATAGTTCGTCCATTTTATTTACCAATGACCTTACATTCGCAAGAGGGATTCTAGGAAATGAGTAGAAGGAGAAGCGATGTGTCGTACCAGGGTTTCTTGATTTCCTATTGGATACTTGTTGCAGATTCTTGTGTTCATTTGATACAAATAACAGGACTGATAACATGGAGTGATTTGGCAATTGAATTGAGAGGGAGCTGGAGCGTAACATGGAGGTCTTCTGAATGGGTTTGTTTGGTGCTATTGACAATTCATATTCATGTTGCTTTTTAGGTCTGTTGGGAACAGTGGGCTGGTTTGGTAAGCTTCGTTTTCGACTGACCAATGTTCATAGTGATAATACTCGGGAGAGAGTTTGACAGTTGACGAGAATTCTTTCGGGTATTGGACAAGTTTTTTGAATGCGCCATAGCAATGATTCAAATGAATCCGACCACAACCAAAGCAACGACCACTTCCAAACTTAGTAATAACTTTCTGGTGTAATAGTTGGAAGTCAGAGACCTTACATACACCCTCAATATTATAATTTTTGCAAACATGCAGATATTTTTCTTTTTTGCCAATAGCATTCCACGCATATTTGCATATACCCTGATCAGTAGTCAATTCCTGATTGTTTATCTTAATAGTCATGACTTTTAATTTGCATTCATTAACATTTGATTTTGTGTTATCTAGGTCAGATAAACTCTTAATCATGTTACCACCTAGGTAACTGAACTTTTTTAAAAATACAAACTTGTTTCATCTCCCCTTTGTTACAGAAAACATTTAAATATTTTTTGAGATGAGATTTATTAATAATTATTTCTGATTTTGATCCTAATTAACATCAAATGACTTTGGAGGGATTTCACTTAGACTTGACCTTAGGTCTGTGATTGCAGATTAGATACAAAAAAAGAGTTTTTTTCAACTGAAAATAAGGAGCGATATTAAAACTTAAAACAAACGGAAATTATTCCGTATGTGAAAGTGGTTGTCCCGTCCTCAACAGCCCCTTTTTTTACACTAAAGTTTGACTCTTTCTCACAACTCTACTTTTTAAAACAATAAAAAAAACACTTTAGCGTAAAGAGCGAGGCGTGGAGGGACAACCCCTTTCATATACGGAATAATTTCTGTTCGCTCTAAGTTTTATGTCGCTCATTACTTTCAGTCGAAAAAAAATTTGTTTTTGTATTTAATTTCTGAACGCTATTGAATGAATGGTTGTTTTAATTTCTTTTGGTTCCCAACCGGTGGTACGCGTACCCCAGGGGGTACGCGAAACCCTCGCAGGGGGTACGCGAAGGTCCCAAAATTAATTTAGTCTACATCTTTAAAACTTGTTTCTGACTCAGTTCCAACATTTCCCTCAAAATCAGATAACATAACGCATTGTACGTAATTTCAGACTCATTTTCAAAACTTTCGCTTTCAGTAACCCGCTAATTTTTCTCCATAGCCGTAAGGTCTCGATTTAAACTCAGCGGGTTCAGTATCTTGTCATCTGTTGAAACACGAAGTTCGTGAATTGTGGTTGCAAACAAAGATGGATAGATTCCTGATCAGGAATAACAAGAAGCCGAATGATGGTACCCAAAACTCTGAACCTGCACCTAAGAAGAAGAAATATGACGAATCATCGGTCAAAGTGCGTCGATATTTGTCAGAATACCCAGGGCTCGGATTTAGTGCGACAAAGTCTGATCCAGTGAATGCACAGTGCGTTCTTTGTGGTCAAGTCTTGGCCAACAGTTCCATGAAACCTGCGCATATGAACCGGCATCTCAGTACTGTGCACCCTTCTCATGTCGGTAAGCCCATAGAGTTTTTCAAGCGTAAACAAGAAGCATTCGCTAGTAACTGTTTGGAAATTGCAAAAGTGGCATCAGTTTCTTCAAAGGCTCTCCGGGCTTCGTATGCTGTTTCATATTTAGTTGCGAAACAGAAAAAACCGCACACCATCGCCGAATGTCTGATATTACCAGCACTAGTGAAAGTCAGTGAAATAATGTTTGACACGAAAACTGCTACTGCCCTTCAGTCTATACCTGTGTCGAACAATACCATTTCAAGAAGGATAGAAGACATTGCAAGCGATATTGTCATGCAGGTTATTGAGCAAATAAAGTTGACGAAAATGTTTGCGTTACAGCTTGACGAAAGCACGGATGTGTCAGGTGAAGCCCAGGTGATCGTCTTTGTTCGATATCAAGATTGTTCTGATATAAGAGAAAATATTCTGTTTTGTCAAAACCTACAGTCAAGAACAACAGGAGAAGAACTATTCAAGGTGATTGACAAATTCTTCGCAGAAGGGGGCATCTTGTGGGACTGGTGTCTATCAGTTTGCAGTGATGGAGCTGCCGCCCTAACAGGGAAGAATAATGGGCTCATGGCCTGGATAAGGAAGAAAAATCCAAAGGTGAAGTGGTTGCACTGCATCATTCACAGGCAAGCTCCTGCATCGAAAAGGATGAACACACATCTGCACGAGACCCTCAACGAGGCTGTAAAAGTGATCAACTTCATCAAAGCCCGACCACTGAACTCAAGAATGTTCAAGTTGCTGTGCCAAGAGATGGGTTCAGAACATCAACATTTACTTCTGCACACAGACGTTCGCTGGTTGTCTCGTGGGAAGATTTTAAACAGACTTTTCGAGCTTCGACAAGAAGTTCATATGTTTCTTCTGGAGCAAAAATCTGCATTCAGTTCACTTTTTGAAAACCAGGACTGGGTCTGCAGGCTGGCCTATCTTGCGGATATTTTCGACAAACTGAATGACTTGAATCTGTCAATGCAAGGTTTCCGGACGGACGAACTCTCCCTGAATTCGAAGATGTGTGCTTTCATCAAGAAATTGGAGTTCTGGCTTAAAAAGGTTCAAAGAAACAGCGTTAGTGTCTTCCCGACCCTTGACAAGTTTGCGGACGATAGTGAAATTGATAACCTCAACACAATCTGTGATTGTATTCGGGAGCATCTGACAAAGTTGCGAGATGAACTTGTGTCATATTTCCCATCGATTATGAACCAAGATAGAACGCAGGATTGGATCCAAAATCCATTTGTTGAAGACGTGACCTCAAGCTCCGGTCTTAGTGACAAGCTTACAGAGAATCTGATCGAACTTGCCAGTGATCGCGCCTTAGAACTGAAATTCCAAAATGTAACTGTTTCCCAGTTTTGGCTGGAGGTGAAAGGAGAATACAAGGAACTAAGTGAAATCGCCATGTCTGCTTTGTTACCATTCGGATCCACTTACCTTTGTGAAGTGTCATTTTTGGCAATGTCATTGATCAAAACCAAACACAGAAACAGACTGAGTGTACAAAATGACCTTATAATTGCCGTTAGTGACATCGAGCCAAGATTTGATAATATTTTAGCAAAAAGCAGCCTCAAGTTTCTCATTGATTTTGTACGTACATTTAAGCACCGTCATATTGGACAATAAATCTCGTGTTTTTGAAAATCTGATTTTAGTTAAGAAAAAAGTAAAACAACGATTCTCAAGAAAGGGGTACGCAAACTTTTTGGGCCTTGACTAGGGGTACGCAGACCGAAAAAGGTTGGGAACCACTGTTTTAGAATAAGCCCTCTCGTGACATTCTGCGACCACTGAGTCCATGAAAAAACAAAAAACAAAACCACGCATCCCTGATCTGTCTTCTGGCAAAAAATACAAAATTCTACATTTTTGTAGATAGGAGCATGAAACTTCTACAGTAGGGTTCACTGATACGCTGAATCTGATGGTATGATCTTCGTTAAGATTCTACATTATTTAGGGAGAATTTCTCCCTATTTTCTAAAATAAGGCAAATTTTCTTAGGTTTGTAACTTTTTAATGGTAAAACCAAACTTGATGAAATTTATATCATCAGCATAAAAATTTGAAATAATATCAGCATAAAAATTTGATTCCTTTGAAGTAACTATTGGTAACAAAATTCCACTTTTTTAGAGCTTCGGTTACAATTGAGCCGGGTCGCTCCTTACTACAGTTCTCTATCATGAATTGTTTGATATTTCCTTGCTTAAAAATTCCAATTTATCTCTCATTGATACAAGGGAAAGGAGTAAAAGCCCGATAGGGTGGTTGGAAAATAAGTGCTACAAGTAGAAGTTTCTGTTCAGGAGAAGGCACTAGATTTGTTGACTTCGAGGTAATCGTTAATACTAGGAAGGTTCGGAGCTTGATGGGGTGATCAGATTTCCATCATGGTGTTCGCCAGTTCATTGCCTGATAGAAGACGTGGAGGAGTAATTTGGGGAGGCTGGGGCAGACTGGGAAAAGTATCAGCAAAAGCAATAATCTTTATTAAACTATCCTTGTTTAAACTATCTTTTTTCGTAGACAAATCTAGGCACAGCCAACTTTTGGTCCATCTGGAAAGTTTAATTCCGGCACACTGTTCGTGGAAGTACGATGTACAGTCACTACATATTCAACAGTTTAAAGTTGCCCTGCAACGACATTCGGGGCACACTCTCCTAGTCATTGTCGTGTTTTGGATAAAATGACTTGAGAAATGACATTATTAGGAAAGGGTTTAATAATTCACTTCAGGTCATAAAAATATGTATTGTACAAACTCTGAATCAACTTTCTCAATATAGAAAGGCACAATTCATGGTTTTGGGAGTAATTTTCTTTTCATTGATTCATTAACTTTGGAAAATTTCAATTTAATACTACAACTACTTCTTCAACGACAAAAAAAAATACTATTTCTATTGCGATTACTTGAAAGACTAGTAGCATTAAGATAAAAATTTCATATATGAGCGTATACGTATATATGCATATACATATGTATGTATATAGATTAAAGCAAGCCATTTTTGAAAAGTTTCAGCTTTCCCCTGAGTACTTTCAAAGAAGGTTTAGAAGCGAAAGAAAGCGAAACAACGAAACATACAAAGAACACGGCTACAGATTGAAAGATACGTGTTTAAAATAGCTGGAGTTAGAAAATTATAAAGTGTTAGAAGACCCAGAGGAGATTGAAGAAAAGATGACAGAAGTGATAAAAAAAATAGAACAATTTTAAGAAAATGCCCACAGAGAATATATTTAAAACAAGAGAACCCAAAAACAAGCGAAGAAATGGCAGGTCCTATATATATGACAATGATTATAAATTATTACCAAAAATTATTTTGGTCCAGAAAAGCTACTGAAATAATTTCATAGGCAAATTAAGATCATTATTTTTTTACTGTATTTCAAGACCATCTTACAAATCCAAGAAATTTTTTGGGAGGGGTTTTCAAACCTAGCGTTTTCACCCCCAAGATACAACCCTGGTTGATACAAAATAGTAATTCTTTAACTTCAAGCGTCCATTGACAGAAATATTTCTTTATTTCTTTGTTTTTTTACTTAATCCTTATAAGAGTGTCCAAGTTTGGAAGCTCCGAGGTTTTGAATATGCTAATCAGACTGTTTTGTGAGTAGAATCACACTCTGAAATTTTTACCTTGATCAGTATTGAATGTGGAGCCAAATTCCTGAGAATCAGATTCGATGTTAGATGGTGCTGAAATGCTCGGAAAAGTACTCATCGATCCATCTTCAAGCTTGGGAATAGTACCAATCGGGTCATCTTCAAGCTTGGGAATCATTATATGAAACAAGAAGGCAACTAATAGGCAAAGGTCCGACCGGTATTATACACCGGCTGAACCCATTCCATAAACTGGATGTTAGACTAGAGGAGGACATAGTTACAGAGGATGGTGTCGGACACCTAGCAAAATATATGGTAAGGATGGTGGCATTACCTTTTGCTTTTTATGGGGAAGGGGCTAAAGCAACGGGCCCTTGTGACCTGAGCTTCGACTCAGTCTGTTAAGTCTACCCATGGCTCTTCATTAAGTGCTGTCTCTGATAAAACAAATATGAAACTCCAGATAAAGCACCAAAACTGCGTTTGGGATCCGTCAGTATGTTATCAATTAGCCAAAAAGTCTCTTCCCTAGTTGCCAAGATACCGATTATTCTTTTCTTGGTCTTACTTGACTATTACCTTACTGATTGCTTGACTTATCACTTGATTGCGTGTTTAAAACAGTAAAATCACTTATTAGGAAAAACAAACTCAAACTAGAGGAAAGCCAAATCCAAAACAAACAAAAATTAGCAATAACTTAATTAGCAATATTAACAATAATTTTGTTAATAATAAATAATATATATTTATTATATATTAATTATAAATTAAATAATATATATAATTAATTAAAATATTAATTAATATAAAATTAATATATATAATTAATTAAAATATTAATTAATATAAAATTAATATATATTAATTAATTAAAACGATATATATTTGTTATAAATTATTGTAAATAATAATAATATATATTATCATTGTTAATAATAATAATAAATAATAATATTAATAATAATAATATAATTAATTATAATAGCAATAATTAATTAGCAATAATTAATTAGCTTAAAACAAAAATTAGCAATAACTTAAAATAAAAAGTACAAATAATAACTTACTGTCCATTGGGGGATCATTAAAAAAATTATCCATAGGATTACTTCCAACACTATTTGGTCCAATCATTGGATTCATTCCACCACCAGGTCCACAAACAATAGGCTTAATATCAGGGCCACTTGTAGGCTGAGGGCCACTAGACGTATTACCACTTTGACCACTAAGGGTTGCACAATTATTACTACCACTATTTTCACAGTTATTCATTGATTCACCACCGTTTGGTGTACTGGGTTCGTCTTTCACTGTTACGGACGGCACAGTAGTTCCAGCATTAGCCGCTAACGGATCAGGGGTTGGACATTCGGATTTGATATGAGGCTGAGTGCCACCCGACGGCGTAGGAACACCATTGCTGCCATTTTTTTTCTCTTTTTTAGAATCCTTTAACATAGCGTCTGAAAAACAAGGGAGGATTATTTTCGAAGAACCAAGTTGGGCAAACATTTGCTGACACTTGAAATCTGAAAATCGGCAAAACTGCCTTTTTATAGCAGAAACTGCGTTTTTTACAGTAAAAACTGCAGTTTTACATCTTCCCGTCCAGCAAACACGAACTGAAACTTAACAACTTTTTAATACAAATTTTGTGAAATAGTGGCTTGGGGGTTTGCTTCCATGGAAAGTAAGCTCTCTTAATCCCTTAAAGAAAATGACTACTAGTGAACAGGCTGTGGTGTTCACCCCTTCAGGTGCAATGGAGGTTGTGGGCCAGCCATTCTGTGCTTTGGTACGCCCTTCCTGTTTACCTTCCCCAGATTTCTCCGTGTACCCAGTTAGAGCTGAGTCGACTCTGGTTGAGCTTACAGAATCGCGCCACGGATTCCCGTTTCAAAGCAAATAACCAGACACCAAGAACCTTAATCCTTAAAAAAAAACTGACTACTAGTGAGCCGACTGTGGTGGTTTAATTCCTTATTTTCTGATTTTAATTACATATCTAAAGACTAATGGCAATTGATCTCTGTATTTTAATGTCCCCTCCAAATATTTATTTTAAGCAAGATTATTTCCTTCACTAAATATATTCACCACCAAAAAAAAGGTAAAAAGGAAAAAAAAAATAAGGCGTTGGACTTTAGCTGCGGTGCTGATCTCCATTTCATGGCCCTTCGGCCAGAAAGTGCAATGAAGGTTGTGGGACAGCAATTCTGTGCTTTGGTACGCCCTTCCTGTTTACCTTCCCCAGATTTCTCCGTGTACCCAGTTAGAGCTGGGTCGACTCTGGTTGAGCTTATAGAATCGCGCCACGGATTCCCGTTTCAAAGCAAATAACCAGACACCAAGAACCTTGATCCTTAAAAAAAAACTGACTACTAGTGAGCCGACTGCGGTGGTTTAATTCCTTATTTTCTGATTTTAATTACATATCTAAAGACTAATGGCAATTGATCTCTGTATTTTAATGTCCCCTCCAAATATTTATTTTAAGCAAGATTATTTCCTTCACTAAATATATTCACCACCAAAAAAAAGGTAAAAAGGAAAAAAAAATAAGGCGTTGGACTATAGCTGCGGTGCTGATCTCCATTTCATGGCCCTTCGGCCAAAAAGTGCAATGAAGGCTGTGGGCCAGCAATTCTGTGCTTTGGTACGCCCTTCCTGTTTACCTTCCCCAGATTTCTCCGTGTACCCAGTTAGAGCTGGGTCGACTCTGGTTGAGCTTACAGAATCGCACCACTGATTCCCGTTTCAAACCACCAAGAACCTTAATCAGACACCAAGAACCTTAATCAGACACCAAGAACCTTAATCAGACACCAAGAACCTTAATCCTTGTTGACTCGAACCCTTGTTTTCACGAAAATGGACTTCAAGTGCGTGATAACCACTCGGCTTATATAAACATATAGTTTCTTAATACTTATTATTTTCCTATAAAAATAGAAAACAATCTTATTTTAACGCAAATTTACATCATTCTCTAAGAAAATGTGTAAGAAACATCATAATTCCAGTCCAATGATAGATCTGAAACCAATGAATCCAGTGATAGAAGTATCGTGTCCTTTCGGTCCTAGTTGCAGCAGTAGGCTGCTGCATACATGGTTATTCTGAAGTGACCATCCCCCCCCCACAACCCGGAAAGAAAAACCAGGCGCGTGCCTGGACTGTACTAATTGTCCGTGTTTCATTTAAAAAAAAATATAACCATACACCCAGTGAAATTACAACCATTAGCCCCCGCCCCAAACAGAAGTTTTCTTACATGCCTGACCCAGTGAAGAGAAAATCTTTAGGATGAATGAAAACATAAGCCCTCACAGACATTTTTCAATTCTTAAAAGAATTTTCGAAGTAATTCGTTGTACAAAAAACGTAAAGAAAAGGAACAAAATTGTACCCTTTTATTAATCTTCTAGAGGGGTACAGGCAAATATGTACTGAAGAATTATAAAAGATAATCCATACAATGAAACAATAAAGCTTATTTTAATTGATAAATTTCCTTGGGGGACGAGAAGAAATGATTTTTTGGCAAATTCTAGTCTAGTCGCTTTTTACTAACTTGGAAAGTAGTTGAGCTAGGCGAATGAAACTCTCGGGAATTCATCGAGAGCCTCATTGATCTCCTTTCAAAGCCACTATCTCCACTCTTTCTACCTCCAAAGGGCACTGATTTTTGATAAATTTTAATAAACCTTGTGTTATATAAGTAAAACTTTGCGGAATAGATCTTCTAATCAAATGAGGCAAAAGAAACATATTTTAAGCCTCATATCTTAACTCAATCCCAATTTATAAAGTTTGGAAGATCTGTAAATCTATTTCTTAAATTCAGGAAAAATCCCTTGATATAGCTTAAAATTCTACTGAAAAAAAAAAAGAAAAGCATTTTTAAAACCAAAGCCAATGAAAAAGAGCTTCAAAACCCAAAACTAACATAAAAATTTTCCGTCAAAATTTAGATAGGTATTAGACCCATCATGGGTGCAATCTTCTAAGCCATAGAAATAAGATACAAATAGAGATAGTAGCTAGAAAACACCTTCTCAACAGGAGTGTAATTTGCTATGGGTAGGGGGAACTGCCCCATCCAGACCCCAGTTTGCCACCCCCCGCCTTAACTGAAATTTAGTTTCTTCAAAACTCTTGTCAAAGCTAAGATAAGCCTGAATAATTCAAGCATCCAGAGAAATTCGATCAGTTTTTTTTAGAATATCTTTGACTTTATATTACTACATGGCTTGTTTTTCATCGTCATTTTCACTTGATTTGGAAAAATTGGCTCCAACTTTGCCCCCCCCCCCCTTCCCCCTGATTTTGACGAAATTACGCCACTACATCCAAGGGTTATGGCCTCAGAAAAAGCAATGAGTCCCACCAATCCAGGTCAGAGACTAAGACATCTTCTCAAGTTTACATGAAGCACTTAGGTCGGCTTATATCCAGACACCAACAAGTCCCTGGGACCTCCAGTTGAATTGTGGCCTTGTACGGTCCTGGGTCCACCCTCGTCAGAACATGGTTTTCCATATTTGGCGATTCTCTACCAGCAAGGGATGACGTCCGGCACACGTAATCTCAAGCCTAATACCTCCGAATCATTATATGATCATGCCTACAAATCAGAATCCAGTCAGTGCTGTGTCGTCTACTTCACCATAATTTTCTCGGGAGCGTCACTTCTCAAAGTCACCTTTAGGTGCCAGTTCTGGTAAAGCAAACTCACGAAAAGGTCAACCCCGAACTTTTTTCTTGTGTATTTGGGGTCTTCATGGCCGAAATACCAATGTTAAGCCAATAAGAAAAAAACTCCAATCAAAAATTATTTGCTTGGGTGTATTCTTTTCTATTTTTTCTTGCACACTGCTGTCCCCTTAGCACAAGGACTTAAAGACAGAAGTTTGGACCTGATTGGAGAAAAATTATTTTGACCTTTCCTGGGCCTTAATTTAGGGGGGACCATGCCCCCAGCAATTTTTTGTACACTCTTCACCTTGGCAAAAGAATCAGCTGCTCTAAGTTTCAAACTGATCACGGACGTATAGTTCTTGTTTTGCCATTTCCAAGTCCCTCTCCTCCTAACAGAATATGTTTTCCCTGTTGGTCCAGATAATGTTTCCTGAGAGTATGGATAAATAGGCCAATAAAATAAAAGAGCCAATAGGACATGTGATACCAAATCTAACTATCAAAAAAGTGTATAATTTATAGCCTTTGCCCCAGAGGCTGTGGGGTCATTTCATCTCTAGAGATATATTCGTTGGGCTTTTTGACTATCCTGAACAAAACCACATCCAAAAATTTTGATCCTATCTTGGAAGGGGAATTAAGAGGGGTTGTGTAGCAAAAAGGACATGGGAGGGGGCTAATTGCCCTCCAGTTACTTTTGACCCTCAAAAGAGCCCTATAACTTACAAGTTTCAATGGAATGAGTCCCCTCAAACGTTTTTACGATTACCCCTTCTACACGAAGGGGTTTCGCTAAAAAGAAAAATAAAGAAATAATACATTGAAGGCATATGACAGGGAAAAGGTGGGGAATGGCGTCAAAAATGACCATACATCTATAATTCGGAGAATAAGGAGAATAATTCGATCATTACTGTCATATGGTGGTGTAGTGGTCTCGGTAAACTGAACTCAAATTCGAGCAATCAGGATCCCTTCAATAAGGGTACAAAGACTAACTACCAAACAATCAAAACAGCTTCAAACTTGACTGTCACGACATCCATGGAAATATGTATATGACGATCGCCTATAGAAAATTTTTATAAGGATGAGGCAATAGAAAGTAATATCAGGCTTAAGATTGTTGACCAATGGACTCAGAGAAAGCAGATACAGTGGATAAAAAGCCTCGTAGACCAATGCAAGTCACTACTGCTTATGTGCGGGAAGCTACAGATGTACAAGGACAATATAGTCACACTAATCAAAATATCGCAAAAATCTGTTATACAGATTGATTGTGAACCCACGCAGCGTCAGGGACTGGAGTAGTAACTTGCCCCTGATCTGAATTAGGATTTTGGAATCAGGCTAAAATGTATGGAATGGAATAAGCAGCCAATAGACTGGATGAATCAAAAGGTGCCTGTAGGGACATCATCTGGTAATCAAATATGCCTTAAGGCTCTTGAGAATATTCAGTTTAGACAAAAAAGCGAGCTGGATAGTACTAGGAAGTTTTAAACAGACTAGCATCCAATGGTAGGTCAACAGTAGCCATATTACATTGAAATGGACCTCGAGACATCCTGAGATAGTAGGTGACGAATTGACAGATGAAGCAGCTAAAACAGGGGCCTCTATGACTTATTATGGGTCCGGACTTTTCATTCACATCCCTTTGAATAGCTGGAAAGCGGCTATAAGGAGATGGTGGAACAAAAGTGGCACAGAAAGGTAGGAAGCACAGAAACAAAGGAAATACTATGATTCTAAAGTTTAATCCCACGTTAACCAAATATATTCTTCGACTTAAAAGGTCTGAAAGACAAAGGGTTATTGAAGCCACAGCAGGATTTGGAAATTTTCAGAATAATCTCACATGAATTGGAAGAGTTCTTTCCCGTTTTACCAAAAATGTCAGACGACATGGAAACAAGAAGGCAACTAATAGGCAAAGGTCCGACCGGTATGAAAGGGTCTGAACTGTCAGCCTGCTTCTGAAGGTCACTTGGTAAAGCCTCAACAACATCTAAAAACATAAAATTCAAAGGAATATAAAGGAATTTTGACAAAAAAAAATGTACACACATTTTCCGAAGAGTATTTAGTAGATTCAGATAAAGATGCAGTTCCAAATAACAAAGTGATGCAAATAGAACACCATCCTCAAACAATTAGAAAGCACACTGCAACAGTACCAAAGAGCAACAGATTTTTCTTTAAAGAGTAAACTTTCGATCCGGCTGCAGTGGGCGATCTATTTGATCTTCCACGCCATATTAAAATATTTAACGAAACAAAACTAACTGATTACTATTTCGGGATATTACTATTTTTAGGAAAAGAATAGAAATTAATTATGTATAAATTGTGTATAAATATATAAATATAAATAAATATATGTATAATTGTGTATAAATTGTGCATAAAAATAGAACACCTTATTCTTTAAGAAAATTTTATACAGATATATCCTCCGAACGATTAGAAAGCAGGCTCCAACAGCGCCAAAGAGCAACATCTTTTTCCTTAAATAGTAAACTCTCGATTCGGCAGCAGTGGGCGATCTATTTGATCTTCTGCGCCATAATAAAATATTTAACGAACCAAAACTAATTGATTATTGTTTCGGGATATTACAATTTTTAGGAAAAGAATAGAAATTAATTATGTACAAGCTAATCGGTATAAACGAAGAAAAAAAGGAAACTATATTAAATAAAACTTTTTATCATGAAACATACTTTCAAAATGAAGAAGATCAAGGAATTTTTCATAATCAGCCTCATGCAAGTTTAATTTCGAGTTTAATCGAGTTTGTTGTTTTAACAATGCAAAAGATTAATTCACTTCATCTGACAGAATAGTTTATAAGCCTTTAGCTCATTTTAGTTAATTGAACCTAGGTTCTAAGCTACTGTAGATTTTTCAATAAAAATACTATTTCATTTGACAGGAATGACAAATCAGCAGAGAATTCAAATATATTTTCAGTTTTCAACTAGGCACCAGATCAGAGCTATATAATCTGGAAAAAGAATTCATTTTGCCAATCAACTGAGGAGAGAGAATAATATGGTGAGGGGTTCTGTTTCAATTGTCAGTACTCCCTTCATCTGGAATAATGTTCTTAATGTTCTTGAAACATCAAAAATACATCATTCTCTACCCGTGCTCACCAAGTTCCAGGGTAAAAATCAAAGACTTTTGCAAAATAAACTACTCCAAAAATAAGTTTGAAAATCCAAAGTTCCCATGCCTTTCTTTTTTGCAAAATGTGATAAGTATATTAATCAGCCAGCAGATCACCAGCGAAAACACAATTTACTTTTGAAAAGTACGTCAATTGACCATAGATGATTTGAAAACAAAACATACAAGTCAAAGTATTTGCAAATGGTCTAAAAACAGAATCTGCTATATTTCACGAACCAAACTTGGAAATAATAAAATAAAAAAAAAAACTGAGATAGTTCCCCGAGAGAGTCTCGAAACAAATTCCCCCCGGAAAATTTCATTTTCACCAAAAATTTCCCCCGGAAAATTTCTTGCGAACGATTCCACCTGAAGTTTTTTTCTTAGACCACTTTCATTTGAAAGACTTTAATTTCTGATTGTTTCTCAATTGAGGTCAGAAATTTCCCCTTTCGTTGAAAAAAATATCCACAAATCCTCCTCTCCCCCAAGTACAAAGGTGTTGCCGCAGAAAACCCTCCTAGAGATCAAGGTTCGCTGAAAACTCCCATATTGAAAAGTTCTCCCATGGAAAATGCCCATCTACAACAAGATCTTCTACAATATTTCAAATCAGTAAGAATGTCCCTTGGACCATTTTAGTAGTGGTAGGGTTCCAGATTCCACCGCTGCTTGCTATAGTAACCAGTCTTGAGTCTCTAGCAACCAGCAGGGCTTATTGATTTTCTTGAAGACGCTGATATAGATGATGTACGCCTGTTTGTTACACAATATTGGGTGTTTTTATACAATCTTCGCCTTATTCCTGGTGGCGACTACTAGTGGGAGAAAAATAAATTTTTACCACGTAAAAATTGATACAGAAATTATTTCTTCACCTTTCGAACAAGAACAAGACACTTAACAACATATCAGAAATCTACGCCGCTAGCTCGATACAATTTTTTTTCTGTCTTTTTATTTAGTTACTAAAAAACTGAGAAAATTAAGACAATTTAACCTAAGTCCTTTACGCTTCTTTTATGGTCAACTTTAAATTTTGAATTCATTTCTGGTGTTCATTTCATCACCCAACCAGTAGAAAGCTATTTATCAGCAAAAAACGCGTTTTCTAAAGAAAATAAACTGCTACAAAATAATATTTCGAAATAAATTTTGAGAAAACTGCTAATACAGTCTGTCAGGGTCTATTTGGCATTACACATAAAAATTTTAAGAAGTACAAAATCGAATAAACTTGAGTGACAAATCACCTCAGTGCCCTAGACCTTTTAGAAAAAGGACTTAAACCGTACAGTAGCAAAAAGACCCGGTCTCCTGTTGCCACAATATCCTCAAGTTAAGTGAGCTTGTTATTACATATAGAACCACTGTCCCTGAAACTCTTGTCAGTAAGTAGCAGTTGAATGGTTCTGCCCTTTCCTATTCAATAAAGGTGAAAGGTTGTGTCACAACCTAGCAGGACCTAACAGAACAGCATCAGATGGCTGACATCTGTTCCAAGCCTTTGTTTTATTTCACTAATTTCTCAGGCTAAACTGGTACCACTAAACTCGGGTGAGAAATATAACTTCCTGGAACACGAGTCAGATCGACTGATCAGAAGAACCAAAATGTCAGCATCATCAGTAGCCATGATGGTATCTGTAACAGGAGCAGCTTCTACATGGGTAGCATCTTTGATCGCTGGACCCCTTTCATAGCCATCAAACACAACAATAGCACTAGCATACCTTGCTTGCACGTAGTGGACGTACGAAACGAAGACAGCCTTAAACCTTACCTTCCATGGAAATCAATGTAGAAGAAAAAAACACATTCAAAACGACGCTACACACAGATGCAGGTCTTGAGGGTGACTGACACTCAATACTACAAGCTTGAAAGATCACTTTTGCAAGTTTTGGCTTATTTGCTTTTCTTGTCAAACCATTACTTTCAAAAGAGAATTAAGAAATGAGCTAAGTTCACTATTGAAGTATTATTCTCAAAGTTTAGTTCACTGGGCGAAAATTATAAATCACTTGAAAAAGAGTGTCAGATTCCTGCGTGCTATCACGGATGACAACATATTTTTGGTATTCAATGGGGTCACTTGGTTTTTTATGAAGACTTGCCTCTTCAAGATTTTTCCCGTCATCTCACTTAGGATCACCTCTCCAGCTGTATCACCCTCGTTAACATTAAAGTCTGGAGAAGAAGATATGCCGTTGGAAATGTTTCTAAGTTGATCGTCTTTACTGAACAGGGAAAATTCTCTAAGGCATCGAACGGGCTTCTGGGTCACGCTGTCTCTAACGCTGCATCTAAGTCACACTGTCTTCTGCTGGAACTCATCTCGTGATGCTGTTCACTTGTTGAATAGTCATTTTTTGTAAAAATTGTACATGAAGAGCTTGATCTCAAGGTCAGTTGATCTTGAAAGTACCCAAATGGCTCTCTGCTGTTCTGTCATCCCACATCCAGTCGTAAGACCTTTCGATGTTCTTAGGATTCGCATATACTCTTGTTCGATGACAAAATATGACAAACGCCCCTCCCGGTGTCGCTCTGACCTCCCAATAGTGTAACATCCGCGTTCAAATGCTTTAAAGATCTTTAGGTGACTTGCTGGTATATCCGGACATATTTTACATTTGGGCTATGTTCCGATGTTCCAAGAAACGGAAGCATCAATACAGCAGCTTGTAAGTGTATAACCCACAGGCCCAGTCTCTCGGCAAGTATGAATTTGAGCAGTCTCCCAACCTTGTTAAGATACTGAAACCAGATTTTTTCCGTTTTCTGAGACTGCAGAACTTGACGTTGTTCCTTGAAAAAGTTATCCAGTTACTTGAGCTGGAGATTCTGACTGAGATCTTCGGGGGCAGCCATGCGTGTAGGACATCATTTAATACAGTAAGGATGTCTAGAGAAGTTGTGGCTGATTGCTCGTCTTCGAGGAGATTGTAACATTTGACAGAGCTCACGAGCATGTGAGCATGAATCCAAAAAGACTATTAGTTCCAACTCAGTATTTACACCTTCCTGTGCTATTTTACTGGTCATTTTTTTTTTCAGAGCAAAATAATCAAGTTCGTTTCATAGCCTTTTTACTTGGGAGTGTTAAGCAGTTAACATCAATGGTTTTCACGCGACAACAGCATGACTCTCGGTCAACTGTTTCGTTAAGTAATTATGGTTGAATTTGATTCTCCGTTGGGGATTAAAGCCAACATAAAATTGGAGAGATTAAATGATAATGAATTTAAGATAGCTAATTTTAACTAAATTATGAATAATCCGGTTGGTAAAGTCCCCAATTTGAGTTAAATGAAATTTGAGAATATTATTGATAGCATGTTTGTGGAGGAGCTGGGATTTTGGGACTCCGGAGCTCGGTGGGGTGATGTTTTTCCGGTTGTGCATCTTAACATTCAGGGCCTAAATTCTTCGTTTGATGATATTCAATTATTATATAGGGATTGATGCCCTGGAATTAACTCTGTGAAACATTTTTCAATGAGAATAATCAGGAACTTTTGGATATTTTCAGTTATATGTCGATTTTTCTCAACCGCAAAATGGGCAAAAAAAGGTGGACTCGGATTTTACATCCAAAATAATTTTCAGGCCGTACTAAGACATGATTTATGTATAAATAATGAAAAGGTATTTGAGTCACTTTTTATTGAAATCCCAATCAACACTAAGGAAAGGGTAATAATTGGCAAAGTATATCGTTCTCCAAGCGGATCTACGACTGAATTTTTGAAACATAGAAGACGTTTATAGGAAAGTTTGTGCTGAAAAATATAAAGTTGTATTGATGGTTGACTTTAACCTTGACCTTGTGAAATCGTCTTCTCGGCAGGCTTCTAATCTCTTGTCTTTACTAATTTCGTACGGATTGGCTCGTTGTATAAACATATTCTTTTTATCTTTACACTCCATTAGGAATGAAGTACTGCTTTCTGACATTTCTGACCATTTGCCATTTTCAGCCCTGGTTCAAATCCTCCAAAATACACTAAGAGTAGGCCTCCAGGATAAACCGAGATTCTGTTGCTCACCAGTGGAGCTGGATAGATTGAAAGAAGATCTTGGTACATGTTCATGGGACTTTTCTTTACCGGAAAATATTAGTTTAGGCAATTATAACAACATATTTGGCCGGTTTTATCACACTGTTAAGGAAAAATTCACGTCTTATTGTCTAAAAGCTCCTTTAAAAAATCCTCGATCAAAAAGATCAATACCTGTAGCTTCCTGGTTACCATCTGGAGTCCTAAAGTCAATAAAAAGGAAGCCAAACCTTTGAAAAGAGTACAGAAAAGACAAAATAATGCTAAGTTAGAAGTATTTAAGTTGTACCGTAATTTTCTGAAATCAATCATTCGCAGAGCTAAAACAGTATATTTTACAAAAAGATTTGTTGATTGCGGTAAAAATATAAAAAAAGACGTGGGACGTGATTAAGGAAGTTAGTCGGCCATCCATGAAACCGGAAGGTCTCCCTAAGTCTCTCATTGTAGACCATCAACTTGTAACAGAAAAAGGCCAAATTCGACTTCATATGAACAAATTCTTTACGGAGATAGGAAAAAAACTGCTAATAGCATTTTAAATTCCTCTGTGTCACAGTCTTGGAAGCAGTTCTTACGTCCCTCGTACTTGAAATCAATGGTTGTTGAGGAGGTTACAGTGCAGGAAATCAGAAATATCATTTTGTGTTTAAAGAATTCTTCGGCAGGTTTTGACCAAATTTCTGCTAAAGTAATTAAATATATTCTTCCATCGATTATCACCCCAATTTACCATTTGATTAATAGGTTACTTCAAATAGGAGTATTTCCACAACGTCTTAAGCTTGCGCGAGTGATAGCTATCTTTAAAGGAGGTGACCGTAAGGATCCTGGGAACTACGTGCCGATCTCTCTTTTGTAGGTGTTCTCTAAGATATATGAAAGGGAAATGCTCAAACGTCTGGTGTGATTTTTTAAGCTAATTTTTTTTTCATTAGCTTCAGTTTGGGTTTCATGCGAAGTACTCTACAGAACATGCTTGTAATAGACTTCTTCAGTTTATACGACGATCTTTAGATTCTAATCTGCCATTCCTGCAGCCATTTTTCTTGATGTAAGGAAAGCTTTTGACAGCCTAACACATAAGAACCTCATTGAAAAACTTTATCATATTGATGTGCGAGGAGAAGCATTGTCTTAGTTCTCGTCACACCTAACTGATAGAGCTATTATCACGGAAGTTACAGACGAAAAAGTTTCAATTGAATACGGAGTACCCTAAGGTTTTATTCTTGGGCCAACCCTCTTCCTGATCTATGTGAACGATCTCTACCGACTTTTTAACACCCCAATTAACAATGTTTGCTGTGGATTGTGTCACAAATCTTACTCTCAGACTACATTGGTGTTCACATCTGACAGTCGAGAAGAATGAATAGTATTTGCAGATGACACTACTTTCGGTGCTGCAGCTCCAGATGAATCATCCCTTATTCTAAAACTTCAAGCAATGACTAAGAAGATACTCTTTTGGTTTGACATAAATCAACTAACTTTAAATGTAAAAAAGTCATACCTTCTTATTTTTTCTCGTAAAGGCGTGAGTTGCCCCACAATTACTGAGCTTCATACACCAAGAGGCTCCATAAGTCGTCCTCCGGATCGAAATGTGTGATTTCTGGGAGTTCTTTTGGATGAAAATTTATCGTTTAAGCGGCATGTTCAAACAATAAGAGTGAAAATTTTCTGTGAACTTGGGATCATCCGAAAATTAAAGCGTTTATTTCCTTTCCCTATCCTCAGTCTTTTATACTTCTCTCTCATTTACCCTTATATATGTTACTGTTCATCTGTGTGGATGTCCATATTTCCCTTGGTACTTGCTCCTATTCACCATCTTCATGAGAAAGCGCCAAAAATTCTCCTGTCGGCTACACACACTCCTATTGACCTCCTTAAGATAAAAGATATTTACATTTTATCTCTATCTTCGTTGGCATATCAATGCTTCTAGGGAGATCTCCCATGATATTTTTTGGGACTGCTGAAACTAGTAGGGGAAGTATATTTGTATGTGGTTCGTAACCGGGAAGATGTGAGGATTCCGGCTAGTCCCTCAGTTCGATCAGACTTCGGCCTGGCTGTGACTGTGGGGCGTGCTTGGAACTTGGTTCCCGCTGAGATCCGGCAGTCACGAACACTTAGCTCCTTTAAGAGACAGATGAAAAGTTTCTTATTAAATGTTTCTTATGGTTTATTTTTTTTTTTTTTTTTTTGGTTGTTGTTTTGTTGTTGCTGTATCCTCGATGACGCAGATAATTTTAATTTGTATTTTATTGTCGGTTGATGTGAGGGTCGCTGTATCGTGGGGACTGCCGGTGAGTTGATTTCTTTTCCTTACAGATTTATATTTAGATGTTGGTTAGTTTGTTCATGACAAGTTTTATCATTCTTTATTTATTGTATGCCGTTTCCCAAATAACGGGCCATTGAGCCCTTTGGGATATTGTTTTTGTTATTTGTATTTTATGAAAATAAATAGAACTTGAACCAGTTGAACTTGAACCAGTTCTTTCCATACAATAACTATAGATGGTTAATATGATAAAAAAAAAGCAATGTATGATTGAAATTCTCATAAATAAATGAATCTTAGGCAGCGCAATAGCACTGCCTAGGTAGAGAGCGATGTGGGGACAATGTAATATTTTTTTTTCTTATAGACCAGGACCCCTCGTATCGAAAGATTTG
Source organism: Artemia franciscana (assembly GCF_032884065.1). NCBI lineage: Eukaryota > Metazoa > Arthropoda > Branchiopoda > Anostraca > Artemiidae > Artemia > Artemia franciscana. The sequence continues at coordinate 13,167,332 of NC_088871.1, read as the reverse complement.
TCGCAGAAACCTTGAAAAGAATTCATTCGACTGAAAATTAAAAAGGACTAATGCCCTTTTTAATAGTCGAAAGTAATAAGAGGGAAACTAACCCCGCTCCCACACCCCATGCCAACCCTCTCCCTGAACACATCCAATCAACATTTCGAGATAGCCATTTCGTTTAATATAGTTGAAACGTCTGGAAATCATAAATTTGAGGATGACAACCCCCGCACAATCTTCTGGGCAAGGGTTGTAAATTATGCTCTGGTGGCATATAAAGCTTACACAGAAAAGGTGATAGCTTAAACTTCAGATGGTGTTATACCAATACATTAAGGTCAATATTAAATGAAAAACATCGATTGATCCGCTTAAAAATAGATCTCTGAGGTGCAACATTGCAGAGCCTGTTGGAGAAAATACTAAAACATACCATAATATCACTCAGGGTGAACGAAATGCACGTGACTCAGCTGTGTAAAATAAAACAGCTTGATTACCACAGTCAGAATAATTACACATCCTGTAATAAAATACCTTTAAAATCTTACTTTTGGGGGTTTCACAGGGACGACTCTCTTTTTCTTTGAAGCTACATTTGATGACTGAAGAGCATTTAATTCCACATTGGCATTGGTTATACATTCCTGTAAAAACAACGTATCAAACAGTTTGTTGCTAAATATGCTGATTACAAACATATAAGAGTCATTAAGCTGAATTTTACCCATTAAAGGTTACGAGCCTCAGAAAATTTCCCTGGTTTTTGAAAAAGGAGGACAACAGTTTTTTAAAGTCAAATAACTCTACTGAAAATCACAACATCAGACTCAGTGTATCATAGAACTCTATTGTAGCGATTTTGAGCCACTATTTGCAAAAATATACTATTTTCTAAATTTTGCCAGGAGCAAGATCACATATATGTGTTTATTTTTTTTCCAGGGGTGATAAAAAATAAGTCAATAGCCTAAAAGCATCGGTAGTGGGCTTTATCAAAAGGAAACTGAAAGTTCTAGTGCCCTCCTTAAGTGACCAAAAAGATTAAAGGGCAGCTAGCCTTCCACCCATGATCCTTTCCCCCTAAAATCCTCTGATCAAAACTTTAAAATAGCCGTCTTCTTCCGTATTATTGAGAAGTTGCAAAACTAAGCCTTTGGAGATAATGTGAAGCTCCCAGAGCCCTTTGGGGGAAATTTCTTGGATGAACTTTCCAGAGAAGAATTCTTATACGAAGTATTTTGTTTTTTCGTCTAATTCTTTCTTTTCCAGCCTGAATTTTGCATGTGGCAATGTAAAGGAATTTCCCGGCGTATACTTTCAGCATGTTTTAAATTCCATGAAAAAACTCCCAGGGACGGGGGATTTGTGGAGTGATCCATAAAACGATTAGAGATTAATTTTTTTGTCAAATGAAATTTTATACTAAGAATAGTTTTTAAGGCTGAATTTTTGGGACGAAATTTTAGGGGGCGGGGTAGCTCAGTAAAGATGAGTCTATCTCGAATGAAAATCATGGCAGGATTATTTGAGGCAGGGCAGCAGGGGCGGTAGCTTACGCTGCCACCCCTTTCCCACCACCCTTCCCTTTCCAACAATAAACGGAAAATAGTCAAACTGAAGCTAATAGGATTCTCTATACGGAAGCGATAAAAAACCCATCCCTTCTCACATCTCCTCAATGTGAAGTAAATATATTTATCTTATTATTTAGCGTAATACTAATAAGTGTTTGGATTAATATAAATACCGCCATAGTAATATTTTGACAAGAATGTACATTAATACCTACCACAATGTCTGTCAACCCACTATTGGAAATAAATTAGCTTTTTCAGCTGATAACTTTGACAATAACCCATTGAATTTGAAGAACAAATTTGAGTCAAATAGCTGTTTTGGTTTTTATGGCACTTGGTATTTACTAAGTGACATATAGCGGTCGCAAATTCTGTCGGTCCCGGTTTTGCCAGTTTAGGCACTTCCAGACAAGCTAGGATGATGAAATTTGGCAGGCGTATCCAAGACCAGATCAGACTAAATTAAAAAATAGTCATTTCACTAATTCAATCATCTGGGGGGATTGGGGGAACGGTTAGTTTGGAAAAATTAGAAAAAAATGAGGTATTTTTAACTTACAAACGGGTTATCATATCTTAATGAAATTTGATATAATGAAGGATATTGTGTCTCGGAGCTCTTATTCTAGATCCTGACCGGGTTCGGTGACGTTGAGTGGAGTTGGAGGGGTGTTAATTTGGAAAGATTAGAAAAATACAGGTATTTTTAACTTAAGAACGGGTGACTCTTCGTGAGGTGTTTTTAAATTTGATATTTAGAAGGAACCAACCACATCTGGTGATATTGGTGGGAGCAGGTTGGAGGAGGAAACTGGGAATCTTGATAAACGCTTAGAGTGGAGAGATCGGGATGAAACTTGGTGGGTAGAATAAGCAAATGCCGTAAATACGTGATTGACGTAGACTGGATCCATTCTGTTTGGGGGAGTTAGGAGGGCGTCCGGTGCTTTAGCGAGTTTGCCGTTTCTATACGCGCATGGACGATGAAAATTGGTAGGCGTGTCAGGGACCTGCAAAAATTGACTTGAAAAAGTCGTTTTCTACGATACAACTATCTAGGAGGGAGGCTGAAGGGAGAGGAAAAATTAGAAAAAAGAGGTATTTTGACTCACGAGTGGGTAATCGGATCTTAATGAATTTCAATATTTAAAAGGACCTTGTGTCTCAGAGCCCTTATTTTAAATCCTGCCCGGCATTAAACCTCTGACTCTCCTTTCAAACTAATCTGTTGATTCTTGGAATTTTGCTAGAGCTCCTGCCATATGAGCTCTTGGCTCTTCCGACCTCGTCACAAGTGCCATATGAGCTCTTAGTTCTTGTTTATAAGGGTAATATATGGTAAATTGAACATGACAGCGGGGGTTATATAAGTAACTGAAATTTCATGTGAGGGAAACTTCTCTTGCCTGACAAACAAATTTCTTGCATTAGATAGTGATATACATGTAATTCATATCATAAAGAAAGCTGAAAATAACCATAAATTGCTCGTGAAAAAAAACAATAATAATTGAGCCTATTGCACTGAGAAACTATGTTATAAAACCATGATAACTGCTTCTGAACTTTTTTCTGAAGTTTTTTGGAAAGGCATAATCTCGTTTTTTATTGGGCACTAAAAAATACTACTGTTTAGTCCCATGCCAGTTTTTTTTACAATAAAGTTGCATATTCTTCTTTGACTTTTACCTGTGTTTTATGCAAGGGCACCGACAGAAAATTTTCCAGAGGGGCAGAAGTCAAAATAGCAGTGGTGGCTGGGTGGCAGTTTAGGTGGTTTAGGACACCAAACTACGACTTTACCCCGAAGAGGACAAAGTGACAATCAATTTAAAGTCCTGAGAACCTAATTGATTTAAAAACATCAATAACTATATTTTAGGCTTCCCAGTTGCAAAAGATGTAACGCCACACGGTGGCAGTACTGGAATCAAGCAAGTTGATTCGCTTTATTTGTAATCAAATTAGGCTACATTTGGTGATCTTCAATTACATATCAGCTATAATGAGGGGGTGTGATTGTTTAGGTGGGGGTAGGGTAGATTCCTATAAAATTACATTTTGATGGTCAAACTACCTGCTTTTCATGAGACTGAAAATAAATATTGAAAGAGGGATGGGGGAGTGGAAATTCATTAAAAGGTTTTTCAATACAGCTAATATGTTTCATTCCCATATCTACCAGCACAGAGGTAGAAAATGTAAAGTAGGCTATCAGCAGTCCCGCCATGAAATTTCTTTGGGGTGGCAAATACTGCAAGAAACTTGGTTTTTTGGCAATTTTAAATGGTAATATTTTTTCTATTTACATGAAGTACTTCAATGTTTTTAACAAAATGTATGTAATGTATTTATCAATAGGAAAGTCCTTTTGTAAAGGTTGTGATGACTTCAGTTGTGTAGAAGATCAAAAGTCTTACAGAATTTCCATTCATACACACAACAGTACTCCTTTTCATCCAACCGAATTTCTTTAGTAGTAGTATTAGCAAGAACGTTTCACCAATATTACTATTCATCGTCAATTCTGAAGTATATTCAGATTTTATCCGAAATTGAAATTGCAAATTTCAACGTAGGCCGGTACTAATCAACTCCTAACTATTGATTTACACATTTTAAAAGCAGCTGACAAGGGATTTAAGGGAGCCGTAGCTCAAATTATATTTTGGTTAGGCCTGGGTATGATCTGGAAACAATCTGAAATTAAATTAAAACAAGGAGCTCTTGAAACCTATTTGAACAGATTATTCTTTGTATGAAGGGGGTTCTCTCTTCTTTAGCTCATTCCTTTTTACTGTGAAGTTCGGCTTTTTTCCAAATTTTTAAAGAAAATTTGTAATTTGAAAAAAAAACTTTAAAGCACTAAATAACTTTCCAGTAATTTAGGAGTAAGATATTGAGAAGGGGATAAGTCCCCATGTATACAGAGTAATTCATATTTTTTAAGTTTTAAACTTGCTCCTTACTTTAGTTGAAAAACCTTTTATATCTGTTTAATTACATTTCCTGAAACATAAAGTTTTATGAATACCATACTTTTGGTAATGCAGAAAAACGATCAATATTTCAATAATCTCTGTTTCGATTTTAATGGTTAATCAAATACTTCATGGTAATAAACTGTAAGTAAGAAGCGACCCGGCTCCTTAGTAACCAAAACTATTAAAAACGTGATTTCGGAGTCAATAGGTATATCAATGGAATTGGCTTATTATGCTGATTCCAAATATATAAGTTTAGTCTTTCCCATCAAAAGCTACTACCCTGAAAAAATGTGTCTGATTTTCATAAAAAGAGGGAAAGACCCCTTGAAGTCGTAGAATTTACATCCTCAGATTCAGCGTATCAAAGAACCCTACTGTAGAGGTAACTCATATCACATATCTGCAAAAATATGGAATTTTGGAATTTTTTTGCCAGAAGAAAAATCATGGATGCGTGTTTATTTGTTTTTTTCCAGGGTTTATTGTATTGACGCAGCACCTCTCTCTTTACGCTAAAGAGTCCTAATTTAAAAAAATGACCCATGGAACACAAGGGTCGTTTAATTTGAATCAGAAGTGACTTTTTTTTTTTAAAGTGGCAAAAACCTATAGTGTGAAGAGCGAGGTATTTAGGAGTAGGCAGCCCCTCATATGTATAACCATTTCTGTTCGTTTTAAGTTTCAATGTTGCTCCTTACTTTCAGTCGAAGAAAACTTGTTTATTTTTCTTATTTAATGAAACTTAGAGACAAAAATTTTCCTAAGAGTAATGGAAAAAGTATGTCAATTATAGCAAAAGTATATAAAAATTTAAAAAAGCAAGTAATTACAAAAAAACACAAAAAACAATAGACTACTTAAAGAAACCAAGATATAAACTCCCAGCATTCAACACTTTTGAGGAATGCCGAGGCGTTGGACGGATATCAAATAGTTCGTGGTAACGAACTGTAGTAAGGAGCGACCCGGCTGAATTGTAACCAAAACTCTAAATTCCAAAACTAATTTTCATACCACTAGTTACATCAAAGGAATCGCATTTTAATGCTGATTTTAAATATATAAGTTTCATCAAGTTTAGTGTTACCCACCAAAAGTTACGAGCCTGAGAAAATTTGCCCTATTTTAGAAAATAGGGGGAAACACCCCTTAATAGTCATATAATCTTAACAAAAATCACACCATCAGATTCATCGTATCAGAAAACCCTACTGTACAAGTTCCAAGCTCCTATCTAAAAAAAAATGTGGAATTTTGTATCTTTTGCCAGAAGACAAATCACGGATGCGTTTTTTTTTTTTTTTTTTTTTTCAGGGGTAATCGTATCAACCCAGTGGTCCTACAATTTTAAGATAGGGCTCATTCGAACGGAAATGAAAACTTCTAGTGCCCTTTTTAAGTGACCAAAAAATTGGAGGGCACCTAGGCCCCCTCCCAGGCTCATTTTTGTTGGCAGGCAGCCAACGATAAGGCAACAAACATTTTTGTTTATAGTTTTTCCCTATTCTGCTTTCTTTCCTTTGATTCCCTTATAATTATTTCATGGTCCCAAACTTCCCGGAAAGGTCATCTACCCCCTTCCCCCTTGCAGTTACCCATGGCTTTATTAAGTTATTCTCTTTAGAAACTAGATTTATAATAGAATTTTGGATACTAAGTGACTGAGGCTATTTAGCGACTTATTGTAAGACAGAAATCAGATAAAAAAAGAAAGAAATATACAACTGGATTTTCCATTCAACGCTCTTTCAATATAGTCCTAAGTTATTTGCAAAAGGTTTGTGATCTTGTTTAATTTGACCTAATTTGGCAAAAAAAAAACTAATTTGGTATAATAAACCAAAGAATGGCGACAAATAAGCACGAAAAATAATGTCAACCCCACAGAATAAGAAAATGTTGTATTTACGTATGAACTATTTTTAGCACCTTTTATTAGTTAGGGGAGATGGGTTGAGACGACATTTGTGACGAAAGTAATTAATACAATCGGTACAGGTCTTGAAATAGGAATTTAGGGGTATTTTAAATGTCATTTCTGTAATTTAAGTAACCTCGACGAAAAAATTTCTTTTTTACGAACAAATGGTTTTGATAGTAGAAAAAAAAAACACAAAGCACATAACAAAGTTTTATTAGTCTTCTGTAAGACTTATTTTGCGTGAAATGAAGACTTTTTCCAAGCTGAAAATTTTTTTTATCAGCTCTATAAAATGTAAAAGCTATTTTTTTTAATATAAATAAGGAGCAACCTTAAAACTAATAACTAGTAGAAATGATTTGATCTAAAAGAGATACCCCCGCCCCCTCCTCGATACCTCGCTTGTCTACCCTGAAATGTTTAAAACTTAAAAAAAAAACCTTCCTATTCTGATTAAACGGCCATTGTGTATGAGTTTTTTTTTTTTGTTTTTTTTTTTGTTTTTTTGATGGGACTAAATTTAAAATTTAGCATAAAGAACAAAGTATTGACGAATTGGATAGCCCCTTTATATATAGACTAAATTGAAAAAATTTGAATTATGCAAATGTTTCGATCAAGACCTCCGCTTGACCGTCCTCAGTGCAGAATAAACTGATAAAAATATTAACAAAACGAACAAACCTTAAAACAAAACACAAAACTAAAATATGATGATCCTATCGCAGTAACGGTGAAAGGGCAACTGGATAAAAACCAGAAGTCTAAATGATAATTCACAATTTCATTTCACTTACAGCACTCTTAAAGGCTAATCGCTTTTCAGGTAGATCAATATCAGATATTTTACTTCATTGTGCAACAAAAGTTTGTGGATTTATGTGAAAACGATCAGAATTCATAATTTTGTCATAAATGGGACTTGGAGAAGTTTCTCCCGTGTCTCTAATGAGAGCTATCTTTTGGTGTATTCGCTTTTTTTTTTATCTCAACTACTTCCCTGAAAACTTACCTTTATCTTTATTACTTTATACTTACCTAATGGAGGTGCTGTCAAATAAGATAAATGATGCGGACTATCGTGCAAATTTTGAGCCCAGTAATATAGGTAAAAGAAAACAGGGAAAAAACATTCACTGATAAAGAACCTCCTGCTGTACCTCCTGCCAGAACCTATCTGCACTGCCTTCCCTAAGAACCAAATATATAAACTCATAAACTCATATGAAACAATTAAAATAAACTCATATGAAACAATTACATCTGATATGAAGTATCCTTGGTTGCAATAACCGAAGAAAATTGCAGAACAATATTTCCCAGAAGCTCCACCCCTTGGATTAGTTTCGGTGATTGGGAGGAAGGAGGAAAAACTACAAATTTTTATCTCTTGGATTTGCGAGACACCTATATTGAATATTTCATTTTTAATGAATCGTAAAAAAAAACACAATTGAACCTTTCTGAGATTTTGGAATATAACTTGTTCGTAGTTTTACTGGAAAAAAACAATAACGAAAACCCACTCCCAACATATTTTCGTGAAATGGTGAAAAAATTCGCAGAACAGGAGAAATTTTGTTTATCAAATATAATATGGAACCAGAATTACCAACTTGCTGTCCCAACTTTGCGACATCCCAAGGATCACCGATCTGGTTACCGAAAACCTGATTTTAGTGAGAGATTAAATAAAAAAAACAAGTTTTTTTAAATGAAAGTAAGGAGCGACATTAAAACTTAAAACGAACAGAAATTACTCCGTATATGAAAGGGGCTTTTCCTCCTCGACACCCCGCTCCTTACGCTAAAGTTTTTTATTGTTTTAAAAAGTAGAGTTGCGAGAAAGAATCAAACTTTAGCGCAAGGAGCGGGGTGTCGAGGAGGAAAAGCCCCTTTCATATACGGAGTAATTTCTGTTCGTTTTAAGTTTTAATGTCGCTCCTTACTTTCATTTAAAAAAAACTTGTTTTTTTTATTTAATTTCTGAAAGTTTTTTAATTAATGCATGACTGATTTTGGCTCTCCGTACATAAATTATTAAAATGAAATTTGCATATTAATTCTTTTTTTGGCTAAATGGCTTTCTCTTAGTTTTGATCAGACGATTTTGAGAAATAAGGGGTGGGGAAGGAGGTCTTGTTGCCCTCCAATTTTTCGGTTACTTAAAAAGGCAACTAGATCTTTTGTTTTTAACGAACGTTTTTATTAGTAAAAAAAAATACGTAACTTAAGAATTAACTTACGTAACAAACTTTTATATTCTTATATTTTTGATTATATATATGAGGGGGTTGGTCCCCTCGTTAATACCTCGCTCTTCACACTAAATCTTGTTTTATCCCAATTCTTTAAGAATGACCCCTGAATCAGAAAGGCCGTAGAATAAATAGTTGAAATTATTTTAAAAAATTTTAGCATAAAGAGTGAAGTGTTTATCTCCTCCTAAATACCTCGCTCTTTATGCTAAAGTATTTTTAGAACCCCTCATATGCGTAATAATCTCTGTTCCTTTTTAAGTTTTAGTGCTTCTCCTTACTTTCAATTGAAAAAACTTTTTCATGTTTATATTTTCATTGTTTTTTTTTATAGTAATGCTAGAAAGTCCTGCGCCCTTTTCATTGAATTTCTTTTCCCCCATGAAATATTCCTCCAAGGAAAGATCCTCCCATATAGCCCCCTCCCCTGAACCCCACACCCAAACCGAAAAAATCCCCCTGATAACGTCGGTACACTTCCCAGTAACCATTACTGTATGTAAACATTGGTCAAAGTTTGTAACTTGCAGCCCCTCCCCCAGGGACTGTGGGGGGTAAGTCATCCCCAAAGACATAGTTATTATGGTTTTCGACTAGGCGGAACAAAATGGCTATCTCAAAATTTTGATCCGTTGACTTTGGGAAAAAAATGAGCGTGGGAGGGGGACTAGGTGCCCTCCAATTTTTTTGGTCACTTAAAAAGGGCACTAGAACTTTTCATTTCCGTTAGAATGAGCCCTCTTGCAACACTCTAGGACCACTTGGTCGATACGATGACCCCTGGAAAAAAAAAAAAAAAAACAAATAAACACGCACCCGTGATTTGTCTTCTGGCAAAAAATACGAAATTCCACATTTTTGTAGATTGGACCTTGAAATTTTTTCTATAGGGTTCTCTGATACGCTGAATGCGATGGTGTAATTTTCGTTAAAATCCTATGACTTTTAGGGGGTGTTACCCCCTATTTTCCAAAATAAGGCAAATTTTCTCAGGCTCGTAACTTTTGATGACAATAACTAAACTTGATGAAACTTATATATTTGAAATCAGCATAAAAATCCGATTCTTTTGATATATCTTTTAGCATCGAAATTCCGTTTTTTAGAGTTTCGTTTACTATTGAGCCGGGTCGCTCCTTACTACAGTTCGTTACCACGAACTGTTTGATGATCTAAGGTCTTAGGTATTTTAGGATTTCAGGTAAAGTCTCCCAATTTTAGTTGTTTTTGATTTGTTTAATTTAATTCCAGTGTAATTCCTTTCTTTATATCAAGCTCATTTCAAGTTCAAGTTCTATTTAGTTTCATAAAATAACAATAACAAAAACAATATCCCAAAGATCTCAATGGCCCGTTATTTGGGAAACGGCATACAATAAATAAAGAATCATCAAACCTGTCATAAACATACTAACCAACATCTAAATATAAATATGTAAGGAAAAGAAATCAACTCACCGGCAGTCCCCACGAAACAGCGACCCTCACATCACCCGACAATAAAGTACAAATTAAAATTCTCGCGTCATCGAGGATACAACACCAACAAAACAACAGACCGAAAAAGAAAAAAAAATAATAATAAATAAACCATAGGAAACATTTAATAAGAAGCCTTTAATGAGAAACTTTTCATCTTTCTCTTAAAGGAGCCAAGTGTTCGTGACTGCCGGATCTCAGCGGGAACCGAGTTCCAAGCACGCCCCACAGTCACAGCCAGGCCGAAGTCTGAAAGAACCGAGGGACTAGCTGGAATCATCACACCCTCCTGGTTACGAACAATATACAAATCTACTTCCCCTACTAGTTTAAGCAGTCCCGAAAAACGACATGGGAGATCTCCCTGGAAGTATTGATATGCCAACGAAGATAGAGATAAAACATAAATATATTTAATTTTGAGGAGGTCAAGAGGGGTGTGTGTAGCCGATTGGGGAATTCTTGCCGCTTTCTCATAAAGATTGTGAATAGGAGCAAGTACCGAGGAAAATGTGGACATCCACACAGACGAAAAGTAACATATATAGGGGTAAATCAGAGAAAAGTATAAAAGACGGAGGATAGGGAAAGGAAATAAACGCTTTAATTTTCGGATGATCCCAAGTCCACAGGAAATTTTCACTCTTATTATTTGAACATGCCACTTAAATGATAATTTTTCATCCAAAAGAACTCCCAGGAATCACACATATCGATCCGCGGGACGACTTATGGAGCCTCTTGGTGTATGAAGCTCAGTAATTGTGGGGCAGCTCACACCTTTACGAGAAAAAAATAAGAAGGTAGGACTTTTTTACATTTAAAGTTGGTTGATTTATGTCAAACCAAAAGAGTATTTTCTCAGTCATTGCTTGAAGCTTTAGAATAAGGGATGATTCATCCGGAGCTGCAGCACCTAAAGTAGTGTCATCTGCAAATGCTATTAATTCTTCTCGACTATCAAGTGTGAACACCATCGTACTCTGAGAGTAATATTTGTGACACAATCCACAGCAAACATTGTTAATTGGGGTGTTAAAATTCGGCAAAGATCGTTCACATATATGAGGAAGAGGGTTGGCCCAAGAATAGAACCTTGGGGTACTCCGTATTCAATTGGAACTTTTCGTCTGTAACTTCCGTGGCGATAGATCTGTCAGTTAGGTATGACGAGAACCAAGACAATGCTTCTCCACGGACACCAAAATGACGAAGTTTACCAATGAGAATCTTATGTGTTAGGCTGTCAAGAGCTTTCTTTACATCAAGAAAAATCGCTGCAGGAATAAGATTAGAATCTAAAGATCGTCGTATAAACTGAAGAAGTCTATTACAAGCATGTTCTGTCGAATACTTTGCGCGAAACCCAAACTGATGCTGATGGAAAAAAAATTAGCTTCAAGAAATCTCACCAGACGTTTGAGCATTGCTCTTTCAAATATCTTAGAGAACACTGGCAGAAGATAGATCGGCCTGTAGTTCCCAGGATCCTTTCGGTCACTTCCTTTAAAGAGAGCTATAACACGTGCAAGTTTAAGACGTTGGGGAAATGTTCCCAGTTGAAATGACCTATTAATCAAATGGGGTGATAATCGATGGAAGAATAGGTTTAATTACTTTAGCAGAAATTTGGTCGAAACTTGCTGAAGAAAGTTGAGGATGGAAAAGCCCCTTTAATATTCGGAGTAATTTCTTTTCGTTTTATGCTTTAATGTCGCTCCTTACTTTCAGTTAAAAAACTTGTTTCTTTTTCCATTTAATTTCTGAACGTTTTTGAATTAATATATTTTTGATTTTGGCTGTCTGAACATGAATAATTAAAACGAAATTTGCATATTAATTTTTTTTTGGCTAAATGACATTCTCTTAGTTTTGATCGGAAGATTTTGAGGAAAAGGGGTGGGGGAGGAGGCCTAGTTGCCCTCCAATCTTTTATTTAATTAAAAAGACAACTAGAACTTTTAATTTTATGCGAATGTTTTTATTTGTAGAAAATATACGTAACTTGCGAATTAACTTACTTAACGAAATTCAATATTTGTATATTTTACGTATATGAGGGGGTTTGCCCCCTCGTTAATCCCTCGCTTTTTACACTAATGCTTAAATTTTGTCCAAATTCATTAAGAATGACCCCTGAATCACAAAGGCCGTAGAACAAATAGTTGAAACTACTAAAGATACTTCAGCGTAAAGAGCGAGGTTTTTAGGAGTACATGAACCCCACATATACATAATAATTTCTGTTCGTTTTAAGTTTTAATGCTGCTCCTTACCTTCAGTTGAAAAGTGTTTCTATATTTATTTTTAATTGTTTTATTTTTGTTTTAAATAATGCTAGAATATCCCGCACTCCCTTTGCGGAAATTATCTTCTCCCCTGACAAATTCCTTTATGGAAAGATCCTCCCACGCAATCCCCTCCCCTCAATCCTCCCCTCCCAACCAAAAATATCCCCCTGAAAACGTCTGTACACTTCCCAATAGCCATTACTATACCTAAACACTGGTCAAATTTTTTAACTTGCAGCTCCTTCCCCTTGGACAGTGAGGGAGTAAGTCATCCTCCCTAAAGACATTGTTAATAGGTTTTTTACTATGTTGAACAAAATGGCTCTCTCAAAATTTTGATCCGTTGACTTTGGGAAAAAACGAAACTTGTTTTTTTTTTTTTTTTTTATTTAATCCTTTAAAGACAGAACAATATTTCTAATTTCTTGCACCGTAACCTCCTCAAGAACCTTTGATTTCAAGCACGAGGGACCTAAGAACTCCTTCCAAGACTGTGACACAGAGGAATAAGAAACGCTATTAGCAGTTTTTTTCCCCTATCTCCGCGAAGAATTTATTCATATGATGTCAAATTTGGCCTTTTTCTGTTACAAGTTGATCGTCTGCAATGAGAGACTTAGGGAGACCTTCTGGTTTCATGGATGGCCGACTAACTTCCTTAATCACGTCCCACGTCTTTTTTATATTTTTACCGCAATCAACAAATCTTTTTGTAAAATATTCAGTTTTAGCTCTGCGAATAATGATTTCAGAAAATTACGGTACAACTTAAATGTTTCTAACTTGGCCTTATTTGGTCTTTTTTTATACTCCTTCCAAAGGTTCTGCTTCCTTTTTATTGACTTTAGGAATCCAGATGTTAACCAGGGAGCTACAGGTGTTGATCTTTTTGATCGAGGATTTTTTAAAGGAGCTTTTAGACAATGAGACGTGAATTTTTCCTTAACAGTGTCATAAAACCGGCCAAATATGTCGTTATAATTGCCTAAACTAATATTTTCTGGTAAAGGAAAGTCCCATTTATATGTACCAAGATCTTCTTTCAATCTATCCAGCTCCACTGGTGAGCAACAAAATCTCGGTTTATCCTGGGGGACTAATCTTTGTGGATTTTGGAGGATTTGAAACAGAGCTGAAACTGGTAAATGGTCGGAAATGTCAGAAAGCAGTACTTCATTCGTAATGGAGTGTAGTGATGAAAAAATATTGTCAATTAATGCTGCTGACTGGTTTGAAATCCTTGTCGGTATGTTTATACAAGGAGCCAATCCGTACGAAATTAGTAAAGACAAGAGATTAGAAGCCTGCCTAGATGACGATTTCAAAAGGTCAAGGTTAAAGTCACCCATCAATATAACTTCATTTTTTTCAGCAAAAACTTTCCTAAGAACGTCATCTAATGTTTCAAGAAATTCAGTCACAGATCCGCTTGGAGAACGATACACTTCGCCAATTATTACCCTTTCCTTAGCGTTAATTGGGATTTCAATAAAAAGTGACTCAAATATTTTCCATTATTTATGCATAAATCATGTCTTAGTACAGCCTGAAAATTATTTTGGATGTAAAATCCGAGTCCACCTTTTTTGCCCATCTTACGGTTAAGAAAAATCGACACATAACCGGGAATATCCAAAAGTACCTGATTATTCTCATTCAAAAATTTTTCACAGAGACCGATAATTGCTGGGCACGAATCCCTGCATAATAATTGAATATCGTCGAATGAAGAATTTAGGGCCTGAACGTTAAGATGCACAACCGGAAAAACATCACCCCACCGACCTCCGGAGCCCCAAAATCTCAGCTCCTCCACAAACACACTATCAATAATATTCTCACAATTTTCATCAAAACTCGTATTGGGGGCTTTACCAACCGGAATATTTATATTTTCATTAAAATTAACTCTCTTAAAGTCATTATCATTTAATCTTCTTAATGTTATGTTGGCGTTAATCCCCAACGGAGAATCACTATTAACCATAATTACTTGCCGATACAACTCATCGAGAGTCATGCTGTAGTCGCGTGAACACCAGTGACGTCAACTGCTTAACATTCCCAAGTAAAAAGGCTAAGAAACGAACTTGATTATTTTGATCTGAAACAAAAAAAAAATGACAAGTAAAATAGCATAGGAAGGTGTAAATACTGAGGGAAAAGAATGAAAAATAAAAGGGAAAAATACAATAAGACAAACAACAATAAAGAACAGCACATTTTTTATATATAATATATAGAGTGGAAGCGAGCACTCGCTAATGATCGTGCGTCAGAATCAAAATCAGTATTGGCCGAGGGGAAAACTAGGGTAAACGGGTCGTAGCATGCGTCATCAACCTTGATCCAGTTGGAGCTAGGAGTCTTTTTGGATTCTAGCCATAATCTAGTCCCCCTTTGAACCACCTTGGTGTGAAACACTTTATCGGAGGGAGCTTTACAATTTCTTAAATTATAAGCTGTACTCAGAAGCTCTTTCTGACGTTTAGCCAATTCGAATGGAAGGCCAATACTGACGCTTTTCCCCGTATTTCTTAGATTACCAACACTAGCCATAATATTATCCTTATGTCGAAGATTTAAAACAGATACAATAATAGGGTCCGATGCCGGGCGCGAGTTTTGTCTGATGGGACGTTTAGCCTTACTTCTAAGTCTACAGATGGCCATAAACTTAATATCCCTGTAGTTCCTTATCGACATTTCTGACAAAAAATCATTAATAGTTTCTTATATTTTCATTTTCCTTGTTGGGTATCCCATGGATAAGAAGATTCTTGCGTTTAGCGTACAATTCGGTTCTTAAACACTGGTCTTTAACTGCAACTTGTGCAGATTTCAAGTCAGTGTTTTCTTTTTTTAACGCTGCATTCTCCCTACGAATATTTTCAATCAGTTGCTTCAAGTCGTCAATACGCTCATCGAAATACTTTTTCGAGACAGACATCGATAATTATATTATATCGGTAATTAATATATTGCTAAATATACGGTACGCTCGCTTCTTTCCTCAACTCATCAAACTGACATATCAAAGAAACTTACAGGCACGGGCCCCTTTGCAGAAAACATGTAATCTTTAATCTATTTATATATTTAATAAAAAACCGGATTGGCTGTTTCAAAACTCGCACTCGGTAGTATTTCTCCGTGTTAGGACTAAAATCGATGTTTTTGGAAAAAATATAGACAGAGGCTCTTTTCTGTGAAGCGATCTCCTAACAACAACACAAACAATCTTGATTTTGGCTCAAATGGCACCATCCTCGATATATGTTTCGTCATAGTTAACTTATTATACATTACAACCATTGGCTCCATAATCATTCTCGTCGACAAAAACATAAAACATTCATCATTTGTAGATAGGAGTACCAATCCTCCCTTTTACAACTTTCAGTTATCTTTATTTTTGTGCTGCAACTTTCTTCCTGACCCCCTCCCAATTTTTGAGAAGCGAGGGCTATAGCTTTTGGAAAAATCAACCAAATCTTCTTATACTATTAGTTGCTGATAGATTTGTTAAAGCTTGACGAAATTGCACATTCAGAATCAGCATGATAATTTTTTCTAATATATATATTCATGTCCAAACGTAATGTTGGATTCTTATAGAATTAAATAAAAAAAACAAGTTTTTTAAATGAAAGTAAGGAGCGACATTAAAACTTAAAACGAACAGAAATTACTCCGTATTTGAAAGGGGCTTTTCCTTCTCAACGCCCCGCTCTTTACGCTAAAGTTTTTTTTACTGTTTTTAAATGTAGAGTTAAGAGAAAGAGTCAAACTTTAGCGTGAAGAGCAGTGCGTTGAGAAGGAAAAGCCCCTTTCAAATACGGAGTAATTTCTGTTCGTTTTAAGTTTTAATGTCGCTCCTTACTTTCATTTAAAAAACTTGTTTTTTTTATTTAATTTCTGAACGTTTTTGAATCAATGCATGTTTTGATTTTGGCTCTCCGCAGAGGAATAATTAAAACGAAATTTGTATATTTTTTTTTTTTTTTACTAAATGGCTTTCTCATAATTTTGATCGAATGATTTTGAGAAAAAAAGAGCGGGGGAGGAAGCCTAGTTGCCCTCCGATTTTCGGTTAATTAAAAAGGCAACTTGAACTTTTAATTTTTTACGAATCTTTTTATAAGTAAAAGATATACGTAACTTATAAATTAGCTTACGTAAAGAACTTTTGTATTCTTATGTTTTTATTACATATATGAGGGGGTTCGCCCCCTCGTCAGTACCTCGCTCTTTACACTAAAGCTTAAATTCTGTCCCAATTCATTAAGAAAGACCCCTGAATCACAAAAGCCGCAGAATAAATAGTTGAAATTACTAAAAATACTTTAGCGTAAAGAGCGAGGTATTAGGAGGAGGTGAGCCCCTCACATAGGTAATAATTTCTGTTCGTTTTAAGTTTTAATACTGCTGCTTACTTCCAGCTGAAAAAAAACTTTTTCATTGTTTTTTTTAAGTAATGCTAGTAAATCCTGCGCTCCCTTCATGGACATTTTCTTCCCTCATGACAAATTCCTCGATGGAAAGTTCCCCCAGCATATCCTCCTCTTCTCAACCCCTGCCTCCAACCAAAAAATCCTCCTGAAAACGCCTGTACACTTCCCAATAACCATTACTATATGTAAGCACTGGTCAAAGTTTTGAACTTGTAACCCCTCCCACGGGCACTGTGAGGGAGTAAGTCGTCACCAAAGACATAGTTATAAGGTTTTTCGACTACGCTGAATAAAATGGCTATCTCAGAATTTTGATCCGCTGACTTTGGGAAAATAATTAGCGTGGGAGGGGGCCTAGGTGCCCTCTAATTTTTTTGGTCACTTAAAAAGGGCACTAGAACTTTTCATTTCCGTTAGAATGAGCCCTCTCGCAACATTCTAGGACAACTGGGTCGATACGATCACCCTGGGGAAAAAAAAACAACAAACAAACAAACAAATAAACACGCACCCGTGATTTGTCTTCTGGCAAAAAATATACAATTCCACATTTTTGTAGATAGGAGCTTGAAACTTCTACAGTAGGGTTCTCTGATACACTGAATCTGATGGTGTGATTTTCGTTAAGATTCTATGACTTTTAGGGGGTGTTTACCCCTATTTTCTAAAATAACGCAAATTTTCTCAGGCTCATAACTTTTGATGGGTAAGACTAAACTTGATGAAACTTATATATTTAAAATCAGCATCAAAATGCGATTCTTTTGATGTAGCTATTGGTACCAAAATTCCATTTTTTAGACTTTTGGTTACTATTGAGCCGGGTCGCTCCTTACTACAGTTCGTTACCTTAGTACTCCTTACTACAGTACTGTTTGATTAGATAAAAAAACACATTTTTTTATCTGAAAGTAAGGAGTGATATTAAAACTTAAAACTAAAAAAAATATTCCGTAAATGAAAGGGTTTTTTCCCCCTCTCCGCAACGTCCCGCTTTTTACGCTAAAAATTGATTATCTCTCACAACTCTACTATAACAATAAAAAAATACATAGCGTAAAGAGCGAGGCGTTGCGGAGGAGACAACCCCTTTCATATATGGAATAATTTCTGTTCGTTTGATGTTTCAATGTCGCTCCTTACTTGCAGTTAAAGAGAAACGTGTTTTTTTTTTTATTTAATCTCTGAACGTTTTTGAATTAATGCATGCTTGATTTTGGCTAACCGCACGTGAATAATTAAAAAGAGAATTTTTATATTAATTTTTTTGGCTAAATGGCTTTCTCATAGTTTTGATCGGATGATTTTAAAAAAAGGGTGGGGAGGAGGCTTAGTTTCCCTGGAATATTCGGTTACTTAAAAATACAAATATATTTTTATTTTTCGTACGAACATTTTTGTTAGTAACAAACATTCGTACCTTACGAATTAACGTACGTAACGAACTTCTACATTTGTGTATTTTTATTATGTATATGAAGGGGTTAGCCCCCTCGTCAATACGTCGCTCTTTACACTAAAGCTTGAATTTTATCTCACATCGTTAAGAATGACCTCTGAACCACAAAGGCGTAGAATAGATAATTGAAATTACTAAAAATACTTTGGCGTAAATAGCAAGGTATTCTGAGATAAAAGCTCATATATACGTAATATTTTATGTTCGTTTCAATTTTTGATGCTGCTCATTACTTCCAGGTGAATTCTTATTTTCTCATTATTTCTTTTTAAATAACGATAGAAAATCAAGTGCCCCCTTCATGAAATTCTCTTCCATCATGATAAATTTCTCCATGGAAAGATCCTCCCACTTAACCCTCTCCCCTGACCCACTCCCACTCCAGCGCGAAAAAGTCCCCCTGAAAACGTCTGTACACTTCATAATAACCATTACTATATGTAAACAATGGTCAAAGTTTGTAACTTGCAGTCCCTCCCCGGGGACTGTGGGGGATCAAATCGTCCCCACAGACATAGTTATTTGCTTTTCGATTCGGTTGAACAAATGGCTGTTTCACAATTTAGCTTTTGAACCCGTATGCCTGACTTATTAAAGTCGAATTTAAAGAGAAGACCTCTGAGAAAACTGAACAAAATTATTCTTTCAAACAGTTCGTGGTAACGAACTGTAGAAATTTGTAGATCAGTAGTTACATCAAAAGAATCGCATTTTAATGCTGATTTTAAATATATAAGCTTCGTCAAAATTAGTCTTACCCGTCAAAAATTACGAGCCTGAGAAAATTTGCCTCATTTTAAAAAATTTAGGGGGAAAATTCCCCCTAAAAGTCATAAGATCTTAACGAAAATCATACCATCAGATTCAGCGTATAAGATAACCATGATACAGAAGTTTCAAGTCCGTATCATAAAAAATGTGGAATTTCGCATTTTTTGCCAGAAGACAAATCACGGATGCGTGTTTATTTGTTTTTTTGTTGTTTTTTTTTTGTTTTTGTTTTCCAGGGGTGATCGTATCGACTCATTGGTCCTAGAATGTCTCGAAAAGGCTCATTCTAACGGAAATTAAAAGTTCTAGTGCCCTTTTTAAGTGACCAAAAAAATTGGAGGGCACCTAGGCCCCCTCCCACGCTCATTGTTTTTCCAAAGTCACCGGATCAAAATTTTGAGATAGTTATTTTATTCACCATAGTCGAACAGCCTAATAACTATGTCTTTGGGGACGACTTACTCCCCCACAGTCCCCGTGGGAGGGGCTGCAAGATACAAACTTTGACCTGTGTTTACATATAGTAATGGTTACTGGGAAGGGTACAGACGTTTTCAGGGGGTTTTATGGTTTGGGGGGAGACTTGAGGGGGGGTTACGTGGGAGGATCTTTCCATGGAGGAAATTCTCATGGGGGAAGAGACTTTCAATGGAGGGTGGCGCAGGATTTTCTAGCATTATTCAAAAAAACAATGAAAAAATAAATATGAAAAGTGTTTTCTACTAAAAGTGACGAGCAGCATTAAAACTTAAAACGAACAGAAATTATTATGCATATGAGGGGTTTACCTCCTTTTAATACCTTGCTCTTTACGCTAAAGTTTTTTTTAGTAATTTCAACTATTTATTCTACGGCCTTTGTGATTCAGGGGGCATTCTTAAGGAATTGGGACACAATTTAAGCTTTAGTATAAAGAGTGAGGTATCGGCGAGGGATGAGCCCCCTCAAATACGCAATAAAAAACATACGAATATAGAAGTTCGCTACGTAAGTTAATTCGTAAGTTACGTATATTTTTACTTATGAAAACGTTCGTAAAAAATTAAAAGTTATAGTTGCCTTTTTAAGTAATCAAAAAATTGGAGGGCAACTAGGCCTCCTCCCTCGCTCCTTTTTTCTCAAAATCTTCCGATTAATTGCAATTAATTAATATGCAAATTTCGTTTTAATTATTTATGTGCGGAGAGCCAAGATCAAAACATGTATTAATTCAAAAACGTCCAGAAATTAAATAAAAAAAAAGGTTTTTCTCTCGCTCCTTTCTCTCTCGCTCCTTTTTTCTCAAAATCTTCCGATTAAAACTATGAAAAAGCCATTTAGCCCAAAGAAATTAATATACAAATTCCGTTTTCATTATTTATGAGCGGAGAGCCAAGATCGAAAAATCTCCTCAACGCCCCACTCTTTACGCTAAAGTTTTTTACTGTTTAAAATGTGGAGTTAAGAGAAAGAGTCAGGTTTCAAGCCCCTTTCATATACAGAGTAATTTCTGTTCGTTTTATGTTTTAATGTCGCTCCTTACTTTCATTTAAAAAAACTTGTTTCTTTGTTTATATTGCATAGTTTGATGATGCTCTTAGCACATGGGCTACTAAAAGTGAATATACCTGAAAACATGTTGAAGTTATGCTCAAGTTATTTTGGAAAACGAAAAAAATTTATTTTTTTATTACAAGAATTTTGATAATACGCTTGGCGTATTTGCTACTAGAGGATATTCAATTGGGAGCATGTTAAACTTAGACTTGTTATTTGTAAAAACTAAAAAAAAAAAAAAATTTTATACCAAGAATTTTGATGATATGCTTTGGGACATGTGCAGCTTTGCATGGGGCACTAGATACAAATTTAACAGGAGACTTTGATTTTTGAGGACAATTATTTGAAGAAACCAAAATTTTATTTCTAATTAAGGAAAATTGATCAAATTCCTTCTGCCTCAAAGATAGCAAAAGGCGTTCAATGGTGATTCAATCAACTCCGTCATGCAAAGCGAAGATGCAGACCCTTCTGCGGTCCCCCAACAAAGTGGGCCAATTCCGATTCGGCCACTTCCGATCTACAAGACCTTGATGCGGACCCTTCACGAGCTGGACCCAGCATACAAGATAGAGTTGCTCAACCCTAACGTAAGTAAATTCGCTAAAACTATTTGATATTTTCTGTAAAGCTTAATGTTTTAGCAATTGAAGAAAACCTAATAGTTTTTTTGGCATGGCGAAATAACTAGGATGTTAGGAACCTTTTTGCTAGCCCTGGAGGGAAGTTCGATAGTATTACCTATCCTGAAAACTAGGTTTCTTGTCAGCTTGATCATGGTGAAAATATTAGGGCCCTTTCGATAGCTTTGAGAGCCCTTAGCCTCCAAAGAAATATTGAAATTCACCCTTTTTGCCTGAATAAAATAAAAATAGCTAAGATCTTGCTGGTTCTATAAATATTACATTCTTTTAGCGATTAACTCAACGTTTCTGAATACAAGATATTTTTTGATTAACCGAGAGATATATATTTTTGGGATCCCTGGGAGTAACTAAAAATTTTGCCACTTGTTATTTTTCGTTAAAGCCTAATTACATCAACAACATTATAGTAACATTTTGCTGTTGAAAGTGACCCATGGCCCCACCTCTAAGAAAGAGATTTGAGGAGCCACAGGTCCTCAGATTAACAATATATATATATATATATATATATATATATATTTTTTTTTATATATTTTTTTTTTATAGAGTACTTCATACTTTTGGACAATTTCACAGTTCATAGGGGTTAGAAGGGATCAGAGTATTTTAAAGTACATCTTATCTGTTTAAAGAAGGAAGATCGTTTTTACTTAAGTGAATAGACATTTTTGAGAAGGCTTATTAGCGTTTCAAGATTGATGTTACAGTTTTAAAATATGACAAAGATTATGAAGTGGGGGACTTAAAGATAAAAGGGGGTGTATATTCTGTGAGTCATCTGTCCATTGAATCGGTCAAACACAAGTCTTTTTGCAAGTAGCATGAACTTGGTTCCATACCTGGATAGAGATGTTAGTACCTCACGAGTTGCTAGCTTCGTTAATCACTGTAGCTCCTTTCTCTGCTAGTACCAACGATTCTGAGCTGTCTAACAGTCGCTCATGCAAGAGAAATAAAGTATCGGTAATGTCCGCCATATAGAAGAGAGAACCAGGAATTAGTAGACTGTCAGTGAACTCGTCACAAAAACAAAATCATGATTGGGATTAGACAATCTGCAGCTAAGTTTCTATAAGTCCCTATAAGACTCGAGCAAAAAAAGCTCCCTTTGGCAAAAATCAAACGTGACTGGCTTTTTTTTGTGGGAAATAGTACTCTCACTTCCACTAAATAGCAAAAGAGAACAATCACTTCTACATAAGTGACGGGTGGCCTTTTGGCGGGCGATCAGACAATCTTCGGCCAAGTCCCTACAAGCTCGAGCAAAAACCCCCAACAGATAGCCCTCATCAGTTCTCTTCGGCAAAAATTAAATATGACTGGCGACTTTTTTTGCGGGCAATAGTACTCTCACTTCCAATAAATAGTAAAAGAGAACAGTCACTTCTGCAAAAGTGACGGTTGGCTTTTTAGCGGGTGATAGTACTCTCACTTCCACTAAAGAATTTTCATTCAGCGCAGCTGCGTCCACTGTGCTGCATTCAGCGGGTATGATGGCTCTACTTAGGTTGATTCTGGTAGGTGTGACTGACAAAGTAGTGCGTAAAGTCGCTTTCCTTTCCCCATTTCCTTCTTTCAATTCCGTAGTAGTTATTTAACGAAAACAATGAAAAGATTAAAACAGGAAAAAAACGCACCTGTCTTTAAATATCTGGTCCGACTCCAAAATATTTTCTATCTGGGCAGTTCTTTTGTTTGGGGATAGGTGGCTCTGTAAGAGATCCCAGAACTAATATACGCGACTGCTTCAGTACCGCACATTCTCTCTGGAAAAGCAATTTCCTGAGCTATTCATGCTCAAATGCTCGTGAGCTCTGTCATACGCCCATCTCCTCGAAGACGAGCAAGCAACCCTAGCTTCTCTAAATATCTTTACTGTATTAAATGATGTCCTAAACGCATGGCTGCCCCGAAAGATCTCAGTCAGAATCTCCAGCTCAAGTAACTGGATAAATTTTTCAAGGAACAACGCAAAGTTCTGTTACAAAAGTGATCTTTCAAGCTTGTGGGATTGAGTCTCAGTCGCCCTCAAAACCTGCAACTGTGTATAGCATCGTCTTGAACAGTTTTTTCTTCTACATTGATGTCCGTGGAAGGTAAGGTCAACCTTTAAGGCCAGCTTTGCTTTATGCGTCCACTACGTGCAATCAAGATATACTAGTGCTATTGTTGTGTTTGATGGCTATGAAAGGATTTCAGCAATCAAAGATACTACCCATGGACGTTGAGCAAGAATGTTTGGTCGCCAGGTTTTTTTCACCGGAGAGTTGACCTTCTGCATGATAAAGGATGAGTTTCTTTCGTGCAAAGCGAACAAAGCAGGTTTATTGATGCTGCTTGACAACCATTTGGAAGCCATCTGTTGACAAGTTTTCAACTCGAAAGGAAACGCTGACGTTCTGATTGCAGAAAAAGCATTAGAAGTTGCTCCTGTAACAGATACCATCATGGCTGCTGATGATGCTGACATTTTGGTTCTTCTGATCAGTCGATCAGACTCGTGTCCCAGGAACTTATATTTCTCACCCGAGTTTGGTGGTACCATTTTCTACCCAAAACCTAAATAAAAAAGATAATAGATTCATCTCTTGCTTACAGTAGTTAAAAATTTAATTACGTCTAAGTAATTATAATAGTATCATATATACTATTTACTTATTATAAATAAGCTACTGCATCAGCGTAATTTACGAATAACCTGTGAAGGAAATTACGTTCATTACGCAGGGCACTAGCGCTATCATTTCAGGTTTGGTCAATTTTTATTAAAATTTGCCACCCCCTTGAATTTGCCACCCTAGGTTTCAGCCTACTGTTAAATCTAGCACTGTTTTTTTTTACAAGAAAAAAGTATTCTAACAGCCTACCAAGTCAATCAAAAATTAATCAAATTGAGAGATATCAATTTGATATTCTAAAAGGTGCAAAAGTGTAGAAAAATTGTATGTTTAGACCTTAAATTTCAATTTGTACCCTAGATATACCAGCAGATTAAAAAAGTCAATCTTTCACACTTTCACTTTTTTCCTTAAGACAGTCCTGACTGTACACATTTCAGGGGTGGATCTAGAGAAAAATCTTGGGGGACACTAGACCAAGGATGTCTTTGATTCGAGCGTAATGATAGGGGGGTATCCCCACCATAGTCCGTCCCAAGCCCAGTTGAGAAAGGAGGAGAGGCGGCCACTGAAGGCGCTTCATCTCCATGATTTGGAAACCTTTGATCACCGCAATCTACGAAAAATCCTGAAGATTCGATATTCCGACAGAATCTCAAATGTTGATGTGCGCCACCACTGCTGTAAAACCTCACCCGCCACCACGATTTTCACATAGAGAAGACTGCTTTGGCTTGGTCAGGTACTTAGAGGACCCAATGACTGCATCATGAAGCAAGTACTTCTAGCTGCCCCGTCCCCAGATTGGTGCAGGTGACCTGTCGGTCAATTAAAGAATCAGTGGGCAACTGTCAAAAATGACCTCAACCCCGTTGGCGGATTTCAAAGATTTGGCAGAAAGTGGGGGAGTTGCAGGCTCCGGTTTGTTGAAGAGTTGGCACAAGATCGCCACAAATGGGAGTCAACCATACGTAGTCTTCTAGATGCTGGGTGAGGCATCCTCGTCTGGTCCCGCTACAAGTACAAGTACAAGTAATAGGGGAGGGGGGGTGTAGATAACGCTTTCTTCAGACCAGTTCGTTTGGGTGAATCTGGTTGGTGCTGATGTAAAATGACAAAGAAACCACTTTGATAGCCAGTGACATTTTCCTATAGCAGTAAAATGCGTATTAACAACAGACGCGAGCAGATTGTTTGATGAACAAATTACTATGGCTTCACTGAGACTTTCAGAATGAGCAAACCAGACTAATTTTTATTATTTTTTTTCCTTTAGATTTGGATAAAAAAAAATCAAGCAATAGGGAAACCTCTAATTTCTAAGAGTGGAAATACAACTGTTTTTACAAGAGATAGAGAATTGTACAGCAGCCCCTTGATCCGCCACAAGATTCCAACATTTTCTATAAAGAGACTGAAAACCAACCGCACGCCTGGTTGCTGCGTACAGCTTCGATATTCAATACAGTTAAGAAAACTCGATTTATTTTTGGGACACAGTGCGCAGTAGCGATGCTACCGGCTGGTGACAGGAAACTGGCAACAGAGCTTAGATGCCAATATTGGTATCTAAGCTGTGTATGCAATAAAACAAAATTGTGTTCCTGCCTATGGTGTTGTAGTACGATCTACGCTTCGGAGCGTGGGCTTGGAGGAGGCGCGGATCCAGGGGGGCTTAGGCCCCTCTAATGGGCAAGATACGAGTCTTCATGACTGAATTGTATATCTAAGCTGTGATACCAATACATTTATGAAAACTCCTATCTTGCCCATGTGAAGCTTATGGTACAGAGCATCTTGCTGCAGTCGGGCAGCTCAATGAGAAAGGGAATGTGAAACAGCTCTCCCAAATCCCACAAGGCAAGCTCAAGTGTCCAAAACATTTCCGTAAACCCATCTAATGATGTGTCTCCCCTCTCGTGACCCATCCTTATCATACCCCTATCAATGACTCACAGAAACCGTACCCTAAATCGATGGGCTCTTAAGAAAGAGAAAAAAAAAATCTACCAAAAAAAGAAAACACAATCTGAAAATGAAGATCTAACATGCAAGTTTAATTATATGATTAATCTTTCCTGAAAACGAGGTTTGTCTTGTAATTTTATGACGAAATGATTCGTAAACTGATCGTGCGAGCAGTTTCATGCCTGAATCTCAAACAGATCAAGAGCAAAATCTCGGGTAAAGGGGCTGCTGAACCAAGGGTGCCAATGTGACTCGAAGCGGGCACCAAATCAAAAAATTTATTTTAAAAGGATTAAAAAAAGAAGAAAAAAGAACAGAATAAGTGTGCCAAGAGAGTCTTAAGAGGAGGGTCCCCCCCTCCGACCTCATGTATCTGTTCCTGGCCTAAATTGCTTTTATTTCTTTCATTCATCTAATTTCACCCAAATTAGCTAGATAGTTAAAATAAAAACATAGATAGATTTATTCACACGAAATCCTTATTAGACCATTCGCTATTAAATAAGCCACAAAACTAAAATTAAGAATTTTTTGAGGGTGGAGGGAGTTTATTATTAGTCAAAACTTACCTTTCGATTCCCATGTATTTTCGGATATTTTACCGAAATATCCGGAAATATCCTTCGATCCCCTTGCATTCGTCTCTTATTGATTCTATGCTCGTTTCCAGATTGTTTATTTTTATCCATTTTGAACTTTTAACCACAATGCTACTTTTCAATATGTCATTGTGAATAGACAAATAACTATCACTGCGTTATCACGTTTATGAAACGTGTTGAAGATACCCCTTTTATCTTCAACAGGTGTTTTCATTTTCGTTAAAAAGGGGAAAGTTCCATGTTCGTAGAAAACTCTTTGCAGTAATCAAATATTTGTATGCCAGTTTTGCAGATATATACTGAACCGGCTGAAGATAAATAATTTTTTTCATTTTAAGTTTCAACTTTGCTCTTTAAATTCATAGGAAAGCTTTGCTTTTTGTTGTTAATTGAGTAAATCACCTACGAATAATTGATCAAATTCACAAGTATACGTAAAAAAAGACTAAAGAACGGAATGTGAATGAGGGCACCAAAAAAACCAGGGCGGATCCCCGGGATCCGCCCCCTGACACATTTTTACCTAAGCTCAAAAAATGTTTAGTTACACTTGGAAATTATCTTGATACATACATATATCTGGAATAACAATAAGCATCGATGGTTCAGTGGTAGAATGCTCGCCTGCCACGCGGGCGGCCCGGGTTCGATTCCCGGTCGATGCATCTTTTTACACATAGTTTTAGTTTCTTTCTTATAGGAAATCTGAATAATTTTTTGTGCATGCGCGAGAGTAGATATCCATCAGGTTTGTCAAAATAGCACATTTACTATACTACAGAAACAGTTACAGGTATTCAGTTGAAATTCAGTTGACAGGTATTCAGAGATTGTCGAGGGGATTTAACTTATCAAACGATACTAGGTGCATTCCGATAGTCCAAAGGTAGTATCTGCAATATATCATGAAGGCCAATGGTATTTAGTTGAAACTTTAGGCGGCTTGGTGCTGCAGTGAGTTGTCAGTAGTAGCATCAGACCAATTACAGCTAACAATTAACTCCTGTAATTTTTAAATCCCCCAATCAGATTTTAATAAAAACTTTTTATGTGTTTTCATTGAAAAATACCATTCTGGGGTATTTTCATAGAGAAAAATACAAAGAACAATGAAACTACCCCACCTACAATATATTCGAAAAATAAACAAACAAACATTCTACATGTAAACAAACAATCAGGCACATCAAGCAGAATTCACAAAATGAAGTGTCTTGGTCTTTTTGACCAGATATTAGAACTCAGCTGCAGCAACCAACTTTAGGGTCGTTAATTTGATTCAAGTGATGAGATTATATGAAAGCGTCTCCATAATAATCCAAGCAAGAAGAAGAAGAAGAACTTAGCTTTCAATTCCTAGTTTTCGGTCTTCAAGCGATGATGGCATAAAACAAAGGAAACGC
The DNA here is from genome assembly GCF_032884065.1 of Artemia franciscana. Classification (NCBI taxonomy): domain Eukaryota; kingdom Metazoa; phylum Arthropoda; class Branchiopoda; order Anostraca; family Artemiidae; genus Artemia; species Artemia franciscana. The sequence continues at coordinate 13,139,370 of NC_088871.1, read as the reverse complement.
AACGTAGAATAATTATTATTTATTTTTTTACTTATGAACGAGTAAGTATAATCAAAATTTCTGCCTACAAAAGAATCAAATAAAAGCATAAAACAACTGAAAATATATGAAGGGACAGATCATAGTATAAGGAATCGGCTCACAAGCCATGAAACTACACCAACAAGCGATAGCAAACTGTACATTACTCTTCGTCAAAGGCTTCGCTGACCTTTTCATAAGAACTTTCGGAATTTTCACTTCCATTTTCAACTTCCTCTTTTGAACTAGGTGCACGAGGCAATACCTGATCCACACCTGAAATAAAAAGACAAACCAATTTAATTAAAAACCAGAAAAAGCAATTTACTTAAACATTCACACAGCTACGTCTTTAATAAATTCCCCTGTTTAGGGAATAAAACTTTCAGCGACAAACTCTAAACCTTCTGATTAAATCAATAATTAATCTAAATATTAGGATTAAGATAAAATAGACTATTTCTAGAACCGTCAGGTTCGATTTATTTTATTTCCCACACGTACATGAAATATATAGCGTCACAATAACAAATCTGATAAACTAAATCAAATAAATGTAAGTTTAAAATAAATAAATAAAATTAATGATTTATAAATTCATATATAAAATAAACTTAATAAAAATGAAATAAACCCTTAGACTAGATTTACTTTATTTTGTACAAAAACATAAAAAATATAGCATCACAATAACAAATCTGATTAACCAAAACAATAAGCATAAATAAATAAGAATATTTTTGGGAACAGCAAGACAAGTTTTAGTTTACTCTATATTGCACATTTTGTTTTTCAGGAGTCGTCCTCAAAGAATAGGGACGAAATTCAAAATTTAGAGTAAAGAGCTAGGTGTCGAGGTGGGAGTAACACCGCTTTTATACGTAATCATTTCTGTTCGTTTTAAGCTTTAATGTTGCTCCTTACTTTCAATTGAAACTAATAGTTTTTTCCTTATTTAATTTCTGTTAATTTTTTTAAATAATGCCAGAAAATCTGACTCCACCACCACTGAAAAATCCCCTCTCCATGGGAATACCCTTTAGACAATTCAGTCCCGGTGAAAAGTTACCCCAGTCAATTACCCTTAACATCTCCATGCGTAAAATTAAGTCGGCAAAGAGAAAACCAGAAATTTTGATAACAGGCATAGGTATTCTGACAGCTCTGAATTTCGTATAGGAATTTCAATCTCTTTAGTCACTAGAGATTTTAATTTCCGTTTGAATGAGTCCTCTGCTGATATTCTAGTACCACTGTGTCGATACGATCACCCTTGGGAAAAAATACAGAAAAAACAAAAACAAAGAAACAAATCTCTCGGCTGTTATCCTGATCCCCTCTCCGTCCGGCACTTTTCCTTCTAAAGAAATGCTGAGTGTCAAGAAAGGCGTACGTCAAGGTGGCAAAACTTCACCATCACTGTTTAATAACGCTATTATCGAAGCACAGCAAGTAATAAAGCCGTCGTGCTTTTTCCGTGGGATTAATCTTTCGCTGCTGAACTTTGCTGATGACATTCTTTATGTTTCTCGTTCGATATTTTTATTTCAACAAAATTACGACTCACTTGCAGCGGCATACAAGCAGATCGGACTTTCCTTCAACGAATCTAAAACAGAACTTCTTTTCTTCAATGGTTCAAAAAATGAGCTTTCAATTAACCTCTCCCTTAAAATTGGCGATACTCTGATTAAGCCTTGTGAGTCCCTTACGTATTTTGGCCTTCCTATTTCTTCTACATTGAAGGACACACGCTCAGCACTGACAAACCACCTCTGTTCCCGTCTACGAGCGTCTTACGGATTACTTGTTGCCAATAAGTGTCGTTTCAACCGTCCTCTCCTTGCCCGGCTATACAATGCTTTTACTAGCCCCCATCTGCTTGCTCTGGTTCCCTTCTGGAAAATATTCACAGCTACCGAAAAGAAAGCCATTTGCAGCGCATTTTACAGATATGCTAAGTTTCTCCTGCGTCTCCCTTTGTGGCACAGCAATGGCGGATTCTCCAGGAAATATAAGGTCACCAACCCTTCCATGGTCATAGAAAGAAGAATCTCCAAATTCAGTAACAATGTTTTAAGAGCCAACCACCCCTGGACTAGTGTTATTTTATAATATTTGTAGTGGAAGTGCATTTAAATTTTTGTGCTTTCCTTTCTTTTTCTTTTATATACTCCGTCTTTTCCGTTTTTGACGGGTAATAAATTAATAATAATAATAATAAATAAACATCCATCCGTGATCTTTCTTCAGGCAAAAAATATGAAATTCCACATTTTTGCAGATAGGAACATGGGACCTCTGCATCAAAGTTCTTTGATACACTATCTGACGGTGCGATTTTCAGTACGATTCTGTGACATTTAGTGGGAGTTTCCCCTTTTTCAAAAATTAGACAAATTTTCTCAGACTCATAGCCTGATTTTACCTTTGATGGGTAAAACTAAGCTTAATGAAACTTATGTATTCGGAATCTGCATAATAAGCCAATTCTTTTGATATATCTATTGGTATCAAAATTTCGTTTTTTAGAGTTTCGGTTACTATTAGGCCGCGTCGCTCCATACTTACAATTAAATATAAAAAACAAGTATTTTTTACCTGAAAGTAAGGAGCAACATTAAAACTTAAAAAGAACAGAAAATATTCCGTATATGAAAGGGGCTGTCCCCTCCTCAACGCCCCGCTCTTTACGCTAAAGTTTTTTATTGTTTTAAAAAGTAGAGCTGTGAGAAAGGGTTAAACTTTAGCGTAAAGAGCGGGTCGTCGAGGAGGGTACAATCCCTTTCATATACGGAATAATTTTGAGATTTGAGAAAAACAGGTGGGGGAGGGGGCCTGGCTGCCCTCCAATTTTTTTGTTACTCAAAAAGGCGACTAGAACCTCTTTACGCTAAAGTTCAAGTTTTGTTTCAATTCTTTAAGCATGACCCCTGAACCACAAAGGCCGTTTAAGTAGAATAAATTGCTCTTTAGTTTTACAAAAAATAATTTAGCGTAAAAAGCGCAGTATTGAGGAGGCGACGAAACCCTCATATATGTAATAATTTCTGTTCGTTTTAATTTAATGTTGCTCCTTACCTTCAGTTGAAAAAACTTATTTTTTTATTTAATTTCTCATTGTCTTTTTAAATAATCCTAGAAAATCCAGCGCTCCCTTCAGGGAAATTCTCTTCCCCCATGGTAAATTACTCCATCTCACGTAACCCCCCCCCCCCTAAAAAGAATCAGAAAAATTATCCCTGAAAACAACAGCATATGTCGTCAATAACCAATATTATATGTAAACAATGGGCAAAGTTCATAACTTGCAGCCCCTCCCCCGGGGACTCTGGGGGATCAAGTCGCCCTCAAAGATATATTTATTAGATTTTCAACTATGCTGAACAAAATGGCTATCTCAAAATTTTGATCTGGTGAAAAAATAAGCGTGGGAGGGAGCCTAGTTACCCTCCAATGTTTTGGTCACTTAAAAAAGGCACTAGAACTTTTAATTTCCGTTAGAATGGGCCCTATCGCGACATTGTAGGATCAATGGGTCGATACGATCACCCCTGAGAATAAACAAACAAATTAACACACATCCGTGATCTTTCTTATGGCAAAAAAATACAAAAAATTCCACATTTTTGCAGATAGGATTTTGAAACCTCTACAGTAGGGTTTTGTTATACGCTGAATCTGACGGTATGATTTTCACTAAGATTATATGACTTTTAGGGGGTGTTTCTCCTTTTTTCTCAACCTAGAGCAAATCTTCTGTGTTACCAACGGGAGTTAACTATAAAGAGCTATCAAAACTGAACCCGACCTAGAGTAAACCCTCTGTGTTACCAACAAAAGTTAAGCATAAAGAGCTATAAAAACTGTACCCGACCTAGAGTAAATCCTCTGTGTTACCAACAGGAGTTAACTATAAAGAGCTAATATATAACTGTAAAGCACAACCCAATATACAAGAATTTCAAAGGACACTCTCCCTAGAAAACTTAAATCGTTCTTATTTTTAGAGCCTTTCATTTATAGATTATCAACTAACATTTGTTTCTATCGTAGTCAGAACGGAAAATCGAGAGAAAGAAAAATTTCAAAAGCCAGAAAAAACCTCAAAAGCGAACCACTCCCCAGTATACTCGACTAACGGAAAACAATGTTCTCGTTAAAAAAATTGGCCTGAAAACCCCTCATTCTCGATCTCAATTTAACTAATTTTTATTCTTTGTTATGATAGACCAATGCAGTAACTTACTTGTACTTGCTGCGGGACCAGACATGAACACCTAACCCAGAGTTTAGGAGACTCCGTATGGTTGACTCACATTTATCGCAATCTTGTTCCAGCTCTTCAGAAAATGGGAGCCAGCAGCTCTCCCACTTTCTGCCAAACTTCCGAAATCCACCAATGGCATCAAGGTTGTTTTTGACAGTTGCCAACCCATCCTTCAATTGACCCCCTGGACGTCTCCATCAATCTGACAAAGGAGCAGCTAGAAACAGTTGCTTGACGATGCAGTCATTGGATCTTCTCAAGACACGACCAAGCCAATGCAGTCTTCTGTTTGACAATCGTGGCTATGGGCTGGATGTTACAAGAGCGGTGATGCACATCAGCATTTAAGATTCTGTCGGAGTATCGAATTCTCAGGATTGTTCGTAAACAGCACCGGTCAAAGACTTCTATATCATGGAGACGAAGCACCTTCAGTAGCCAAATTGATTGACAAAATTAAAGCCTTAATCTAAATATATAAAAAATGAATAAGGATTTTCCGTGTCAAACTTCAGGTGCAGCTGTTTTTAACCACATAGAAAAACCAGGCATAATCTGCGGAGTTCCTTCCTGTCCTGTAGTGGCGCAGTGGGATTTATCTCAGCTCGGTGATATGGGACAGAGGGTTCGAAGTTAACTGCAACACTCCGCAACAGGGCACGGTTTTGCGAAAGCATCTCCTTTTCGAAAACAGGTGTAGAAGAAATTCATTACTATCATGTAGTATCACGGTGAGATTGATATCTGCTTGGTAATAGGGATTTGGAATTCGATCTTAACTCCTAGAATAGTTTCTTACCTTCAGCTTCTTTTTCTGATGGGATATCTGATTCCGAATTCAAAATTTCTTCTTCAACTTCTAAAGCTTCTGGAACATAAAACTCCTCCTGTCTGGACAAAGGCACAAAATATTTAATCTGGTTTGGCTCATAGATTTCAATCACTGGATGAGCTGTTAGGTCTCTTTCCTAAAAAAGAAGGATGGAAATCCTACAAATCAATATTCTTTAACTCTTATTAAAAAACCTCACAGAGATCTGGGGATTAGAAACAGTAGAAGCAGCTCAGACCCTACGTCCCTAGGGTCCTCTGCCCGTATTCCAGAAGATATAACCAACTCTGATTTGTCAAGATACTACATGCTCACTATTCTGCTAAAATTTATACCTGTAGTCTTTGTTTTAAAAATGGGCTATCAGCATTATTTGGGTTCTTTGCCAGACAATATTAGGATAAAATAGAGGGCTACATACTACCAAAAACAGGGTAACAATATAAGGGCTAAATATTGCCAAACAATATGTACACAGTATGAGGGTAAAATTGCAGTTTTAGACCCGCATTATAATTAGTACAATTACAATGACATGATATGCATAAATTATAAAATATAATTACACAATATATAGATTTGCATTATAATTAGCATCTTTAACCACCCTTGAATAAAACCTTTGTCAAATGGGTACTTGTGTCTTTTTACTTCACTTAGTCATTTAGTAATTTAAGACCACTCTCCAAATTATCCCTCTGCAATCAAAATTAAAAAAACACGCAATATTTCTATATATATAAGGTCAACAAGAGAGATCGAGTGAAGCTTGCTAGGGCCATTAGGTTGAGCTTTGTGTTGTAGACTCTGATCTTTAACCAATTCTAATTTTGACAAACCTATTATAGGATCAAAGGTTAAAAATATCAGTAGAAGCAAAACAATCAAGAAACCGAGACCAGGAGCTCTATGAATTAATAAATCTAACCAAAAAGATTTTGCTGAAATGTTATTCTGAAAACATGCTAAATAGCGAATTTTTATCAGTACAGAACTAGGACATTACAGCAACGATAGTGCAAAAATATTTTAAAAAATGATTAAAAGTATACATATTCCATCTCCATTTGCACAAAAAGGTAAAAAAAATTAAACACACCAACACAGCTGCGGATACTCCTCCTCCATCCCAATCTATTCAAAGCGTCCCTGTTTACACTCTCCCAAGAAGTTCCCATTTCTTTTTAATCTTTCTTTGTGACATCCTCCCACCCCGACCCCGGACAACCTGCTTTTCGTTTATCCCTAAACGGTTGGCCGAAAAGGACAATCTTCGGCAATCGGTCATCCATCATCCACAGTACGTGTCCTAGCCATCTCAACCTTTCTCTTGTTATAGCCCTAAAAAGCGGGACTGAACCACAGTTTTCGTACAGCCTACTGTTTGAAATACGGTCAGTCAGTCGGGTGCCAAGAACAATCCGAAAGTAATTTCTCTGGAAAACATCAAGCAAATCTTCATCCGCTTTTCGGAGCGCCCATGCTTCAGAGCCATGTTTGACCACTGTCGCTTCCGAGATTGTAAATGCTACTTGGTGAATGCCAACTTACCAAAGTCGCTTGACTAAGTGTATTGTGTTTATGTCAGAATCAAACTTACTGTGAGATAAGATTTATTTAAAAAAAAAAGGCAATCGCAAGCTCATATAGGGCAAATTAGCACTTCAGGGTTAAACTTAGGAACGAACACAGCCAAAAAAAGAACTTGATAAGACTGGTCAGAAAAAGAAAAGACAAAACGTCTTAAAACAATTACCTATAAAATCGAATGTCAATACTTAATTTTTTAGACTTTAACAGAAACCTGGAAGTGTCCTTTACGTTACTTTTTATAACTCAGTTTTTTTTTAAAGGAATAGTCTCAGTTGCATGCGGCAGTGTTTCCATTTTTACATTTTTTTTGGGAGACCTACCTAATTCCCACACCATCTCCTGACCAGAAAAGAGCCAAAACTAATTTTTGTTACAAATTTGGTAGATAACTCTCAGGGTGAGAGCTTTACACTGACGTCCTACCAAAAATCACGGTTATTTTAAGCATTGTTTAAACAGTAAGGTGAAAACACTGGCATGCGGTGATCACGTAATTTCGTAGGTGATATTATTGTCATCGGTAAATCACGGAGAGATCATTATGTAGAGTAGTCACATTCCTTAAATCTTCCTATTCAGCTCCTATTCAGTCCCATATGCGGAAGTTTTAGCATTAAATTTCTCTTTAGCAGCCCAATTTTATGCAATTAAAAAAATTATCTGCCAAATAACTATTTTGGACTGAAAATGTACTACAAATGTTATTCCAGGCGACATGTGCTGCTCCAAGCCTATAGCAAGAAACCAACTCCTCAGAATCTAATTCTGGTGGTGAGATTATGCGAACACGTCTTCATGACAATCCAAAAAAGAAGAACGAGAGGAAAAGCCACTTAAAAACACTGAGAATGAGACGATTCAAGGAATGCATAGGCAAAAGAGCTGTGTCTAGGGGATAAAAGGTACCTTGGTTTGAACCCCCGGAAAATTTTGGCTGGGGACAAACTTGTGGTACTCTTTATAAAATTTTTTTTATCACTCCCCCGAACTAAAATACTGGATACAGTCTTGAAGGGCACCAAAACACTTTTTCAATAGCTCTGCTCGGTTAAACACCAAGCGAAACTTTTTTTTTTATCTGGCTACCCACAAAGAAATTACAAGTGCCAATAAAGAAGTTTTCAGCTGTATTGCACCATGACAAATATAAAAATACATATACAAAACAAACCAATAGAAACATTATATAACAATGGTGCCATCAATAAAGTTCCTATTCACTTGGCTGTGATGCTTCATTTGAATACTTACGGTAATATATTCAGTCAGCTTTGGATAAACCTTAATGGTTGCCAAGAAAAGCGAGAGAGTGCCATTGAAAGGGAATGTGGTGCAAACAGCATATTCCATCTCTGGAAATGTTACTTCTTTAAATCCATACTTCTCAAAATCCTTCATCAGTTCTTCATTCTTCGGTGCTTGAGGATCATCAGAAAGGACAGAACCAACGCAATAACGTAGACTGTGAGGAGCCACCTTAAGAAAAAAGAAAGAAATGTGAAAAATTTTGAACGTAACAACGTCCCAATAGATGCGTGGAGCCGAAATAATATAAACTGTTGTGATGATGAATAAGTTGTGAATGTAATAAGGTTCCAATAGATGTGTGGAGCCACAACAGCGTAGGCTCTTTCGAGCCACCTTAAGAAACCAGAAATAAACCAAGATAAGTTTTGAGTGTAACAAGGCTCTAACTGATGTGTTCCTTAAAAAGAAGTTTACACAACACAAGCATCTGACAATCCTAAGAACAAAAGAGCCTTAAAGCCACACATCTTTAAGAAAAACAACTTGGAATTCAAAAAGTAAATGCATCAAGTAATATTTTGATTATATCTCCACAAAGTGGTGGTAAGATAAGCAATTCTTTACAAGATAAAGTATGCATAAAAATCAAACACAGCAATAGAATTTTTATGTATTTTCTCCACTTTTGTTTTATACCCCCCCCCCTCACCAAAAAAATACCCCAATCTTAATAACTTTAGATAGACCAAGATAATCTTACTTGATGCCAATTCCGATCTGTTTCAGCTAAGTTTGTCATCTTATTATGCAAAATAACATTAAATCAATGACTTCATTGCTTAAAAACACAATAAAAGTGAAAAGAGGCTAAAACTTGTGTGGTGTTCTCACACATACTTGATTCTATTATATAATCGCCGTCAACATTGCACGCTTTGATAAAATTTATTCCTTTTTACCCAAAAAGGTTACCCATTTTCTCAATTTAACAACTGTTAATAGGCAATGACAGTGAGGGTAATAGCTTTAAATTATCACTTAATAACATATATGTATACACAAAAGAAAACGGTCATAAAAATATAAGATAAAACATTTATAAAACTTTCTTAAACATAACTATTTCAATTGCTGTTGAGGCTTTATTTATTAGGGATTATCTTGCTATAATTGAGAGGGTAATAAAATACTATAGGGAAGAAAAAAAAAACCAACTTCAGAAGACGTATTCATTACTTAATATCAAGTGAAATATTATGATATTTATTAGATTAAAATTCTATTAATGGGTTATTTACTGATCAGAATTTCAGCTACTAGGCTACAATTTCTCGATGGGTGCCACTTCTCGATGCCACCCCGTGGTGCTGTTTGTAGTAACGATTCTGGTTAGGCAAACTCGTGAAATACCCCTTCCAATACCATCACAAGGTCAGACATGCATGGTTTCACTTTGAGGGATAGGGTAAAATATATGACACAATTAGCTGAGCAGAGACAACACGAGAATAACTCCAAATTTCTATCCCTGGCAAATATTACTAGGGACATTAGTACTAAAAGACCAAATGGCTCATGGTTAATATACGCATGCGCTTCAAGAAACCTAGACTCCAGGTTACAAATAAAGGAGAGAACCTGAAGAAAATTGCCTGTATTGGGTGTGCCCATAGCAAGAGCCATTTCTAGAGGAGGGACCAGGTCAGCTGCTCCAAGCACCGCAGCTGAAGAGGGTGAGGGTGCCATGGCTGCTAGATTGCCTGCTATGATCAAATCTTTCACTTTGATTTTTTTTTTTTGCTTATGTTTGAGTCGAGAGGGACACACAGTAATAGTTTTTTCCCGGGCACGACCAACCCTAGGAACGGCTCTGCCCATACCAACATTCCTACCCAAATTCTTTTGTCTCTGAAAAGTTATATTATTCAATATCATTTCAACCAGTTCCTTCTATTAAATAATCACTGAAAAAAATGTTTCTCTCAACTCTTTCGGTTTCAAATCCTCACGAAAGCTCAAAAAATGGGCAGATATATGGATAAGTCTTAGGTACCTAATTCCCAAACATATTTCCCTATTTTCAAGAGATAAAATTTTTTCTCTACCTAGGATGCCCTACTTTATTACTACTTACTAGGCTCCACCTTAAAGTAAACTTCCTCTCCTCGAGCTTCCTTTTCCTCTTCATACCAAGCAGACTAAATTTCAAACAGTTCGCGGCAACGAACTGTAGTAAGGAGCGACCCGGCTCAATAGTAACCGAAACTCTAAAAAATGGAATTTTGATACTAATAGTTACATCAAATTAATCGTATTTTAATGCTGATTTTAAATATATAAGTTTCGCCAAAATCAGTTATACCCATCAAAAGTTACGAGCCTGAGAAAATTTGCCTCATTTCAGAAAATAGGAGGAAACATCCCCTAAAAGTCATACAATCTTAACGAAAAGCACACCATCAGATTCAGCGTATCGGAGAACCTTATTGTAGAAGTTTCTAGCTCCTATCTACAAAAATGTAGAATTTCGCATTTTTTGCCAGAAGACAGATCACGGATGCGTTTTTATTTGTTGTTTTTTTCCCAGAGGTTATCGTATCGACTGAGTGGTCCTAGAATATCGCAAGAGGGCTTATTTTATCGGAAATCAAAAGTTCTAGTGGTCTTTTTAAGTGACCAAAAAAATTGGAGGACACCTAGACCCCCTCCCAAGCTCATTTTTTCCCAAAAGTCACCAGATCAAAATTCTGAGATAGCCATTTTATTCACCATAGTCGAAAAACCTTATAACTATGTCTTTAGGGACGACTTACTCCCCCGCAGTCCCCGTAGGAGGGGCTGCAAGTTACAAACTTTGACCTGTGTTTACATATAGTAATGGTTACTGGGAAGTGTACAGACGTTTTCAGGAGGATTTCTTTTTGTTTAGGGGGAGATTTGAGGGGGGAGGGTTACTTGGGAGGATATTTCCATCAAGAAACTTGTCATAGGGGAAGAGAATTTCAATGATCTGAGAATTTCAATTTTCTAGCATTATTTGAAAAAAATAATGACCAAATAAATATGAAAAGTTTTTTCTACTGAAAGTAAGGAGCAGCATTAAAACTTAAACCGAACAAAAATTATTACGCATATGTGGGGTTTACCTCCTCGTTATACCTCACTCTTTGCGCTAAAGTATTTTCAGTAATTTCAACTATTTATTCTATGACCTTTGTGATTCAGAGGTCATTCTTAAGAAATTGGGACAAAATTTAAGCTTTAGGGTAAAGAGCGAGTTATCGAAGAGGGTTGAACCCCCTCATACACACAATAAAAACATACGAATATAGAAGTTCGTTACATAAATTAATTCGTAAGTTACGTATATTTTTTACCAATGAAAACGTTTGTAAAAAATTAAAAGTTCTAGTTGCTTTTTTTTAAATAATCAAAAAATTGGAGGGCAACTAGGCCTCCTCCCTCGCTCCTTTTTTCTCAAAATCTTCCGATTAATTGCAATTAATTAATATGCAAATTTCGTTTTAATTATTTATGTGCGGAGAGCCAAGATCAAAACATACATTAATTCAAAAACGTCCAGAAATTAAATAAAAAAGGTTTTTTTTTTAATGAAAGTAAGGAGCAATATTAAAACTTAAAACGAGCAGAAATTACTCCGTATATGAAAGGGGCTTTTCTTCCTCAACGCCCCGCTCTTTACGCTAAAGTTTCTTACTGTTTTAAAAGTAGAGTTAAGAGAAAGAGTCAAACTTTAGCGTAAAGAGCTGGGCGTTGAAGAGGAAAAGCCCCTTTCATATACGGAGTAATTACTGTTCGTTTTAAGTTTTAATGTTGCTCCATGCTTTCATTTAAAAAAACTTTTTTATTTTATTTAATTTCATAGAAGTCCAACGAGTCCAAATGGACTCTAATTTACAAAGAAGATGAAAAAGCAGATAATATGATGAATAATAAGCCTGCATTCTGAAATTACTTTTTTAAACAGTAAATAACCAAGTAGCCATTGTCCAATAGTCCATATGGACATACGTTTACAAAGAAAACAAAAACCAAATAATACACCACTATGAATAACCAATAGTTCTCATAGACTAAAGTTTACAAAGAAGATGAATTAGTAAAAATGGACCACAGAACCAATGAATAATAAGCTTGTATTCTTATATGTATTTTTCATTGGAATTATAGCCTACCGTCAATACTGTACATATGGAGGTACCGACTTTGCCCCTCCCCCTGATTTTTCGGACTCGCAAAAACGTAAGAGAATGCATATAAGAAAATTTCTGATGTGTTTTTTAGCTTTTATGGCACTTGGTATTAACCAAGTGACATATAGCGATCGCAAATTCTGTCTGTCTGTCTGTCCCAGTTTTGCTACTTTAGGCACTTCCAGGTAAGCTAGGACGATGAAATTTGGCAAGCGTATCAGGGACCGGACCAGATAAAATTACAAAACAGTCGTTTTCCCGATTAGACCATCTGGGGGGGGGGGGTTAATTCGGAAAAACTGAAGTATTTTTAACTTAGGAACGGGTGATGGGATCTTAATGAAATTTGATGTTTGGAATGATATCGTGTCTCAGAGCTCTTATGTTAAATCCCGACCAGATCTGATGACACTGGGGGGAGTTGAAGGGGGGAAACTAAAATCTTGGAAAACGCTTAGAGTGGAGGGATCGGGATAAAACTTGATAAGAAAATAAGCAGAAGGCCTAGATACGTGACTGACATAACCGGAACCAATCTGATATTTTTGGGGGGGTTGGAGGGGGGGGGGGTTTAATTCTGAAAAACTAGAAAAAAATGAAGTATTTTTAACTTACGAAGGAGCGATCGGATCTTAATGAAATTTAAAGTTTGGAAGGATATCGTGTCTCAGAGCTCTTATGTTAAATCCTGACCAGATCCGGTGACATTGGAGGGAGTTGGGGGGGGGGGGCTAGGGTTAATTCTGAAAAAAATAGAAAAAATTAGGTAGCTTTAACTTACGAAGGAGTGATCATATCTTAATGACATTTTATATTTAGAAGGACCTCGTAGCTTAGATATCTTTTTTTAAATCCCGACTGGATCCAGTGTCATTCGGGGAAGGGGGGAATCAGAAATCTTGGAAAACGCTTAAAGCGGAGAGATCAGGATGAAACTTGGTGGCAAAAATAAGCACAAGTCCTAGATACACGATTGGCATAACCGGAACGGATCCGCTCTCTTTGGGGGAGTTGGGGGAGCTAGGGTTAATTCTGAAAAATTTGAAAAAATGAGGTATTTTTACCTTACGAAGGAGTAATCATATCATAATGAAATTTTATTTTTAGAAGGACCTCGTAACTTAGATATTTTATTTTAAATCCCGACTGGATCAAGTGTCATTGGGGCGGAGGGGGGAATCAGAAATCTTGGAAAACGCTTAAAGCGAAGAGATCAGCGGATTGTTTCGATAACTTTCGTGCTATAATTTTTCTTGTGCGGAACATGTTTTAATTAATATAGTGTTTATTATTTTGACTAAAAGATACTAGATTACGCCATTTTTCCAGCTTTTAATATTTCGCAGCTTGTGCGTTTTGATAACCTTCGTTCTATTTGACCAATTTTTCTTGTGTTGACCATGTTTTAATTAATATAGTATTTATTGTTTTTGACTAAAGATACTAGGTTAGGGCCAATTTTCCTACTCTTAATATTTCACAACTTGTGCGTTTCCATAACTTTCGTACTCTTTGGAAATTTTTCTTGTGTTGATCATATTTTATTCAATAATGTGTTTATTATTATTGACTAAAAGATACTAGGTTAGGGCTATTTTTCCTCCTTTTAATATTTCACAGCTTGTGCATTTTGATAACTTTCGTGCTCTTTGGAAAATTTTTCGTGTGTTGACCATGTTTTAATTAACATAGCATTTATTATTTTTGACTAAACGGTACTAGGTTAGGGCTATTTTTCCTGCTATTAATATTTCACAGCTTGTGCCTTTCGATAACTTTCGTGGTCTTTGGAATTTCTTCTTGTGCTGAACATGTTTTAATTAATATAGTGTTTAATATTTTTGACTAAAAGATACTAGATTAGGGTCGTTTTTTCCTGTTTTTAATACTTCACAGCTTGTGCTTTTCGACAACTTTCGTGCTCTTTGGCATGTTTTTCTTGTGCTGATTATGTTTGAGGTAATACAGAATTTATTATTTTTGATTAAAAGATGCTAGGTTAGGACCATTTTTCCTGCTTTTAATATTTCACAACTTTTGCGTATTGATAACTTTCGCGCTCTCTAACATATTTTTATGGCACTTGGTATCTACCAAGTGACATATAGCGATCGCAAATTCTGTCGGTCTGTCCCAGCTTTGCTATTTTAGGCACTTCCTGGTAAGCTAGGACGATGAAATTTGGCAGGGGTATCAGGAACCAAACCATATTAAATTAAAAATTGTTATTTTCCGATTCGACCATATAGGGGAGGGCGAGTGGGGGGGGCGGTTAAATCAGAAAAATTTGAAAAAATTTGATTTTTGGAAGGATATAGTGTCTGAGAGCACTTATTTTAAATCCCAACCGGATCTGGTGACATTCGGGGCGGGAGGTAGGGGGCCTAAAATCTTGGAAAACACTTAGAGTAGAGGGATCGAGATGAAACTTGGTGGGAAAATAAGCACACGTCCAAGATACGTGATTGACATAACTGGAAGGGATCCGCTTTCTTTGGGGTAGTTGGGGGGGAGGCTAATTCTGAAAAATTAGAAAAAATGAGGTATTTTTAACTTACGAACGGAGATCGAATCTCTATGAAATTTGATATTTAGAAGGATATCGTGTCTCAAAGCTCTTATTTTAAACATCGACCGGATCTGGTGACATTGGGGGAGTTTGGGGGGAGGGGAACCTAAAATCTTGGGAGACGCTTAGAGTGAAGGGATCGGGATGAAACTTGGTGGGAAAAATAATCAGAAGTACAAGATACGAGATTGACATAATCGGAACGGAACCGCTCTATTTGAGGGAGTTGGGGGGGGGGGGGGTTGAATTTTGAAAAAAATTGAAAAAGTGACGTATTTTTAACTTATGAAGGAGTGATCGGATATTCAAGAAACTTCATATTTAGAAGGATCTCGAAACTCGGATCTCTTATTTTAAATCCCAACCAATCCAGTGTCATTGGGGGGGGGGGGGGCGGGAATGATAGAAGATACTTAAAGCGGAGAGATCAGGATGAAACTGGGTGGGAAGAATAAAAACAAGTCCAAGATACGTGACTGACATAACCAGACCGGATCTGCTCTCTTTGGTGGAGTTGGGGGGGGGGATGAGGTATTTGTAACTCACGAACGGGTGATCAGATCTTAATGAAATTTGATATTTAGAAGGATCTTGTGCTTTAGAGCTCTTATTTTAAATTCCGACCAGATCCTGTAACATTGGGGGAGTTGGAGGGGAAAACCGGAATTCTTGGAAAACGTGAAAATCGGGGTATCTTTATCTTACGAATAGGTGATTGGATCTTATGTCTCAGATGCTCCATTTTCGACTCGAATTGGATCCGGGGACATTGGGGGTATGAGGGGGGACACAGAAATAAGAGATCGGGATGAAACTTGATGGGAAGAATAAGCACAAGTTCTAGATACGTTATTGACATAATTGGAACGGATTCGTTCTCTTTGGAGGAGCTGGGGGGGGGTGTTAATTTGGAAAAATTAGAAAAATTTAGGTATTTTTAACTTAAGAACAGGTGACCGGATCTTAATGAAATTTGATATTTAGAAGGAACTGATGTCTCAGAGTTCTAATTTCAAATCCCGTACAGATCTGTTGACATTGGGGGGAGTTGGAGGGGGGAAATCAGAAATGTTCAAAAACGCTTAGAGTGGAGGAATCGGGATGACGCTTGATGGGTAGAATTAGCATATGTTGTTGATACGTGATTGACGTAACCGTACTGGATTCCCTCTCTTTGGGGGAGTTAAGTGCAGTGCTTTGGCGAGTTTGATGCTTCTGGACGTGCTAGGACAATGAAAATTGGTAGGCGTGTCAGAGAGCTGCAAAAATGACTTGATAAAGTTGTTTTCCCTGATTCGACCATCTGGGGGGCTGAAGGGAGGAAAAATCTGAAAAAAGCAGGTATTTATAACTTACGAGTGGGTGAACGGATCTTAGTGAGTTTTGACATTTAGAAGGACATCGTGACTCAGAGCTCTTATTTTAAATCCTGAGCGGCAGTAAGCCTCTGATTTCCTATTAAATCAATCTAAAATATGCTAATTAGCTCTTGTTCTTGTGTTGACCATGTTCTAATTAGTATAGCATTTATTATTTTTGACTAAAATATACTAGGTTTGGACTATTTTTCCTACTTTTAATATTTCAAAGCTTGTGCGTTTTGGCATATTTCGTGCTCTTTGACAATTATTTCTTTCTTGGACTATATTTTAATTATTATGGTATTTTTATTTTTGACTAAAAGATACATTGTTTGGGGCAAGCCTTTTAAAGTGTACCTTGTTTTAAATATATATATATTTTGATTGAAATCACTTTTACAACCACAAAATAGCCAAGTTGGCATTGGTCCACATGGGCACAAGTTTACAAAGAGGAAAAAAAGACAAGTGCGAGCCGCAAAATCAAAGAATAATAAACTTGCTTCCTCAAATGGCCAGTAAAAGTAGCAAATAGTCAACTAAAACCTGTCAACTATTGCATCAAATCATAAAAAGCTCAGTTAGACAATTACAGACAGATAACCGAAAGTGATGACAATTTGTTGCAATGAAAAATATAAACCATGACACTTAGCCCTACGTCAAATAAAGAAGACGACACTCTTCACAATGACAGAGAATAGCAATGATAACTGCACCCGGTGGCAGAAAAAAACAATGATACTTTTGGAAATGACCAAAAAACCAATGTCGAAAATATTTTTGACGAACTTTCTGGAGAGCAACATACTCAGCTAATAGCAACATAAATTGCATCCTTCGATGTTTCTTTATGTGACATGTCTATAGAAGATCTTTAAAAAATATTTGTAACAAGGACTAGAAACCTATATCGAATCAAACTTACATTTTGTCCTCTCCAGATTATTAAAACATAATTTTAAACAGTCTTAAACATTTTCTTACCTGCTGTGGATTATCATAGTAGATAGCGAATGTCTTCAGATTGGGCGCAACTGAGTGGGCTTCAGTAAAAAGGTGTCCACATTCTTTGTATGGACCCCTAGCAAACTTATAGGCAACTCTGAAGTTTTTAAGAACCTTCTGCTTTGTTTCTACATTAACAGCATAAAGGAGACCAGAGTATACGAAATATCCCCCAACAGTGGCAATGAGACAGAGTACCAAGAAAATAAAGTAAAACACAAGATTCTCTTCTTCCATCTTTGCCTTTTACCTAGAAAACAAACGATTTTTTTTTTTCAATAAAGCAGACTTTGTTTCTGATAAAGCAAACAGCTGTTTGTCATAAAATGCAATAAACAAGAGCAAAAGAATAATTTTAAGTTTGGTTTAGATTTTTTTTTTTTCTGTTAACCTATACTTTGGCATTTAAAATAATGAAATAATTTGCAAAATCTTTGAAGAAAGGGGAAAACAAATATTAAATTCTGGTTAGGTATCAGTGGGGATGACGAACACTGGCAGTTTTTGTGTCCCCTAGATTCTGAAAATATCTTTTTAGTGGTACTTCATTGGAAAAAGTGAAAATTTACGACACCCTATATTTGAAAAATACACTCGCCCCTAAAGCAAATACACTCGCCCCTAAAGCAAATTTTTAGCTTGCTTGCTTTTTGAAGTTAAAATTTGCTTTGTTTTGTTGCGAGAGCAACACTTTGGTTTTGTCCCGTTTTTTTTTGCCGCCGATGTCGGCTTATTCCTGGAAACTGGTAAGGGTCTAACCTGTGCGGTTTTTACGGAAAGTGTGGACTTCAGGCTGGATTGATGAATATGACTTTACATTTTGGAAAGCTCTGCAGAACTCTTGCCTGGGGCCAAAAAGGATGGTTTTTGCTTGTCCACGAGCCAGAGCCTATGGTGTGCGAAGTGAAGTGGAGTTATGTAGCCTATGTCAGAGAGGAGTATCTGAAGTTGTGCAGCCAAGCTTTCGTTTCATCAAACAATGTTTCTGCTTTCGAGTGGAAAGCTCCGTTCTAGCAGGCAAGCAGGCAGGCACCACTTTCAAATTGAAGATGGACTAAAATCTATAAGTGTTAAATTTATGCAACATACTTTGATCAGCTCATCAGGAGCTATCGATTGCCGTCGAAAAAAAATTCTATCTGTCTTAGTTCAAAAGTTGATTTTTTTTTTGCCGTAGGCCAACTTTCTAACGTCACAACTTAGAAAGGAGCAAAGGATAAGATCCAATTTCTTTAGCAATGAGAGAACTTGTAAAGTTTATTAGGCACATCTGATACCATTTCTCTACCGCAATCCCAAGTTCGAAAAACCGAATGATAAACTCAGCTGAAATCACGAACAGAAATGGGTAGAAATAATAGATGGCAGCACTTTCGGACCCGTGGGAAAATACCATAATTTTGCTTCTGTAAATTTTTCTATTTATCACTCAAAGAAGATATATTGGCTGTGGGGCCGGGTAACTGCAGCATATATTTAACACTTATAGATTTTAGTCCATCTTCAATTTGAAAGTGGTGCCTGCCTGCTTGCCTGCTAGAACGGAGCTTTCCACTCGAAAGCAGAAATATGGTTTGATGAAACGAAAGCTTGGCTGCACAACTTCAGATACTCCTCTCTGATATAGGCTATATAACTCCACTTCACTTCGCACACCATAGGCTCTGGCTCGTGGACAAGCAAAAACCATCCTTTTTGGCCCCAGGCAAGAGTTCTGCAGAGCTTTCCAAAATGTAAAGTCATATTCATCAATCCAGCCTGAGGTCCACACTTTCCGTAAAAACCACACAGGTTAGATCTTTACCAGTTTCCAGGAATAAGCTGAGATCGACGGCATAGGAAAAAAAAACCCGGGACAAAATCAAAGTGTTGCTCTCGCAACACAATGATTTGAGCAAAGTTTAGCTTGCTTGCTTTTTGAAGTTAGAATTTGCTTTGTATTTAAGATTACGAAATAATTTGCATAATCTTTGAAGAAAAGGGAAAGCATCCTCTGAATAAAGTACAAGGGTTTACGCAAAACTCCTACAAAAACATCATTTGAACTGGAATTTTAAGTTCTAGCTAGGTAAAATAATGATGAGAGGAAGTGGCATTAATTTAGGGAGGAGGGAAGGTTTTTACCCTTTACATTTTGAACATACCTTTTCAGAGGTATTTCACTTGAAAAAAATCTTTCTGAGTTGATGCCACTGATGACAAGGCATGAAAGAACTACTTTTGTTCTTTTCTTTTTTCCACAATATATCGACATTGTTCTTTCTAATGAACTTATTCCTAAAGAGTTTAAGTGAAGTTCAGTTTTACTTTTGGTACAAAATAGCCACAATACCTAGCACTTCAAAACTTACTTATCATCATATTAGCATGGTTACCATTTTATCATCATTCTGAAAAAAAGGGCTAAAGGACCTATTTATCCAGAATTTTCATATTTTCTTCTATAATTTCAAACAATTCTCATATAAACTATATATCATTCACAATGTTGACTACCCATAAAAAAAAAGAAAGAAAAAAAAAAGTCTATATATCTTTTCTATATAATGTATTTTTGCCAACTTTCTCCATTTGACTCTTAGAAAAAAACATGTGAATGGCAAAGATTTGGCAACAATATAATTGTACCTCTTAGTCTTACATAAATACTATAACTGTATTTACTTCAGGTATATGACAATTTTTCTTTCTTTTTCAATTTCAGTGCTCAATTACTCCTTTTTTGGAAACAATAAGAAAGATGAATCCTTCTGGGATTTTTTTTTTCTTTAAGAGAGAAAGATGGGTTTATTGATATAAATAAACAAAGCAAGCAAATGGCGCGAAGCAAAGCTCGTTTGGGCTTACAACCCCAACACGCATACAAATAAAAACAAAACGAAAAAAGGAGAGGAAAATAAAAAAAAGTATAGAAAAGGAAAAGAAAAAAGAAAAGAAAAAATATTCAATTACCCTTCATTTCGATCGATTACACTTCAAAAAAGACAAAACAAAAAGAAACTAAAACCACTTGACCCGTATCGCCTAAAATAAAACCAACACCTTGGTTCCACTTGAGGTCCACTCAACTATCAAAACCATAAATATTAAGGCAAAATAGCTTTAATTTCCGCCAAAATTTACGAAAATTATCCATGCTTCTCAAAGTCGTAGGTAAACAATTCCATGCATGGGGTTCCTGATACCGAATAGAAAATTGAGATCTACGGGTAATAGCAAGCAAACGACGAATTATATTGGACTGTCTCGTAAAATGTGTATGAATATCACTTCCCAATTCAAACATACTTTCAAAACATATTGGTAAACAATTTTGAAAATATTTATATATAAACAGGCTTCGATAAAAAGTAATAAGTCCTGCTAAAGGCAAGATTTTGCAATCTATATATCTCCTTTGTACCTGGTCTTTAAAACCAACACCACATAACAATCGAAGTGCTTTATTCTGCAAAACTCGAATATGACGGAGATGAGAAGGAAATGTCCTGCCCCAAACAGTACGACAATATAGCAGATAAGGATGAAGTAAGGAACAATACAGTTTTCTTAAAATATCTCTTGGGAAAATGTAATTCAACTTTCTTAAAATGCCAACATTCCTAGTGAGTTTAAGACTAATATAATCTATATGTTCTCTAAAACTAAGACATTCATCAATTAAAACTCCTAGATATTTTGTACAATTTATTCTTAAAATACTCGGATCAGCAACATTAAGTCTGTTTATCCAAGGCTTATAATTTGAGCTCCTATCATACAATAAAAAGAAAAGATTTACTATAGTTTAAATCTCAATTATTAAGCTTCGTCCACTTTTGTACAAACTCCAGAAAAGAACCAATACGACTCAACCGCTGAATTCCTGTTTCTGCAGCCACAGTTAAATGAGTGTCATCCGCAAAGCTGGGGACAATTACTTTTCCCCCGTCACATCCAAAGTAAAGATCATAAGAAATAAGAAATCATATTAAAAGCTCTGCATAAATCGTTTATAAAAACTAGAAATAACAGGGGTCCAAGAACAGATCTATGAGGTACTCCAAATTTAACATTACTGTCTGAAGAAACATTATCCCCTAGTTGTACATATTGAGTTCTTTATTTTATAAACGAGGACAGCAATTCAAGAAATGGCCCTCTAAAACCACAATTTTCTAATTTGGCAATGAGTATAAAATGGTCAACGCAGTCAAAATCTTTTACAATATCAAGAAAAACAGAAGCGACTTTCATATCATTATCCAACGCATCACTCACAAAAGTTGTCAAAATAAAACAGCATGCTCAGTAGATAAATCCCTCCGAAAACCATATTGATTTGGATTAAAAAATGACTTACTCTCCAAAAATTCAACTATTCTTTTAACTATTAATTTCTCAAACAATCTGAATACTATTGACAATAAAGAAATGGGCCTATAATTTCCTAGTACATTTTTATCCCCGACTTTATAAACAGGAATAACTTTGCAATTTTAAAACAACTTGGAAACATTCCAGTCCTAAAACATTCATTAAATAAATACACTAAATGACCGGAAATAACAGGGTAAATATACTTTGAAGTTCTAACTGTTACAAACTGAGAGCCTGAAGCTCCAATTTTCATATTTTTTAATGTTTCAGAAAGGTCAGAAGCATTGATTGGCTTCAAATATGCTGTAACATCACTTGCATTCAATTAATATTTTTTTAAACTACCTTCATGCTCAGAAATAACTATACTTTGA
Organism: Artemia franciscana; assembly: GCF_032884065.1. Taxonomy (NCBI): domain Eukaryota; kingdom Metazoa; phylum Arthropoda; class Branchiopoda; order Anostraca; family Artemiidae; genus Artemia; species Artemia franciscana. The sequence continues at coordinate 13,117,521 of NC_088871.1, read as the reverse complement.
ACCAAATCCTTTCCCACACTAGCAAAATGACGGCACATTCTATCAACAATTGTATTATCATTATGTGTACCGCCAAATATACCATCATAATTAGGACTTACGATGGATTTTATAATTTGCCATGTTTTTCTATGGTTACCTTCACAAGATTTAAATTGATTACGATAGTAATCAGCTTTGGCTTTACGAAGAAGTGTATTTAACTGGTTACTATAAATCTTATATTATGTGTTATCACTTACGCTTTTACTAGCCGCACACATTTTGAACGAATACCTTCTTCAAATAATAGTCTTTAAAAGAGCTCAAGTAATCCATGGTTTCTTTCGAGTTTCTCTACAATGAATTACACTTTTACGAGTACTACAATCAACCAATAAACTATTTAAACTTGAAAACCATTTTTGAAACTTAGCATTAATATCTAGTTCGTCACTATTTAAAAATTCTAAACTACGTTTCTCTAACATTCCTTTATAAAGAATTAGCATATTATTATCAATGATCACTTTTTTATATCTATTTTATGAATTTATGTTAGGCCTAGTACTGCAACTAAAAAATTTTTGAACACTTGCTAATATCCCAAAATGGTCAGATACTTGATTTAATATCACACTTGCATTATGGTAACTGACATTAACAAAATATTATCAATCATCGATGCTGAATTCATAATGACCCTTGTTGGGACTGTAATCGTAGACTTCAACCCATAACCCAACATAATATTTAAAAACTGGCTAACCTCTGGATTAATAAACAAATTCATTAGATCAAGATTGAAATCACCGCACACAAATATAGGTAAGCTTCTACTCCTAATCATGTCCAACTGCTCTTCTAGTAACATAAAAAATTCATTAATATTACTCGACGGAGGTCTATAAACAACAACCAAATAAAACATCTCAGTTTCCTTGCTAATCTCTAATACCAAACTTTCAAATACCATTTTTCTATTAACCCTTAAATCATTACTTTCTATAATTAGCAAGCCCTTTCTAATGTAAACACCCAGTCCACCATGCTGACGAGTTTCCCTTTTCTTAAGACACAATCGATAATTACCTATTTCTAATAAACTAGAATTATGATTCTGTAACCAAGTTTCAGTTAGGGCTAATATTTGAATTCCACAAAACATACATAGTTCATTTAAATATGTTACACTGCTTTACAGTGCCCGACAATTCAAATGGAAAACTGTAAGAGTCATTAGGCATCGATTCAGAAATATCAACTGGGCTAATATAGCGTACTGTTTTTTTACTGTCCTCTACAACAAAATCATCAATCCTTCTACTTTCATCTACTAACTCCAAATGAGCCAAATTAAGTGGACTATTCTCAAGTGGATGCAATCTATCAAAATCTACAACCATATTCAAAATCACTTAAAATGGTACAGGTCAAGTGAAAAAATATCATCCTAACTAGCCTATATTATTCTACTCAGTGAATCCTAGGACGAAATGAAAGTCAAAACAGCCTTTAGTAACTTCTTTCAAAAACCCTTCCTTCCAATTTCAACATGAGTATATAATTACAATCAGCTGATGTATTTTGCTTCCATTCTACACAAGAAAAGTAAAACTATAGAAGACTTAAGTGACCAACTGAGCACCCTCTGGCAATTTTTTTTGCAATTCCAATGTATTTCCGTAATATAATCATTTTCTGCTGTATCTCTAGTCTCACGGGTGTCATTTTTTTTTGGGGGGGGGGCTGTATTTTAAAGAATACTTTTTTGAAGCATTTTCGTTTAAAATTCCCTTTACATTTGGTATCTTCATTGAAAAAAAAAAGAAAGAAAACCCCCCCCCCTAGATTTTGAAAAACGATTCTTCTATCCACTCACTACAAATCTGTCAATTGATGCTAGTATCTCGTCTATTGTAAATTAATCCAAGTTTATTTTTGGTTATAAATTTAGTATGTTTGATGTCCCCAAGCAAAGTTATTCAAAGGCGAGGGGGGCCGCAACCAGGATAAGCTGCCTCGCATGCCGTAGATGAGGAGAGGGAGGCGCCACAGCTGAGACTTCTGAGATTATTTTATATTAGATTTGGAAAGGGTCGCTGTAATTAATTTTGCCCCGGGTCCCACCAACTCTAGTAAAAGCCCTGCCTCTGTGACATTATAAATAGCTGATTAACACATTTACTAAAATGGATTTTGTGGCAACATAGTTTTCCATCCCTGGAAATAATCCCTTGAAAAATGTGTCCTATTATTGATCAGTATATGTAGTTTTGGTAATCTTAGTGCAAAGTTCCTTTCTTGAATTAAGTACTATGATAACAAAAGAGAAATACCCTTTGATTCCCCATTCAACACTCTTTCTAAATATAATAGCTGCTCCGCTGAAGAATGCCCCACCCCCAAGTGATGCCGGGATATTGCTCTGAGCTATTTGAAAACTTTGCTTATTTTGTTGATGTTTTGTTTGAATTGGCATCATGAATCAACTGTTGATAAGAAAAAAGGTAAATTAATGAATATTTTGTTCAATTTTCTACTGTAGATGAAAGATGAGTATACCACTTAATGTGCCTTTTCATCCTTTTTTCAAAAATAATAGTCCCTATCAATCCATATATATTTAATGCTACAGATAAAACTACAGAAAACACTACTGATGAAATACTTTATAATATACAACAAGCTTTTTTTTTTTTTCTCCATAACTTAGCAAAGATGAAAGTGAACACATCACTTGACATGACTTTTTATGCTCTTTCCAATTATGCTAATAACTTCTATTACCAATTCCAATATTGATCCCTCAAAGTGACCCAAAGTGCGATATACTTTTGTCACAAAACAAGAAAGTGGCTATGACTGAAAGTTGGTAAAAAAAAATGTCTAAATCACACTATATGTTTATAATGAATTATTCCAAAGTAATTGATTCTAAAAACTCTAATTCAATAAATTTATATAATATTTTTCTGAGCAATAGTAATATTATGAAAGTGAACAGAAAAAATGAGCAAAAAGAAAAAAAAATACAGATCACTTCCTTTCAACAAAAATGATGTGAATCAAACGGAAAAAGGGAAAGAAAAATATTTTTAATTCTAGACTAAAGATTTATAAAGCGTTAATTAGTTCATCAGATTATACTGCAATAAATTACAACCACTGGAATATATTAACTTTAAAATAAAGAGTTTATAACTGAATAATAGGGTAATTAACACGATTTTTTTTTACAATTAATCGATGTTTTAACCCACTGCTTAGGGCAAACACAATGGACAAGGTGTCAGAGTCAGGGTCCTGTTTAAGGGCTCAAAATAGAATATATGACGAAGGTTATTGGTATACTTTGTATTGTCATAATAAAATAATAAATAACTTCCTGGAACATAATGGAACTTCCTGGGAGGGTTTAAAGAGGGAGGCCTTGAATAGATTAGGTTGGAGGAGGAGCGTGCGTAGCTGTGTTGGCCTCAGGCGGCTTGGTGCTGCAGTGAGTTATTAGTAGTAGTAGTAGTTGTAGGTATATTTGGAGAAGAGTATAAAAGGACGCATTGTCTGACGTGTCCACATTTTCCTGAGTTAAGTAATGGTAAAAATGGAATATTTACCAAATTTTGTCATAAAGATATTAAAAATGGTGGAAAATGGGATCCTTTTGCCTTAAATCTTTGTTCTGTTTCAGGTGGAACACTGTTTATAAAATGAAGATGCAAAAAATGTGGTATGTTGACAAGATTTCCAAAATGCTTCCAAAAGATTTCCAAATGTAATGCTGATTAAAGTATTTTTTAAATCTTATTAATGACGAAATAAAATCAATTGTTGATTACAACATCAAAAATGATTTTAAAAAATGGATGAAAACGGAAAAAAGATGAAAATCTTACTAGCTGAAACTTGCTGGAGTCAGCTTGGATTTTAACCTGGTGCTGGATGTAGCCATCTGCACCATATTCCATCTTCTATTCTTCAGGATGCTTCAAGTAGTGAATGTGATGTTCTCCTTTGTGCACTAGACATTTATAAGGCCTTCAGAATCTGTTAACCACTTTCATCTTTTACAGTCTTTATTCTCTAGTGGCGTTTTCCATCATTTTCCTATTCAAATATTGGTACTTTTATTCATTGCTTGTGGTTAAAGTTAATGGCCCTGTTTGTGATCAATATATACCTTTTCAAAAGGGAATTTGACAAGGAGGAGCTTTGTCTCCAAGCTCACTTAAATCAACAATTTCTTGAATGTTTCTGAACTGTCCTCTACATGATTGTTGATAAATGTGAGTACTTTTTTGGTTCCCTTTTCTCTTCATCTTCTTCCTTCTCTGTAAGATTGTCCTGTCTGTTTTGTTTCATCTTTTTGGTGGTTGCGTATTGTCATTACAACTAACTTACATTCCTTCAGTTCATGGCTAGTTTTCAATTCTAGGCTGAAGATTAGAATTAGTTGCTCAAAGATTACTGGTAATAGAGGAAAAGCTCAGAGCATAAAGCTCTGTGCAAATTATTATTATTTTTTTTTTTTTGTAAAATTGGGTTGCATGTAATGGGGATGTAGAGAAAATTGCTGCAAACCAGAACCATGTAAATAGTAATACTTATAGAGATTACAGTCTAAGCATGTTAAATTTAAGCCCTATCAAACAGTTCGTGGTAACGAGCTGTAGTAAGGAGCGACCCGGCTCAATAGTGACCAAAACTCTAAAAAATGGAATTTTGATATCAATAGCTACATCAAAAGAACTGCATTTTAATTCTGATTTTAAATATATAAGTTTCATCAAGTTTAGGCTTACCCATCAAAAGTTACGAGCCTGAGAAAATTTGCATTATTCAAGAAAATAGGGGGAAACACCCCCTAAAATTCGTAGAATCTTAACGAAAATGACACCATCAGATTCAGCGTATCGGAGAACCCTACTGTAGAAGTTTCAAGCTCCTATCTACAAAAATGTGGAATTTTGTGTTTTTTGCCAGAAGACAAATCACGGATGCGTGTTTATTTTTATTTTATTTTTTTCCCCAGGGGTCATCGTATCGACAAAGTGGTCCTAGAATGTCGCAAGAGGGCTCATTCTAACGAAAATGAAAAGTTCTAGTGCCCTTTTAAAGTGACCAAAAAATTGGAGGGCATCTAGGCCCCCTCCCACGCTCATTTTTATCCCAAAGTCAACGGATCAAAATTTTGAGATAGCCATTTTGTTCAGCATAGTCGGAAACCATAATAACTATGTCTTTGGGGATGACTTACTCCCCCACAATCCCTGGGGGAGGGGCTGCAAGTTACAAACTTTGACCAGTGTTTACATATAGTAATGGTTATTGGGAAGTGTACAGACGTTTTCAGGGATATTTTATTTTGTTTGGGGGTGGGGCTGAGAGGAGGGGACTATGTTGGAGGATCTTCCTTGGAGGAATCTGTCATGGGGGAAGAAAAATTCAATGAAAAGGACGCAGGATTTTCTAGCATTACTATAAGAAAACAATGAAAAATAAACATGAAAACGTTCTTTCAAATGAAAGGAAGGAGTAGCATTGAAACTTAAAACGAACAGAGATTATTACGCATATGAGGGGTTCTAAAAATACTTTAGCATAAAGAGCGAGGTATTTAGGAGGAGATAAATCGCTCTTTATGCTAAAGTATTTTTAGTAATTTCAACTATTTATTCTACGGCCTTTCTGATTCAGGGGTCATTCTTAAAGAATTGGGACAAAATTTAAGCTTTAGTGTAAAGAGCGAAGTATTAACGAGGGGACAAACCCCCTCGTATACATAATAAAAATATAAGACTATAGAAGTTCGTTACGTAAGTTAATTCTTAGGTTACGTATATTTTTTACTAATAAAAACGTTCGTTAAAAATTAAAAGTTCTAGTTGCCTTTTTAAGTAACCGAAAAATTGGAGGGCAACTAGACCTCCTTCTCCACCCCTTATTTCTCAAAATCGTCTGATCAAAACTAAGAGAAAGCCATTTAGCCAAAAAAAGAATTAATATACAAATTTCATTTTAATAATTTATGTGCGGAGAGCCAAAATCAAACATGCATTAATTCAAAAACGTTCAGAAATTAAATAAAAAAAAATAATTTTTTTCGCTGAAAGTAAGGAGCGACATTAAAACTTAAAACGAAAAGAAATTACTCCGTATATGAAATGGGTTGTCCCCTCCGCAATCCCTCACTCTTTACGCTAAAGTTTGACTCTTTGCCACAATTCTATTTTTAAAACAATTAAAAACTTTGGCGCAAAGAGCGAGGGATTGCGGAGGGGACAACCCATTTCATATACGGAGTAATTTCTGTTCGTTTTAAGTTTTAATGTCGCTCCTTACTTTCAGCTAAAAAAAATAATTTTTTTTTTATTTAATATTAACAATAGATGATGATGATTCATTTGCCAGTGCCACGTCAAGTGTTAGTTACAGAAAATCTTCAAGTAGTTCTTGTCATTCAGAACTAAGTGGCTTTAATGATGGCTATACTGAGCACAAATATGGGCTGCTAGTGCTTTACTGTTAGACCTTTTTAGATTGAACCACCACCAAGTTAATGAAATTAAGGCTGTAATGTCAACCAGGCCTGAAGTGAGTGTGTTTGCTTTTATTGAAGTTAGACCAAATAACAGTTTGGTGTCATTTACTAATGCACAAATCAAGATCCCTGGGTTTACAATAGTTTCAAACCTTGTGAATCCTGAAGGAAGAGGAATTATCTTGTACATCACCTCAACCCTGAAGGTAGGAACCATTAAACGTGATTTTCAGTATGGGCAGAGCAGGTATGGATAAAAATTGAGCAAAAGGGACATCCTTTAATTATGGGATGTATTTATAGAAACCCAAGCTCCCCCTGTCAGAAAAGTTCACACCTTGCAATTGCAAACGCTATAAATTCAGTGATGAGTTATCCTTCCCATAATATTTTAATCGTTGAAGACTTTAATCTGCCGTAAATTTCATGGGTTGAAGGCTATGCTGTGACAGGTAACAATGAGAATCAGACTGGCCTATTCCTCGAGTGCCTACATGAGCATTAATTATATCAGACTATTAATTTCCCAACTAGGTACCGAGATGGCCCAAACTCAACTCTCCAGTATCTCTTATTTGTAAAAGACGAGGAAACAATCCGAAGTGTTGACTCAGAACCACCTTTTGGGATAAGTAACCATATAGCCATTACTTGTCAACTAAAGTTGTACCTGCAAAGAGACAACTTTAGAAAGCATCTGTTTAAAAATTACAACAAGGTCAGGCAAGATTTAGCTAACCAAGATTGGTTCTTTTTTTGAAAATAAAAACATAGAGGAAGCTTGGCTTGACATGAAAAGGATCTTTATGTAGACAACTCCAAAATATACAACAACCACTTGGAAACCAAGACCAAGAACGCTCCCTTACAAGACACGAGAAATTAGGCCGGCAATTCGAAAGAAAAAGAAACTGGAGAAAGTACAAGGACATTCCAATACAGGCAAATTATAAAATTTTTTAACTCAAGCAAAATAAAATCCAGCACCTTACAAGACAACTTACAAGCAAGTATAAGGATTCCTTAGCTTCAGAAAATAACCCAAAGAAGTTTTGGAAATATGCCTCAATTCAAAAGCCTGGTAGACACTCAGCAACAGAACCCTCAGTTAACAAGAATAGTATAACCGATCCTGGAGATATTGCTGAAGTCTTGAATAAGAAGTTCAGGTCACTTTTCACACCTATAGATAATGCTCCCTTGTCAGTATTGCTTTTCTGTTGATGCTGCTGGACCAAAGAGTTTGGAATCGTCTGCATACAGTTCCAAGCCGTTCTTGACCACCTCAGGAGCGTAATTTACATAGAGGTTAAACAGTGCTGGGCATAGTTTGGTCCCTTGAGGAACACCACTGCTGCGATGACTGGTGTGGAGTAAATGAGGTCATATACAGCCAAATCTTTCATCATATACAACCCAAATCTGGATTCTATCAGATAGAAGGCTGTGGATCCACTGGGCAACATCATTGTCAATCTGATATACTAACAGCTTGGTCATCAGGTAGTGGTGATACATTTTATCAAAGGCCTTAGCTTGATCCAGTAGGAACACATCGACTGGAAAACCCTGCTCCAGCAGACTAGTTATAGATTCATAAGCTAGTATTAGATTTGTTTTAGATATGCCTTTCCTGAAGCCGTGCTGACCACCAAAAAGAAGGTCATTCTTGGTCATATACACTATGATTGCATCACTGACTATCTCTTTGACAAGTTTGGCCACAACCAAGACCAGGCTAATGGGTCAATAGTTCTCAGGCTGGGTTCTAGATCCTTTCTTGAATATCGGAGTAATTATGGCTTTCTGCCAATGTGCAGGTAGGCTACTAGTTTGAAGAGACAGCTTGAATAGCGAACAGAGCGGCTTGGCTACTATATCTGCAAGTTTTTTAAGAAGCCTGGGATGTACACCATCTGGGCCTTTAGCTTTGTTGGGGTCAAGTTTACTCAGCCTTTTTTTAATCTCGTCCAATGTGATGTATATTTTTGGCATTGGATGCCTGACCACCCTTGGGGCAGGGCACAGTGGCTTGTCAGGGGGCCCACTGAGAAGTTGGATGCAAATGTGTTGTTCAGCAAATTTGCAATGTCTTCCAGATCTTCCAGCTTTTTTCTTTCAGGGATGAGCAGGAATGAAATAATTCTTCTACTCTTATCTTTATCTGGAGATACAGGTATGTATCTCCAGAACATCTTTGGGTTGTATTTGATGTTCAATACCATGTTATCTTCATAGTCAGTTATGAAGTGCCTAGTCAGTTGTCTCAGTTTATTCCTTGCTCTTGCTAAACGATCCCAGTGGTATACTAATAATAATAATAATAATAATAATTTATTTATCACCCACTTTACAAAACAGAGGTTAAGTTGAGTAAATACAAAAGAATAACAGCAAAAGACAAACAAGAAACAAAGTTAATCACATACGGAAAAAAGACGGATAAGGCGATGAAAACGCCCTAGCCTATAAGATGCTTCAATAGCTAGCTTGGTACACAATTTTTCGAAAACACCAGTAATATCTGTCGCACAATACTTTTTAACCAGTTTTGTATTCTGGTAAGAACAAGGCAGATATGAAAAAAATTTGCAGAACAGGTAATAATTTATACGAATGCGTTTTAGATCATTGGTCAACAGAAGTGGCCGAATACCAGTACAGAGAAGTACAGAATGATCACAAAAATTTGAGAAAAGCCGAGCTAGCGCTCTTCTCCTATAGTATCCACGATTTGCCACAATCTTAGAGTAACCGAGCCTCAGCTTATCACTAATATCTTTGACAGTACCAGACTGGAGAGCATTCTTAGAATCGCAAACTGTTATGCCTAGCCAACAAAACAATTTAACACGGGGAATACTAAAACCACTGCAGTATAGTGATTCTGAACAATTATTCCAATTGAAAACAAGAAACTCGCACTTGTCAATACTTAGGTACAGGCCGATATCGCGGAAAGCAGAAGTAACTGACTTCACTGAACAGGCAAGACCAGACTCCAGACCAGCTTGACTAATCAGAAAGAGGTCGTTTGGATAAGCCAGATATGAGATATCAGATGGTCCCAGTAGGCACATCACCGATATTTTGATAACACATCTTCAATTCAAGCAATTTCAATACTCCACAACGAATAGGGATATGACCAAAATACGGATTATCTAATGATTTAAGGCAAAGGTAAGAATGGGAGTACCAAAAACGAAGTACGTGAATTACCGACGGATTTACTTCTCTCTGGAATAACACTGTCCATGCTTGAGTATGACAAACACTGTCAAATACCTTAGACAAGTCTAGGGTTGCAAAATGAAGTACGCGACGAGTGCGATGGGCATCTTTTAACAAAGAAGTAAAAGCACAATGAGCATGCTGACAGCCTAGCCCAGATCTAAAACAAAATTGATTATCATCATTTGGAGCAAGGTTAGTGATATAAGGTAGTAGGAGGTATTTAAAAAGCTTGCTAAGAGTACAAGCTACCATTATGGGACTATAAGAACCGCAAGAAACCGGGTCTTTTCTTTTTTTAGAAGTGATGTGACACTACCGCATAAGAAAGAATCGCGCACACACGAGCTACTAAAACACATTTGAAAAAAAAAACAATTGGAGATGAGATACCAGTTCAAAAGAATTAGGAACAAGATTCGAAACACTAATTACATCAAGACCCAAAGATTTTGCTTTTAAACACTTAATACCTTTAACAATAGCCGACTTTTCAACTGGAATCACATGTCTCTGACATAAACGTGACGGCAATTTTTTTTCGAGCAAACGTGAGAAATGCTTATGCACTGCAAAATTAACTTTCGAAAATATTTTTGAATAATGTTTGATCCAACATGGACGAGGTATAATATCACTAGAACTTGTATCCGGAAACTTGGCAGAAGTTATCACTTTTCCCCACTCACTATTACTTTTCGGAAAAGTTTCACCGGAGTAACGAACGGCGCAAAGATGGCGCTTATATTCGACTTTCGTCTTTTGTTTTAGATCCAACACAGTACCCCGAGAAGGTCGACCAGAGGCAGACCAAATTCTTAACCAGAATTTGGCCTTATTCTTGGCTTTTTTCAGCATATGATCACACTTTCAGATTGGTTTGTGGGTATTCCGCCTGATACCGATCAGTGGGACGGCCACATCTTCAGCTTGCTTTATACATGAGATAATCTCACAATAATAGTGATTCAAATCAGCACGAGTATTGTCAATAGTGGGGTACGCGTTTGTGCATAGAAGATTGAAAGGGACACGTACGGCGGACAGTAGAGCTCCAAGTGTAGCAAGGTAAAGAGGCATGTTCGTACTAGACCAATCACGTTTTTCAAACCACTTATGCGACAGTGAGGGTTGACCCAAGTATACGTCAGAAGTAACCGTAATATTGAAATACAGAGTTAAATGACCATAACCTCTCTAATCTTCATCGACACGTACTGCTGAAGTTTGTAATGAAGGAGAGCAGATAAAGCGGCCCAAAATTGAGACAGAACCACTACAGTGGATATATGTAAAACTGAGTCTTTTGTTACAACCTTAAATGCTGAGGGTAGACACTGAAAAAGTGCTTCCATACCTGTCGATGAAACCGTAATATCACAGTTTAGGTCACCTATAAACATCCACTTGTATCCCAGGCGCTCAATACCAGATATGAGAGACTTTAATTTGTTGCAGGCATTCGCATAACTGGAGAAAGAAGAAACAGATATTTTATCATTGGGCAAATAGGCGTTGATTAGTACCACGTCTGCAAGCCAGATTGCTAGATAGTGTTCAGAGGATTGGTAGCAGCTAGGAGACAAATAGCTAGGCTAAGATCGCTAAATTATACAGGCAAGTCCGCCAGAAGGTCTGCCTCGGGTATGACGGGCATTCGTGCTGAAAACAGCATGTTGTGAACTTCGCCTTAGAAAGTTTACACTGCAGCTTGGGAGCAGGTGTTCTTGTAAGAGAACAACATCATGATTAGCTAGTTTCTCATCAAGGCTTAACACTTTATCCTTTGTCCCATTGATGTTGAAAGAGCACACTAAGACGTTATACTCATTCATGATTCCAAGCGAGAAGGTCGCAGAACTTTGGAATTAGCAAGAGCCTTTAGCCTGGAGCAACGAAAACTGTAAGCAACATGACCTAAACTACAATTTGCAAACTTGGGGGTGTAATGCAAGGTGAGTCACTGGAGTTCATATGGGGCCCAGAGCACCGTGAGCATTTGTAGTTTTGATTAGGACAGTTTGCAGCAAGGTGGTCAGGAGATCGACATTTCCTGCAACACCTAGGAATTTGCTGATATTAATACACTTGGAAAAGCTCATAGTCTATCTTCAGTCCAGATCCAAGGGCCGAGAAAAGAGAAGTTTCGTCTTCAAGCATAATTTTAACACAATTTGAGCTCCCAATTCTCTTAACGTTTCGAATACTTCGGCAAGCTTTGAAAGGCGCAAAATCAAGATCTTGTGCAATGCCTTTCATTATACCAAAAAAACTATTTCTCCACCATTTTGCATTTCTTATACTTTGCACTTTATATGTGCATTTGCATTTCTTATACTTAGAATAAGCCTTCTTCTTATGGTCCATAGACCTTTTAATAGGCCAGTTCAGGTGTGGCTGTGTTTTTGGTACCTTCACAAATGAGCATGAAGTACATGTCCTCTCAGCTTTGAGCAGAGTATTCATACAATTTTACCAGGCTAGCTCAATATCTCCCATGACAATCACTTTGTCCCATTCTACTGCCCATATTATCTCCCTGATTTTGCTGCAGTTGGTGTAAGTTCATTTAGTACAGTTGTTTGTTTGTTGACTAAGCAGCAAGTCATGGCAGATACAGACGTGGTCGCTGGCACCAATGGGAGGAACGTAATCAGTGTTAACTAACAATTCTGGGTTGTTAGTGATTGTCAAATCTAGTAGAGATGGTGTCTGGTTAGTCTTATACTGGGTTGGTTGGTCTATTCCCTGAAATAGGCTATTGCTACCCAAATATTCAACAATTGGGTTACTGACAATAGAGCTTTGTTGATAACCCAAGCCCTCAACCCATTTGACATCCATTAGATTCTGATCTCCAAGAAGAATTAAGTGCACTAATTATCATGATTGAATGCTTGTTCAGCCAACTGAATTAGAGCTTGGTAAGACACAAGGGCATCTGGGCAACTGGGGATTCTATATATGCAACCTACCAGTAATAGTTTTCCCTCATTAATTATACTAACAAAAACACTCTCAACCCATGGGGAATAATCATGATTAAAAGATAAATCTCTAACCTTTATTCCCTCCTTTATGCAGATGAGAGTGCCCCTACTGGGGTTAATAGACAGATTTGAGAACAGGCAATATCCATGTATCCTGATATGGTTTTCTGCCAGTGAGCTGATGGAGCTGTTAATGGTCATTTCAAAAATACACAGCATATCATAACCTCCAGTGGTGGCTGCCAGTTTCAATTCCAGAAGCTTGTTTGTCACTGCATCACAGTTTGTGTGAAACAGTTTCAAAACTTTCTTTCTACTGACTGGATTGTTATTATGTATCACTCTTGGTAAAGTTTTGTAACTAATGTTTCTTTTCAGCTAGAGCTTGAGCATGAATGGAAAGCATCACTATTATCATTATCAACACTAACACTACTACAAAGTGAACTATTTACAGTTGGACTTGTTACAGTGGGCAATGGAGTCAATGCTCCATTACTGCTCTGTTGTTTTTTTTTAATCTGATTCTGTTTTTGCTTTTCTCTTTCTGCCTTTGGTCAGTCAAAGTGAAACTGCATGCCCCTCTTCAGCTCTCTTGATTTAGCCACAATATCCCTTTTGACCTTGTAACTGTCAGCAAGGAAAAGAACAGGCCTAGGGTGGTCAACTGGTTTTGGAGAATTGTCTTCAAGTTGCTGTGGCTTCAAAACACTGACAGGTGGCAGATTGTACAATTGGGCAAGATGGTCCTGAACAAATATTTAAATGTCAGCAGCTTCTTCACACAATTTTGGTATTCTATATGCCATAATATTAAGCTGACGTTTCTTTCTTTCTTTGTCCTCGCAAATTATTTTTCTCATGTCACTTTCAAACTTCTTACTACTGTCACAATGAGACTGGTTCAGCTTACATGTAACTCAATCTTCTATTTTAGCTTCCACCTCAGCTAGGGAACATTTGCTTGTGATATCACTTTCTAAGTTCAAAATTTTATTGTTCATGTCCAGTAGTAATTGCTTGAGATTCTTCTCAGAACTGATTAAGCAAGGCAGTCACAGCTTTTGAGACAATTGCTTCAATTAGCCTTTGGGTGGTGTCTAAGCCTAGTCTGGTGTTTCCACTAACCTTACAAACTGGGCATAACCAATCACATGTGAGACTATCAGTCATTTTTCAGAACAGTGCATATTCTGACTTTCATATCCTAATACACTCTGCATATAATCACTTGTCACAACCATCACATGATAAGGCTGAAGACTTCTCATAAAGTTGAACCTGACAGCTACCAGACTCATCATTGTTCTTTTTAGGACTTACCCAGATTCTCTTATTGCTTGTTTTGGGCAGCATTTTAAACTTCAGACAAGATGGGTAATGTCAAGATTCTTTCAGTTTTTGATTCTCAGCAATTCAGCAGGTTGTTACCTTCAGAGCTAACTTGGCAAGGGAAGCATTGATCCCTGCCCACCTGATCCATTTTATACTTTACTCTTTACATTTACTGTATGAGGGGATTAGAAATAAATTGTTATGATTAGGGCCTTCTCAGAAGGAAATACTTTAATAAAATAGAAGTAGTACTATTATATCCCTTATTTTATGTTGTTTGCAAATATCACATTTGTGTTTCTCATGATGTGTCCTACTCTTTATCTCAATCAGATCATCATGTTTCCAGTTCCAGCTCAAAAAATTGTAGGGAGGTATATGGACTATCATCAAGTCCTTTCACCTCTTTGACTCCTTCTTTAGAAAAATAGCCACTGGAAGCTCTATAGTCCTCCAGTCAGCAAACAATGAGTACATGCTATTGTATACAATGATACACTGAGCAGTGTATCATTGTATACAATAGCATGTACTCATTTTTGATTGTGGGAAGTGCAGGTATCTGAGCTACCTGTCCCCAGCAGTTTAAGGCCACTAGGCTGGCCAGGACCAATATGGCCCTTCCTACTCACTCCTGCACAATCAAAATCTGTACATAAGTTAGGATTGGCAACGCTGTTTTCTTGTCTTATCTAAGTGTAATCCAAAAATCTTCAAAAATCAGAGGAAATAAGCATCAATCTGCTTACCTGCTTTGCTAATAAGTGACCCTATAGAGTGGTGTATTACCCTAACTCGCATTTTTAAGGTCAATCTTGTTATTTAAGGACTATTTTGTTTGACCTTGTTTTAATTAGCTCACGTGTACGCTTGGTTTCAAAATTAGCGCGCGCGCACTGTTGTCACTATTACAACGATAGAGTTATGGAGAAAAATAAAGGATCGTCTAACACAGTTGCCCAAAAAAGACCAAGACATTCACCCAAAAAAGGTGTTGATGAGTGCAAAGGTTGTGACTCCAAATTGCAAGAAGACGATTTTGCATTGCTTTGCGACTCATGCGAATCCTGGGTATGCATCGTATGCTTGGAAATGACAGAGCCGGAATATAACTTATTCACAAAAATGACTCGGAGGCTCGGGTCACTTTGGTTCTGCCCCGTATGTAAACAAAAGAAAAACACGATCAACCAAGGGCTGACATCTGCAGAAATTAAAGATATTTTGAGGGGTGAAATTCAAACGTCATTTAAGGCGATGGAGGATAAGTTTTGCACTTTATTAGAGCCTATCCAACGGAAAGTAGCTGAAATCGAGAATGACCTGAAAAACAAGTGCACACTTTCCGACGTCAAGTATTTTACCGAGAACCTAATAGGGGTGAAGTGTCAGAGCTTGGAAAAAAGCCTAACTGAAAAATTTGTGAAAAACGACGAGGAAATCAGTGTCAGTAGCTCGAACTTAAGTTCATTTTATGTGTCAGATATTGTGGAAAAACAAAAAAAAACTGATCGTATTTGGTTTAGCTGAAGACGCTACTTGTCATCTCGTAGACAACAAAACGAGACCGATTGCAAATTTTTCAACGACAAGCTACTTGTACTTTGCCCTGCAAAATGTAGCTACTCAGTTAGACTTGTTAAACATACGCCTGGTAAGATCAGGCCTATTAAGTTAATGTTCAAGACACCGGTAGAACGTGATACAGCTATTTTCTTTCTGATGTCCGAGACTGCTAGTATCAAAGCTACATACCCCTTGTTCAAAGTCTCTCATGATCGTACTACGATTGAACTGTTGGAAAAAAAGAAGTACGATGCCCTGAAACAGAAGCTGAAATCGAAATTGGACGCTGGTGAAACTAACTGGAAAATAAAACGTAGCAAAAACGGACTAACCCTCGTGAATAATAACTCTTTTCGTGAAACCCCAAATAGCTACGCAAGCATCGAAGAGTGACTCCCTAAAAAAGTTAAAGTGTCTGAGTGATAAATTTTTGGTGACATATACAAATGCAGACTCCCTCTCATCTAAATGGGAAGAGTTTAGTGAGCTAATAAAGCAACGTAAACCGCATTTAGTTGTTGTTACCGAAGTTTTACCAAAACATTTCAGTGACCCGTCTATTTTTTTCAGCCGCTACCACAATATAATTTAGTATCTAATAATTCAGCTAAAAGAGGGATTTGTATTTATATTCATTGTTCTATTAAGTTTTCTGTGGTTGTTGATTTGTTAGTAGACTCAGTGTCGGAGTGTCTTTTGGTTGATGTTAAATTGCCTTATCATAGTACTTACATGTGTATTGCAGCTTTTTATTGTAGTCCTACTGTGAATTTATCGAGTCCAGTTAATAATGCCAATATTCTAGCGTGTATTTCTTGTCTTGTTGGTCGTAGTTCAAAGTTCCTTATTCTAGGTGACTTCAATTTACCTTTGATAGATTGGAGTGCGCATAGTACGAGTTTGTCCACTTCACCGTACGAGCAGCAATTTTTAGATAGATTGGATGATCTGTACTTATGCCAACATATTGTTAGGCCAACTCGAGCCAGGAATGATGCTATTCCATCGATTTTAGATCTGGTTATTACCAAGTCAATCGATGATATTTTGAGTGTAGATTTCCTTCCGCCTTTAGGTAAAAGTGATAATGTTGTGTTAGATATTTACATGAATATTGATGCTCAACAGAGAGGTTTTGAGTTTTATCGCATGATTATGCTAAAGCCAGTTATGAATCAATGCGACAATTTATTTCGTCTATTAATATCATGTATGAACTAAAAAATAATCAGGTTTCTCCGGACACCGCGTTTGATTTTGTAAAAAAGGTGTTGAGGGAATGTAGGGATAAATTTGTTCCTTTGGTGAGGAATTTTTCCGATCGCAGAAATAATCCTAAACTTCCAAGACACATACTCCAAGCAATACGTGAAAAAAATAGTCTTTGGCGGTCTTATATTGAGTCACGACATAGTAAAGTAGTCAGACAAGGGCATTTGGATCCTCAGTTGCAAGGGGATTCAGGTGAATCCCCTGATCAGGTGAATGGCATGTGTATTCACTAGCGAGAAACAAGGTCACTCGGCTTCTTAGGGCTAATCATGAAGAGCTTGAGTCGCGTATTATTCACTCATGCACCGCATCACCTAAAATATTTTGGAAATATGTAAATAGGAATAAGCCTAACCTTGCACCATCTTCATCTACGTTCACACATCAGGATACACACCAAAAGATTGATAGTGATTCTGAGAAGGCTCTTATTTTTAACCAAATTTTTTCTTCAGTTTTTCTTAAAACACAGTGGAAATATGAAATAGGAAATATGTAAATAGGAATAAGCCTAACCTTGCACCATCTTCATCTACGTTCACATATCAGGATACACACCAAAAGATTGATAGTGATTCTGAGAAGGCTCTTATTTTTAACCAAATTTTTTCTTCAGTTTTTCTTAAAACACAGCCAATTCATTCAAATGAAGCTAATTTTGCATCTCAAGTAGAGTCGATTGCGTCGCCGGACATTCTTGTTCCATTTGATGATTCAGGTTTCTCATTGACTGAAGTTTATACTATTCTTATAAAATTGGATACGTCTAAAGCGCCGGATATAGACGGTTTCCCGAACATAATGATAAGACAAATTGCTCATGAAATTGCAGAACCACTTACCTATATATTTAACTTATCTTTGGCGCATGGACTGTGTCCGTCAGGGTGGAAGAAGGCCTTGGTAAAGCCGCTTCACAAAAGTGGCTCCAGGTCAGATTTTAAAAATTATTGGCCAATTTCAATCATGTCTATTTTTTGCCGAGTGATGGAAAAGTTGATTGTTTCACGCGTTCAAAAGTATTTTGACGGAAATCATTTTTTGAATCCTGCTCAGGATGGTTTCCGAAAAAATAGGTCTTGTAATACTCAGCTTCTTGAGGTTACTTTGGATTTTCAACGTTTTGCCGATTTAGCTATACCCTTTGACTGCATTTACATTGACTTCTCGAAGGCATTCGACAAAGTCTCAATACCCACCCTTCTTAAAAAATGTGCAGCTTATGAATTGGGTAAAAAAACAATTGCATTTATTGCTGATTATCTAAATGGACGAACTCAGCAGGTTGTTGTTGGTGAAGCTATGTCATCCTCAATTGATGTGTTAAGCGGAGTCCCCCAGGGTAGCTGCCTGGGTCCAATTTTATTTTGTTTATTTATTAATGATCTGCCTTCCTCTGTTCAGCATTCTACTGTCAAGATGTTCGCGGATGATGTAAAACTTTATCTACCAGTACGAGACCAAAACGATGTGCAACTTTTGCAGGAGGATCTTGACTCTCTAACTTATTGGTGTGAATCTAATTCCATGTTCATAAACCCTTCTAAGTGTGTTGTTCTACACTATGCTCGTAAACTCCCACCTGTGCATACTTACCAGCTGTCTGGCATACAAATCCCTTCTAACAAAATAGTGCGTGACCTTGGTATTTACTTTGATACCCAATTGAAATTTGATAAGCATGTTTCGGAAATTGTAAAGAATGCGAATTATCGTTTATCGTCTAGAAGGAGAAGCTTTAGTAGGTTCAACCTTCGTAATTTCTTACTACTATACAAGTCAATGGTCCGCCCTCTTCTTGAGTATAATACTTCTGTTTGGTTTCCATTAAGTCTAACGGATGAGCATAGGATAGAAAAGGTTCAGAGAAGGGCCACTAGATTGGTCCCATACCTTCAGCGACTTTCTTATCCACAGAGACTTTCTAGGCTTCAACTCCCGTCGTTGAAGTTTCGTAGACGTCGCAATGACCTTGTAAATGTGTTTCGTATAATTAAAGGAGTGGATGATGTTGATCCAAATTTATTTTTTTAATTTAGCCATTATCACTCTACTCGTCAGCATGATTATAGATTATATCCCCCAAAACCACTGAAAAAAATTGGTCAATTATCTTTTGTTAGTAGAGTTGCCGGACCATGGAATGGTTTGCCTTTGGAGGTTGTCAAGGCAGAGAGTGTTCGAAATTTTAAGAGTGCATTAGTAAATACGCCTTTTTATTTAGACGCTTTTGTTGTGTAGTGTCTTTTTATTTAGAAGTTTTTGCTGTTTAATTTGTTGTTGCCAATTTACTTTAGATTAGTATTATGATTTTGTGTTTTTGTGTTTTTGCGACAAGCAATAATGCTTACCGCTATTCGTAATAATAAATAAATAAATAAATGATCTCCTTTTAATTGACTTCTCCATGCTTAAATCACCACAAAACAATGTTTCTCTTCTTTTAGATATCAATAGATGCCTTAAATATCTTATGATCAATATTGGAGGACAGGTTAGAAGTCAGGATAGCTGTATAAGCATTTGGAATCTTAGCCACGGAGCAGAAACGCTTTAGAGAAATAGTCTCCTCACTCTGAGCCTGGCAATCAAATAATACATGCTGAATTGTTTCATCTGTTGAGAAGCAGGCTCGACATAAAGGGGAATGATGTAGCTTCCAATTAAATAACAAGCTATTTAGAAGTAGGGCACCTAATTTCAGCTGGTAATATAGCACAGTATTTAATCTTGTATGAAATGGGGACAAAATTAATTTACTGTGAGTAATATTGGATCTTTGCCTGATAATATCTCATGAATTGAAGTCAGAGGAAGGACTAGGGATTAATATGGAAGCCTTTGGTGCTAGAAAATCAGCCAAATCATTAAATTTGATACCTTTAGCACTTGGAACATGTTGGAAATAAATCTCATCGCCTTTAGTCTTAAGATTAAGAAGCTGTCTTCTAATATTATAGAAATCCCTGTCATTGGCAATTCTATTAATATTTTGGAGCAACAGCAATGCTGATTTGGAGTCAGAGAGACAGAGTATATTTTCAGATTCTATGTTATAATTTATAAATGCATCTAAGGCCAGGTGAATGGCACATAATTCTGCAGACAAGTTAGAAGATCCCAATGGGAGAGGTGAATAGATGTTCAAATTGAGGGATGGGATACATGCTACTGCTCCAGTTCTTCCCCTCTTGACAGATCCATTTTTATATATATTTTCCTATGATTAGGGTACACCTTTGAGATCTGTTCAGCCAAAATAGCCTGGATCTCATAATTAGGAATCAAATTTTTACTAACAGAGATAAGTTCTACTTGACAACCTGGTGGAGTCATTTCCCATGGAGGGGACTCAGTAAAGGGAAATGCATAAGGAGAATATTGATTCCAATTTGAGACCTCCAGCTGAAATTGATTCCATGATGAATGGGCATTGGGACAGGCTGACTTCCTAGCAAAGGTATGTGCATAAACAGCATGGTTGGTTCCATAAGCCTGGATTTTCCAGAAATATTTAATTCTTAGAACAGATGCTCTTTCACTTAGAGACACCAATCCAGACAATATTTTGAACTTAGACAGAGGAGTATACTTATGCACAGCCAAAGCTATTTGAATAGCAGAGTTTTGTAAAGATTTAAGGATTTTGAATGAGGATGGAGAACAAGCATAGAAAAATTGGATCCTATATTCTGTATTTGAACAAATATATATATTGTAGAAATCCAATATAATTTTAGGGT
Source organism: Artemia franciscana (assembly GCF_032884065.1). Classification (NCBI taxonomy): domain Eukaryota; kingdom Metazoa; phylum Arthropoda; class Branchiopoda; order Anostraca; family Artemiidae; genus Artemia; species Artemia franciscana. The sequence continues at coordinate 13,096,861 of NC_088871.1, read as the reverse complement.
GACAACCCCACTTACTTCCAGCAAGTCTCTTTAGAATACAAAGTCTCTGAATAATCAGAGATTTCAAAGAATTAATATGTTCATGCCACTGCATTTTAGAATCCCCTTAAATTAACCAAATAGCTTCACTGAATTGCAATATTGAATCTGCCTTGAGAATATGTAGTACCATTAGCAAATATAATGGCTTTAGTTTTACTGACTGAGATTGGAAAGCCAACAGCTAAAGAGAATCTCTAGACTAATCTTATATCCTGTTGAATAAGACTTTGAAGAAAGCCAATATCCCTTCTAGACTTCCAAATAATCAAACCATCTGCATAAGGGCCAAATTATGCATGTGATACTTGATATTCACAAACATACAAGTTGAATAGAAGAGAGCTCAATATTGCATTTCCATTGTTATCTTCCTTTTAAAGTTATTCCAAAAGATATTTTACCCATAGTTCTATAATATCTCAGGCATATATTGTCAAGACTGGAGCTACCCCCAAAATGATCTCAAGATGTAAAACAATAAATAAAAATATGTTTTTCTTTGCCTAAAATAAATATAAGAACATGTTTAACCATATGGTAACAAAGCAATAAAGTCACCAAGAACCATATTTTTTGATGATACTGAGCAGGGTAAGTAAGGTAACAGATTAGGCTCTTTTCTTTTAAAGTACTATCAATATTCTATTAGGGTCTACAATAAATGAATCAAAAAAAAGATTTTGTGAAAAACTATTTTCTCAAATCTTAGATTTCATTTTCTAAGATTTATTTTATTAAGATGTATCTCTCTTAGTAGCATAGGCCCTAATCTAGAATGCCAACAAAGTAAGAATTTCAAATTTAATGTTTTCTTTAGTTATGTATATAGCCTAGGGCTATATTTGGTACCATTAGGGGTGGGAGACAGGGCAGGGCCTATTGTTAGAATAGCAAGTGTTAGGCCTATATTTGGGCAGAGCTTAAAGCAATGAAACTCTGTTTATTTTAAATTGTTCCTTCAAAAGAGCTGTAACTCCATGGCATTACCCACATTGAGGTTATTTGGAATTATGCACTAACTTTTGATGAGAAATCAGTATAAAAATGACAAAATTGGAAAAGTTTTGAATACAGCTTAAAGCTAAAGCCTATCTGGCCTTATTTGCAAGGATATTAGTAATTGAATTTTGAATTAAAACAGTCATCAAGTGGCAAGCTTACTTAAATCTTTAGCTAGCAAGATTATCTAAACATCAACAAACTTTGTCTAGGACCTAGGCTATCCCAATACAAATCTGACAAAGACAATCTAAGCTAAGCCAAGTCTAAAGGTTTTTAAATAATAAAAACCAAAAATCATCTGACTTTTGTACATAGCATGGATAAACAAAACATATATATATATATATATATATATATATATATATATATATATATATATATATATATATAAATACCCTATCTTAAAAGTTTTGAACAAGAAATCAGATGGTAAGCTAGCCAACTATTGTTTGGTTAGGATATCATAGGCTTTATCGGCAAAATTCTAGTTAATTGACTTCTTGCTATCTCGGAAAGGGTTAAGGTTTGGAAAATGAAACTTTCAGGGATGGGTCTACAGGCCAAAGTATGTCCTGGGAAGGTATCTTAAAGTACCCACCTCTACTCCTTCTCCCTCTAGAGGGCCCTGAAATTTGCCTACATGACAGGTCTATACCTATTGAAATTTTGACAAAACAACATTTTACCTTAAATTTCAGTTACTAGATAGTCTACTTTTTCTCCACCCTTAGTTCTGAAAATACAATTCCTGTTATTTGAGTAGAATTTTGAACCATATTAATTTTTTTTTCAAAATTTAGGAAATGTAATTACATATCTTTAAAATCTCATAAAATGGAATTGAGCAAAGTTATGAAGCTGAAAACAATTTTGTTGTAGCCTACTTCAATTGAGCAGAAGATCAATTTTGCAAGGTTTCACTTTTATAACACACATATTTTTAAAGGTCATCAAAAGTCAGGCCATCTAGAGGAAGAAGGAGTGGAGGTAGTTGCTTCAAAATACCTTCCCGGGACATACTTTAGTCTGTAGATTAAGCCATGAAAGTTTCATTTTCCAGACCTAAACCCTTTCTGAGATAGCACGAAGTCAATTAACTAAAATTTTACCGACTTATCTCAGAAATGAAATTTTGTAACAAGATTACAGTGATTTTTACTATGCGTCAAGATTCAACAGCACACTAGTAAAAACATACATACAAGCTTCCAAAATGTCAACACGTGCTTATTTTTCAAAGGTTTAGCCACTATTATGCTTCTAGGCCATCTGTTTTTTGTAATGCCGCATTTTGCAAAAAGTTTCATCTTCGTCATCAGTCATCACAATTTAGCCATTTCCTAGATCTGGTAGCGTGGTTACAAAATTAGGAGTTAGTTAAGACTATTAGAAACACATCCTATCGTGTGCATTACAGAGTTTAGTTCTTAAATCTTCTACAAATTCAAAGAATTGACAATGGATGACTGGGATGATGAAGAGAAGCCCACGACTTATGTGAAAGGGAATGCTCTAGAAAGTACAACTCAAGGTAGGCTTTGCTAAGTTGATTTTTCAGCGAATCAACCATGCAGCAAAAGATAGGGCTACCCAGTAGGCTAATCATCAGTTCACCAGTTAGAACTCTTTCAGCCTATATCCTCCTTTGCATAAATTGGAGTGTTTCACTATTGAATTTTACAAAATTTTGAATTGCTTGAAGATTCATCCATTAACAAACTTGAATAGGCTATTTTAAATGCACATAAAGTTGATATCATTGCCTAATCTTAGTCCTGTGTTGGCGCAGTGGATTTCACCTTAGCTTGGCAATACAGGACCCAGAGATCAAATCATGCTGCAGGAATGCACTGTTGAGCCAATGCAGGGACCATTGTAGTCAAGAAGCATTGTTGATTCTTAAATAATAATTATAATTGCCTAATCTTGAAGGGCCAATGTTGATATTACCTGAACAATTGTTTTGGTCATGAAACTATTGCTAATAGATGCATTTTGACTTTTTGAACATCTTTTCTCTCTTGCAAAGCTACCACAAACAGTAAAATTCTAGTTAATTGACATCTTGCTAGGGTAAGACAACTGGTACTGGGACACTTTGATCACTCTGCCTAGACTTTAATTTTGGACACCCAATCCATACATTTTTCTGGGTTGCTTCCAAATAACCTGTTGTCTTTTGTCCCAGTATTGTACATGTTGCAATCCAACCAAAGATTCTGTCCCAGAATAGGCAGAGTGATTGAAGTGTCCCAGTACTGGTTGTCTTACCCTATCTCAGAAAGGGTTTAGGTTAGGGAAATAAAACATTCAGGGATGGGTCTACAGGCTAAAGTATGTCATGGGAAGGTATTTTAAAGTGCTGCCCTCCACTCCTTCACCCTTTAGAGGGCCCTGAAATTTGCCTACATGACAGGTCTATACCTATTGAAATTTTGACAAAACAACATTTTACCTTAAATTTCAGTTACTATTTGCTTTTTCTCTGCCCTTAGTTCTGAAAATGCAATTCCTGTTATTTGAGTAGAATTTTGAGCTGTATCAATATTTTTTTCTTCAAAATTTAGGAAATGTATTTGCATTTCTTTAAAACCTTATAAAATGTAATTGAGCAAAGTTATGAAGCTGAAAACAATTTTGTTGTACTTCAATTAAGCAGAAGATCTATTTTGCAAGGATTCACTTATTATAACACACAATATTTTTAAAGGTCAGGGCCCTCTAGAGGGAGAAGGAGTGGAGGTAGATGCTTCAAAATACCTTCCCAGAACATACTTTAGTCTGTAGATTCATCCCTGAAAGTTTTATTTTCCTAACCTAAACCCTTTCTGAGATAGCAAGAAGTCAATTAACTAGAATTTTACCCCACAAACTCAATGTTATGGAGTCATTCCAGCCCAAATATTCTTGTATTTACACATATAGAACTGCAAACATTTCTGTTTTTGTTGATAAGATATTTGAAATTGCAAATCTGTAATAATTTAGAAACAAATTTGGGCTATATATTTTCACATTAGGGGGGTTGAGTAAAGCATAGCATATATTAAATATGTAAACTAACCATTGCTGTATGTATTATATGCTATGCTTCCCCTCCCCCCTAATGTGCAAATATATAATAACTTCATTACAGTGAGTTTGTGGTAGTTTTGCAAGAGAGAAAAGATGTTCAAAAAGTCAAAATGCATCTATTAACAATAGTTTCATGACCCAAAACAATTGTTCAGGTAATACCAACATTGACCTCTTGAAGGTACAGTTAAATCTTAGACCTAAGCATTAAAGTGTGAATCTTGTTAATTGCAGCCCATTAGCCAATTGGGTAAAATTCTAGTTTAGTGACTTCTTGCTATCTTGGAAAGGGGTTAGGCTTGGAAAATGAAACTTTTGGGGATAGATCTGCAGGCTAAAGTATATCCTGGGAAAATATTTTTAAGTACCTACCCACTCCTTCTTCTCTCTCTAGAGGGTCCTGAAATTTGCCTAAATGACAGGACTATAGGCTACCTATTGAAATTTTGACAAAATATTTTACCTTAATTTTCAGTTAGCCTACCAGATGCCTTTTCTCTGTCTTTAGTTCTGAAAATGCAATTCCTGTTATTTGAGTAGAATTCTGAGCCATATCAATGTTGTTTTTTTCAAAACTTAGGAAATGTATTTGTATATCTTAAAACCTTATAAATTGGGATTTAGCAAAGCTGTGAAGCTGAAAACAATTTTGTTGTACTTCATTCAAGCAGAAGATCTGTTGAGCAAGGTTTCACTTTTACAACACATATTCTTAAAGGTCAGAACCCTCTAGAGAGAGAGGTAGTAAAGGTAGGTACTTTAAAATACCTTTCCAGGACAGACTTTAGCCTGTAGACCCATCCCTAAAGTTTCATTTTCCTAACCTAACCCCTTTCTTAGATAGCAAGAAGTCACTAAACTAGAATTTTACCACCAACTAGACTAGATAGTCTGTAAATAAGGCTAGTCTGTTCTCTAAAATTAAATAATGAAAGTCAAAATTGTCTTGTAGGCTAGGCCTTAAGATTATTAGTTTAATTTGAGATTGTTGTCAGCCAGTTAGCCTACAATTAGCCCATTCCTAATCATCAGCAAATCCTTACCACTTAACCATAGCCAGCATGCACCATGTAATAGATTAGAAGTCCATGTCCCCATTTGTAAACAAAAAGATCAGGAAACTGCTCCCAAGGTTATTTATTTATTTATTAATACCAAATACGGTAAGCTTTCAAGCTTGTCATTATGAGGAAGACTGTAGGCTAAATGAATCTCTCACTAAATTCAAAATAGATTTGCTAAACAAGCTGGAACTCAAATTTCAAGCTCTGCTGAAACCAGTTGATGAAGAAATCTTGATAAGCCTATTAGAAACAGAAATTGCAGATAAATGCTCAAAAGGTGAATTAAAAGTAGCAGTTCTACAGGAAATTTTAAAAGTGAAGGAAAGTCTTAGCAAAGATCCCTTGAGCACCCAAGTAAAGGCCTCTATAGCCTATATTCCACTCAAGCAGTGCAACATGAGCTCATTGATATAACACAAAAACAGAAGAACCTTATTTTGTACAGATTAAAAGAAAGGCATGTCCAAAAAAGGATGGCAAGCCAAAAACTCCAGATTGAAGCTGATCTGCAGTTCATCAATAATAAAATGATGCATAGCTGTTTAGTTAAATGTTCTATATTGGTACAGTTAGGTTGTAAACAGGCTAACAGACCAGTTAAGTTAAGTTAATATGTGTCATCAATAGACTGATTCAGCTGTCTTCTTTTTTTTTTACCAACATGGAAGCTGAGCTTAATCCTAAGATTCTGTATCTTTGGATTACACATGACAGGAGTGATGCTGAGCTGGCATTCAAAAAGAAGAATGATGCTTTGAAACAACAACTGAAGGAAAAGATTGCTACTGGTGAGGTTATTTGATTGAATGGTAAATATATGAATGTATTATTGACTTGTCAATTAAGTGAACATACCATTTGATACCTTTTTTTATGCTCTTTATGAATACAATAATTGCTTCTATTGTCAATTCAAATTTAATCACTTTTTGACCTAAATTAACCTTATTATAAATAAATTTGGCACTGAGAAAGTGTAGTATTATTTTGTCAAAAATGACCAAGAAACTAGCACTGAGAAAAGTATTAGTAGTATTATTTTGTTGGAATATGACTGATAACTCATACTGTAATTGAAAATTTGTCATTTTTACAAGTGCTTAAATATGAATTTTGCAATAGAAGTGATTATTTTATTTGCAAAGAGCATAAAATATGTATTGAGTGGTATGTTCACTCTATTGATAAGTCAGTAATATGAGCAGTCATATATTTACTGGTTGGAGGATTAAGATTCACAGGAGTGAGCTGAAATTAGTTCAAGAACAGCAGCCTTTTGTCCCCAAGCCAAGTTTGAAATGCCATAGCTGTCCACTTTTGGTGCTCTACATTATTGCAGATTCTCTCTCCTCCAAATGGGTAGAGTTTAGTGAGTTAGCCAATGAATAGAAACCAGACATAGTTGCTGTTACAGAAGTTTTGCTGAAACATTTCAGTGATCTATCTATTTTTCCTCAGCTGTTACCACATTATAGTTTAGTATTTAACAAATCAGCTTAAAGGGGGATCTGTGTTTACATTGAATAATCTATGAAGTTTTCTGTAGCATTTGATCCATTATCAGATTAAGTGTCAGAATGTGTTTGGATTTAATATCAAGCTACCTTCCCAAAGTAGTTATATGCATATTGCTGTTTTTTATTAGATTCTTACATCCAATCTTATAAGCCCTATTAATGATGCTAATATTCTTGTCTTGCAAAGTGTTGTTCCAAATTACTTATTTTGGGTGACTTTAGCTTACCATGCATAGATTGGTGTGTCCATATTGCAAGTCAGCCAAGTCTGTCTTAAGAGCAGCAGTTTTTAGATAGAGTGGATGATCTTGTATCAGCATATTGATAGCCAGAAAGGATGCTGCCCTGTCTATTTTGGACCTTGTTATTACTAAATCAGTAGATGAGGTTATGAACATAGATTTTAGATCACCTTTAGGCAAAAGTGATTTTGTTGTTTTACCTTACCTTAAATTACCTTAAATCGCAGCTTGGAGCGATATAAGGATTATCCATCCTTGTGATGCTCCATGAGAAAAAAAAGAATTCGTTTGGTGTAGATTGTGGCTGTTAGATTAGACTCTTGTGGAGGACTCTGCAGCTTCCCAATTGTAAAGGAACTCCTGGCAGAGCCATTCCCTATCAAGGTGGGACTTGAACATGTCAATTGAAGTAGCAGAAACTGTTTCTTCAGAGAGCTGGTTCCACATATTGATGATTCTTGGGCTGAAGAAGTGGCTTCTATGTCTACTCGTGGAACGCTGCATGGAGAGCTTCAAAGAATGTCCTCTAGTACCAGAATGCAAGGGCTGTGCAAAGAGACCGGGAAGGGTATTTTTAGAGAGGATTTTTTTGGTTAAAATAATGTCACCCCTTTTCCGTCGGTATGTCAGCGTTGGCAGCTTCAAACGACGTAGTCTTTCTTCGTATGGAAATTTATTCATGTTGGTAACCATCTTAGTGGCACGACGCTGGACATCCTCAAGCAACTTCCTATCTTTTTTTGAAGAAAGGGGCTGCCAATGACATTCCAACCTCCAGGCGTGGATGTACAAGCGCCTTATATAACTTCATAAGAACTCTAGGGTGTCGGCTGGAGATGGTTCTTTTTATGATACCAAGGGTTTTATTTGCAGAAGATGAAACAGACTTAGCATGGCTGCTAAACTTTAATTGGTGATCTACAATAACCCCAAGATCTCTTTCATCGGAAACAGCAGAAAGGAAGTTGTCTTGAAGGAAATACTTATGATGCTTGTTATTTTTGCCAAAATGAATTACATGGCATTTGTCAACATTGAAAGTCAGAAGCCACATGTTAGCCCATCTTACTAGACTATCAAGATCTGTTTGAATTGATTGCTGGTCAGAGGGAGTAGCCGCTTTTCCAACTAGTTTTGAGTCATCAGCATAAAGGGTAATAATATTTGAAAGAAGGGTGGGTAATTTGTTAATATAGAAGTTGAAAAGTGTTGGTCCAAGAATAGTGCCCTGGGGCACGCCACTTAATACAGTTGTGGGAGAAGAGAAATGAGGAGTTCCTTGCAAATCAAAAACTCTGACACTCTGTGATCTTTCAGAAAGGAAGCCCATAATCCACTGTACAACACCTTTGTTGACACCTGCAGCCCTCAATTTGATTATGAGGAATTCATGACAAACTTTGTCGAATGCTTTGGACAGATCAAGAAGAATCATGTCAACAGGAAAACCCTCATCAAGCAGTGTAGTCACTAATTCATATGTTTGGATAAGGTTAGTGTCCACAGATCTACCAGATCTGAAACCATGTTGTGATGTGGAAAGGATATTATTGACCTCAAGATGTTCAATTAGAGCTTTATTAACAAATCTCTCAAGCACCTTAACAACTGCAGAGGTGATGCTTATGGGACGGTAATTCTCTGCTGAGTCTCTTCGTCCCTTTTTATGGATTGGGGTTATATAAGATGTTTTCCAATCATGCGGTAGTTCCCCATTTTGAAGAGATAACTGGAACAGCATGCACAGGGGGTAGCTGAGAGCTTTTCGACACTCCCTAAGAAGACGTGGATGAACACTGTCTGGTCCCTTTGACTTATTTACATCAAGCTTCTCAAGGCTATTGAAAACCATTAATTCACCTACTGACAAATCAGGCATAGGGAAAAGCACTTCATACAATGGAGGATCTGGTGAGGAGGTGCCTGAATTTTGGGTAAAGGCAGAAGCAAATTGTGCATTTAGAATGTCAGCCTTATCTATTGGAGATGAGTGTAATACACTGTGGTCAACAAGGTCAGGAATAGTATGATGATTTGGGTTTTTAGAAGAGACATGTCTCCAAAAAGATTCTGGGTTTAACTTGATCTCAGAAGCCAAATTTTCCTCGTAGGCAGATTTCAGTTTTTTTACAGAATCTGTTACACGATTCCGTACTGCCTTATAAAATGACAGGGTCTCCTGGTTCCTCTTCTTCACATACCGTTTCCAAGCTCTAGATTTCTGGTTAATCAGCTTCTTAACTTCCTTAGTGAGGAAGGGAAGTGTTTTGGGCTGTTTCCTAAAAATAACCCTGGAATGTTTCTTTTCAAGAGCAAGAAAAGTTTTTTTGAAATTTAGCCACAACTCTTTTTTAAGATTTATACAAATACTAATGTTCAGAGAGAGGGGTTTGACACTTTAAGGCATAATTATATAAATGCGGATTATGAATCTGAAGAATTTATTCTGTCATTAATATCATGCATGAGCTATAAACTGGTCAGGTGTCTCCAGATTCAGTTTTAGAATTTCTGCAAAAAGTTTTAAAGTGGTGTAGGCAGAAATTTGTTCTATTGGTGAGTAAATGTTCTGGGAAGAAACATTTCCTGGAACTTCTGAAACTTCCTGGGAACCAAGGAAGAAAGCCTAAGCTTCCACATTAAATACTCAAAGCAATTTGTGAAAAAAAAACAATCTTTGGTAGTCTTATATTCAATTGCATAATAGCCACAAAAGTCACAAAGCTAACTGCAAAATATAGAATAGAATATTATTTATTGGCTAAAATAGTACACAAGCTAGCATAAGCACATCAGAACAATTACAATGGTAAAACAGATGTTAAGGGATAAACATAACTACAAAGTTAAATCAATTGTTAAAATGCAAAACAAAATAGTGAAAAAAAGAGTTTTTGTACCTGATGGTTAACATTTGGGGACACAATCAAGTTAGGTATTTGGAGCTCTACAAGTATTAAGTCTTGTATTAGGATGGATTGGGGAATTTTCTTTGAAGGGGGAAGAAGAAATCAATGATAGTCAGAACTAAGGCACTTGTGCCCAAAGTTCATGGTAAGGATGTGAGATCATGATTCCAATGTAGCAAGTTCAAGTCTAGCCAATCTCAGCAGGATGCTACAATAATATAAGCACATAATAAAGCAACACTAAACTAATAAGCAAGCATGCCCAGCTGGATGCTACATCTTCCTTCTTCTGAGCGTGTTATTGTCTCTATAAGTTTAACCTGGTGGGTTTGATTATTGTTCTACCCGATCTTGTTTGCGTCACTCCGCCTCTGTCCGGGACTGGTTTTGTTTGTTGCTGTGTTACAGCGCTAGTAGGGACATTGACAATATTTCCATTGTGTTCGGGGGGGGGGCTGCCAGGCTGGGTGAGGCTGGACGCTCAACTGGGCTGACTTTGGGTACCAACTCGGACGGTTGGGTAAATTCTACATTTTGGTAGTCTTGTTTTGAGTGGATTGCTTCGTCTGAATTCCTATGGGAGAGTCTGACCCTGTTGCGTCGGAGCGTTGATCCGTCGTCAGTAGCAATTGTGTAGGATCGCGGCTGCGGGCACACTTTGACAATGGTTCCTCTCTTCCAAGGACTGCTGGGTGTCATTTGGACACTCACTCTTGACCCTACCTGAATTTTGGGTAAAGATTTAGCGGTCCTGTCATAGTACTCCTTCTGTCGCACTCTTGATTTCTCTCTGTGTTTCTGAAAGCTTGCTTTGGACACGATGTTCTTCTCTAGGTGCTTCTGTGTGACAGGGAGGACTGATCGCAGCTGTCGGCTCATGAGCAGCTGGGCTGGTGCTGCCATACCGTCTACGGGAGTGTTCCGGTATTCTAGGATACTGATGTATGGGTCCTGTCCACTGATCTTGGACTTGTTCAAGATTCTCTTACAGGTTTGCACGCATTTCTCGACGAGCCCGTTTGCTGTGGGGTGATAAGGGCTAGACGTTTGATGTTCAATGCCCCAGTTCTCTGTGAATAGCCTGAATTCGCTGGAACTGAACTGTGGCCTGTTATCAGAAATGAGAATTGCTGGTATTCCATGGCGAGCAAAGTGTCCTTTGAGTTTTGTGACCACATGAGAAGTGGTGGTGGAGGTTAGGTTGTCCACCTCAAAATAGCGGCTGTAATAGTCGACTGTTATTGCATACTGCTTCCCATTCCATTCAAACAAATCACATCCCACATGCTGCCATGGTAGTGACGGGATCGGCGTGGGAATCATTGGCTCTTTTTGATTGTTCGACATTGTGTGAGTGCAGGCATCACATCTTTGGATAAACCGTTCAATGTCTTTTCCGATACCTGGCCAGTAAATGATCATTCGGGCTCTTTGCTTGGTTTTTTCAGTGCCCAAATGAGCGGAATGTAGTCCCTTTAAGACGTTGTCTCGTAGACTGGTAGGAATGACAATTCTTGAACCTTTGAAGATCAGGTCATCATGCGTTGAGAGATCTTGGCGAATACTCCAGTATTGGACTATGGTGTTTGGGCATTGTCTCTTGTTGTCAGGCCATCCCTCCAAGATGACCCTCTTCAGTGCTTGGAGTTCGTGATCTGTTAAGGTCTCCTGTTTGATCTCCTCCAGTCTGCTGCCTGTGGCGGGTATGGATTTTACAAACGAATGTACAAAGATTTCGATCTCTTTGTGTTATTCTTCATCAATGTCAGGAAGATGTAGTCTTGAGAGTGCATCTGCGACAGGGATTTCCGTACCGGCTCGGTACTTGAAAGTCAAGTCATACGGCTGTATGTACATCATCAGGCGTTGAATCCTTGGTGGTGCTGTATGGAGGGGTTTGATTAGTATAGATTCGAGTGGTCGATGATCCGTGATGACTTGTACTTTCCTTCCGTATAGATAATGGTGGTAATGCCGGCAACCATAGACTATGGCAAAGAGTTCCTTTTCTAGCTGTGAGTAGTTCTGTTCGGATTTACTCAGTGATCTTGATGTGTAAGCAAAGATTTTGCCATTCGCGGATATTTGTGCCCCTAGTCCATGTTTTGAGGCGTCAACTTCGAGCTCAAGGGTTGGGCTGGAGTTGTCAAAGAAAGCCAGGTTGGTTACTATGGACTCTTTGAGCTGGTTGAGACATGTAGTGTGGAGCTCTTTCCATTCGAACTCGTTAGCTTTAATCAGATCCCTTAATGGTTGGTTCTGTGTTGCCAGGTTTGGGATGTACCTTGAGAGAAAGTTTAGCATTCCAGGGAGAGTCTTGAGTTCCTCCTTCGATTTTGGAGTAGGCATCTCGTTGATGGCACGGAGTTTCTCGGGGTCTGGTTTGATGCCAGCATTGCTGATGATGTGGCCGAAGTAGCAGACTGACTGGACTGCAATCTGGCACTTTGATCTATTAAATTTTACCCCCTTCTGTCTTGCTCTTTCGAGCACTTCCGCAAGTCTTCTGTTGTGCTCTTCTCGTGTGACTCCATAGATAAGTAGGTCATCGACAAGTATTTTAAGACCTTTCAGACCTTGAAATATCTCTTCCATCTTCCGCTGGAACTCATCCTGGGCAGATATCAGCCCAAAGGGATATCTCCTCCAACGGTATCTGCCATAAATTGTATTAAAGGTCGTGAGGTCTGAAGCTGATTTTGAGAGCACAAGCGACCAGTACCCTGAGGTGGCATCAAGCTTTGAGAAATATTTCGCACCGCTCAAATCAGAAATGGCATCTTTAAAAGTCGCGATTGGGTAATGAGGGCGCTTGATGGCTTTGTTCAGGTCTACTGGATCAATACAAAGTCTCACACCGCCATCCTTCTTTTCAACTAGCACCATCGAGTTGACCCATTCCGTAGGCTCTTCCACCTTTTCTATTATCCTCAAGCTTTCCAATCTGTTCAGCTCTTGTTCCAATTTCTCACGCATTGCAATAGGCACTTTTCTGGCAGGATATGCTGTCGGCACAGCTCCTTCCTTGAGGTGAATCTCGCACTTGCCTTGTATTTTCCCAATGCCAGAGAACAGCTCTTTGTACTGTTCAAGGAGTGGCTCCAAATCTGGCGTTGATTTGCTGTCATCTAAGGCATCTATATTCAGGACAAGTTTCACCAGGTTCATGTTTTTGCTAGAATCCAAGGATAGGAACAGAATTTCCTCCAGCTATGAAAAACCTATGTTTCTGTTCAGGAGCTCCATTATAGCTGCATGACAGGAGGCAGGTTCCGGCTGTTGGGATCATTGAGCCACAGTAACTGGTGAGTTTTTGCTTTGTTGGTTGTATGAGTGGTTTTGGAGCAAGGAGATCAAAGTAGTGTTTTGGTATGATGTTTGCCTGAGCACCGGTATCAATTTTGAAGCTTACAGTAGTCTGATTGTTGATCTTCAGTGGAACAAACGCCTCATCCTTACTCCCATCTTGCTGTACAGCATATAGCAGTATTTCATCTTCTTCAGCAGTTTCTGCTATTCGGCTCTGTTCGTCATTTTCGATAGCATTCACGACTTTGCTGCAGCATACTTTTGCAAAGTGGTTTAATTTTCTGCACTTTGAGCATGTTTTCCCTTTGGCAGGACAGCTGTGTCCAGGGCCATAGATTCCTCCACAGAAGTAGCACTCTGTGCCTTTTGTTCTTGATCTTGCGTCTGCTGGTTTTGGTTGTTTCCGGTATACTACATCCACTTCCTGTTTGATTGGGGGATGGTGGGAATTGTTGTCAAATGATTTCAGCTGTGCTTGGGTCGTCTCATAGATCCTACAAACTTCGACTACTCTTTCAAGTGTTAGGCTGTTGCCGTCAGCTAGAAGTTTCTCTCGTATTCTTGGATTTCTGATTCCACAGACGATTTTGTCTCTGGTCATCTCTTTTGGATCATGGTATTCTTATGGCTTGACTAGCAACTTCAGCTCTGTGATGTATTTCTCAAGTGTCTCTCCATCACGCTGGTCACGTTTCTGGAAGATATATCTGGCAAATACTTTGTTCTTCTTTGGAGCAGCATACTCACGAAATTTCAGAAGGTAAGGCTCGATTTTATTTGAATCGTCGGCTTCAATGTCAAAAGTTTTAAAGATGTCTCTTCCTTTTTCGCCAATCCATATAAGTAGATAGGCACACTGAATCTTCTCCAATTTACCAGAGAGAGGGCCTAGAAACATAAGTCTTGCATGTTCTTCAAACTTTGACCATTCTTCATCAAGATTTTCAGATTCCCAGTTGATTGCTGGAGGGGCAACTCCATCCATCTTTGCTGTTCAAAATCCCACTTCTGACACCATGTAGAGTTCCTATGTCTCAAGTTGATTTAGCTCTTTATTAAGACCCAAGCACCTGTAAATATAACAACATAAGCACATAACAAAAACAACACTAAGCTGATAAGCAAGCAATCTCAGCAGGATGCTACAATAATATAAGCACATAATAAAGCAACACTAAACTAATAAGCAAGCATGCCCAGCAGGATGCTACAAGGTATTTGGAGCTCTACAAGTATTAAGTCTTGTATTAGGATGGATTGGGGAATTTTCTTTGAAGGGGGAAGAAGAAATCAATGATAGTCAGAACTAAGGCACTTGTGCCCAAAGTTCATGGTAAGGATGTGAGATCATGATTCCAATGTAGCAAGTTCAAGTCTAGCCAAGCCTTTATTGTAAGTATGATAAATCGTCCATGTACACAAAAGCAAGAAATTGGGCTACTAAGCTTCTTAGAGCCAATCATGAAGAGTTTGAGATGCATATTATTCTATCTGGTTCTACATCACAAAAAATGCTTTGGAAGTATGTAAATAGAAATAAACCAAACCTGGCACCCTCTCTATCAACATTCACACATCTGACTGCACAATTAACAATTGATAATGATTTTGAAAAGGCTCACATTTTCAATGAGACCTTTGTTTCTGTTTTGTTAAGCCAAAACCAATACCTTCACATTCTTAAATACCAACAACATCGCCTGAAACTACTTCACCCTTTAATGATTCATATTTTTCATACTTGGAAGTGTTTGGGATTCTTGGAAAATTACTCATCAAAATCACCAGATGAAGATGTGAATGAATTGATAAAAAAAATTGCTGCAGAAATTGCAGGGCCACTTACTTTCATATTTAATTTATCTTTTGCACATGGGTTGTGTCCCTCTGGCTGGAAGAAGCATTAGTAAAACCCCTTCAGAAAAAGGGTTCCAAATCAAGTATTACAAATTATTGGTTGATTTCAGTCACATCTTTTTTTTTGTCAAGTGATGGAAAATTAATTGTAGAGTGAATTCAAAAGTACTTTGATGGCAATAGTCATTGTAGTCCTGCTCAACATGGTTTTTTGAAAACAAAGATCTTTGTAATACCCAACTTCTTGTGGTAATTGTTGATTTTTGGGATTTTGCAGACTTTTCAAAGACTTTTGATAAGGTATTGGTATCCTTATTTCTTATGTAAATGTGCCATGTACAATCTAGGACCAAGAACAGTTTCATTCATAGCTGATTATCTAAAGGAGCATAATCAACAGGTAGTTGTTTGGGAGGTTATATCATCTCTGATTGAAGTAAAAAGTGGAGTGCCCCAGGGCAGTTTCCTAGGACCTGGTTTATTCTTTTTATTTGTTAATGACTTGTCCTCTTCTATCCATCATTCATTTTTAGAGTTGTTTGCCAACAATATGAAATTCTACTTACCCAGAAAAGATCTAACAGATGTACAAGTTGTGTAAGAGGACCTGGATTCTCTGACTCAGTGGTGTGAATCAGATTCCATATCTATAAATCCATCTAATTTTGTTGCTTTACATTATGGTCATAGGATACCTCCCTATTAGATGTATATTTTGTCTGGTACAAATGTCCCTTCTGAAGAACTGGTGCAAGACCTTGGTATCCATTTTGATACCCAACTAAAATTTGATAAGCATGTTTCAGGAATTGTGAGGAATCTGAACTACCAGAAGAGTAGTTTCAGAAAATTCAATCTTCAAAATTTCCTTTTGCTTGACAAGTCTCTTGTTCATGGACTTCTTGAGTATAAAACTTCTGTCTGGTGTCCTTTATATGTAATGGATTTGTGTAGAAATTGTACAAAGAAGGACATAAAGGATGATTCCTTACTTTCAACATCTTCTCTACAAACAGTAACTCTTTAGGCCTGTTATTTTGTCATTACATTTCAGATGATGTTGTGGCAACCTTCTCGATGTGTTCCATATTATTAAAGGTAGAGACGACCTAGATTTTCATTCATTTTTCAAAGCAAGCATTTCATTGTTTTAATTGTCTCCTGTTAGTTTTAGATAACATTAGACTATACAGGCATTTAGACTCCCTGGGGAAGGGTTGCATTTAAGAATAAATTGATAATTACGTTTAGAAAGAGCATGAAAAGGAATTGAGCTCTGTGTCTATCTTGTCCCTATGTCAGTTGTAGTACCTTGTATTTTCACCCTGAAATGCTAGAAATCTAGAAAACTCTGCCGACCAAGAAAAAAATGCCATTTCTGAAACACTTATTAGGATAATATACTAAATTTGTTTAGGCAATTTGTAGTTGCACAGGATGGGCTACTTTCAGCAAGGTATTCTATTGCATCAACCTACTTAAAATAAGACATGTTGAAATCTCCATAAAGAAGAAAAAAGAATTATTTTGGAAACTAATTCTATGCACTATATCAGATAGGCCTGCAGCTAACTGTGAAATAAATTGATCAGGGGCTATAGGACTTCTGTAATTATCACCCATCATAAATGACTCCCAATCCCATTTTTGGTTTCAAATAAACATTTTCAACTCTCAGTCCACTTCAGCCACATACTGCTTATTTTTGCCCAAATGTCTTTTATCTTTAATTTGGCAGTTGGTTCTACTAAAAAAATACATAAATGCACATATGAGTCTTTTCATTAAATATTGCACCCCTGAGCTTTCTTTACTTTTCAAGACTTTGTGGTTTGTTAATTTTAACTTCACCAGTCAGATTTCATTCCGATTTTGAGGGTTTTCAGCATTTGTAGACAATTTTGGCTCCCCCTTCGATCACTACCAAAATATATAAAAACACCTGTTCTTGTCCCCTCAGATTCTGCACCTAGGACAGGCCATCCCAACTTGCCCCCCTCTCCTCCCACCTACTGCTGGGTCTTGAAAATGGAAAACTTGTTCACAAACAATTATTTTGTTGATACCTTTACCTTGTCCTTTCAATGCAGGTTAATCCCATGATGTGTCTGACAGGAATTATAAGCCTTAACACATTGGTTATTTTTTCTTTCAATTTATAAATTTTGCGATGACATTCTAAAAACCTTATTATACTGGTACATCCAGCAAGATGATAATGTCTTTGGGAAGGGTGTCAGGTCTAACTCTGACAATCTGTCTTGACCAAACTGAAAATAAATAAAAAAAAATTGAATTATGTAAAAAAAAAAAAAAATTTGACCAAGCTGCCCTTTCACCTTAAAGTGAATTGAAAATAAAAAAAAATACGAAAAGAAACTATTTCCATTTTTATTTCAAGTGTATTTTTGGTTTAATAAAAATCTGACCAAGTATGATCTAAGATAATCTAAACTGTAAAATTAAATAATATAGTTCTATGTTTTATAATAAAATTAAGAATTCTAATAATTTAAACAGCAAAAGGGAGGAACTGGTATATAAAACTATATAGAAAATATTGAAAAAGATTATCTTCCCTGAGTTAAAATTTACATACCTTGTAAATTGTGCGACCAGACTAAAACAAAGCACTTCAACTGTATAGGATCTGTTTCTTTTTTTTCTAATCATTGCAAATGTGTGCTTTGCTTATGAAAATGTTATCCTTATTCAGACAAAATGTGTGCTTTCTGGTCATCAAAATTTAAGATGTAAAGATATGAAGATGTTTGTCAGTGCTGCATAAATGCATGTTCATATCAAACCTGGGTTGATATTGAGAAACTTTTTATTTAAAACTTTAGATCTGAAAAAAAAATCAAAAGTGTTCTTTATTTTCGAAGTGTCCTTTTCAGACCCTAAAGTGTCGCTCAAGGTGAAGAGGTGACGAAACAACCCCCAAACTGTCCTGTTATTTTGCTGAATGACATGTTTTATATTTATTGTAAAGCTTAACAAACAAGTATAATCTTTTCTTACAGTTCTTAAATCTTTAGATGGTGTTACAAAAACTTTGTTTATGCTGGTACATCTGTGTAGGCTATGAAGGATGTCTTTGGGGATGATTTGTACGAGTTATAGATATTTTTTTTTTGGGCCTAACTATAAAATAATAAAACTATTGTTTTTGATTAACGTATATAAAAATAAATAATGAAAGATTCAAAGTGCCTTTCTGTTTATGCTTAAAAAAATTAAAAATAAATAACAATGAAAAACAAAAAAAAAGAAATAAGGTGAAACTTTGTCTAATTCAAATTTTATATTTTCATATCAAGTATATTTTTAATTTTACGTATTTCCTCGTAACTATGTTTTTGGGGTAATATGAACTATAAGATTAAATAATATGGCTAAGACATTTTTATATTTTGTAATTATATCATTAAAATTACGTAATTTAATTAATATAATTTGACTAAGAATTCAAATGATTTAAAAGGTGAAAGGGAGAAACTGATGCATTGATCTATTTAAATTTACAAAAAGCTAGAAAAAAACAACTAATCGCCAAAATACTATTTTAGAGCATGTCTTCCCCTGATAAATGAGCATAAATTTGGAATTATACCCATCAGAATTCTTCTGAAACATTATTCACTAAATAAGAAAGTCATAATTAAAAGAATTCCAGCAGTGGAAACCGAATAGTACTGCTTAAATGTGGAATGAGGTCTGTTCCTTATAAGTTTTAATGTTGGTAGTTGCTTTCATTTGAGAAAATATTTCTTTTTATTTCATTACATAGTTTCAATCAAGATGGCACCCTATTTTTTACAGGCAAACTTTGTTTTTAGGAACGTTCTCCATAAGCGCCAGAACTGGGGCAGACGACCCAGGAAACAGAAAGACATTAAACCTTGCAGATGAATAGGGCATGAGACATCACCACAAAACTTCCTGAAATCAAAGGTTCTGATCAGCAAAATACTATTTTAGTATTTTATCACAATTCTTCTGAAACATTAATCACTAAATAAGAAAGACACAGAATAATAATTATCTTGAATAATGTTGCATTAACAGTTACTTATGTTTGAACAAAATGTTAATTAAAAGTCATAACAGCAAAAGATCCCCCTCCCCACTCATTTGCAAATATATAGCCCAAATTTGTTTCCATCCTCAATGCCATCCCCGCGTGGAAAATGAAAAAAAAAACTCAAATAAAATTCTCAAATTTGGGAAGCCTTATTTTCTGACCCATCTCCCACCAAAATGTACCCATGCCCTGATCCTATATGGTCAAAAAGTGCCCTTTGACCAGGGAAACTTTCTTTTATTTTGCAAAATTAATTCAAGATGTTATTTTGGAGAACCAAATTAATTTCTTAATTTTTTCTTTAGATAATGGTTGGAACCCAGTAGAAAGTGGCGGATGGAATGACAGTGGCGCTAAAGAGTCAAATGGATGGGATGAGAGTAACAACAACAGTTGGGGACGATCCAATGGTGATTCAGGATTCCAAGGAAGTGGAAGGGGAGGCAGAGGAGAAGGATCAAGTGGAAAATGCTTTAATGTAAGGAAATAATACTTATTTCGAAAACCTGGCTTATCAAAAATCCCTGGAAACTTATTGCATTCTCAGAATGTTACAAAAAAAATGCCTGCATGTTCCATTCCAAAGCAAAATATGGCATCTAGTTGGGTAATGTATCCTTGCTCTGTAGTGAATTGCATAATTTTATTATGTCAAAGTCTTGGTTAACCTGATTGGTGTTTTGTGTAAAATTTAAATCAGTAATGCAAGCTACAAGAAAACTCTTTCTTAGTGATTCCAAATGATTCATGTGAATCCAGGTGGCTCAGTGATTGTTGGTGATTCATCATTCCAAAAATAATTTTAGTAATGTGTGTAAACATCTAATGTAATTAACACATAAAAACAGAAAAATAACTTATAAAAAATATGGTGACTCAGGAATTATTTGTTTTCTCACTTTCTTAAAATTTGATTAAAAGGACAAATATGTATTGAGTACTATTCATCTTATTCACATAATTGCCCAAAAATGAGGAATCTACAATGAGATTTAAAATAGTGTTTAACTAAATCATTGGAAACATATATGATGGGTGGTCTGTTGAGGAGCTAAAATTTCAAAAAGTTGTATGTTTTTGGGATTTACATGACACATTATAAATAATTTTTCATGGATGTTAATAGAGATATTGATGTTTTGAAGTGGTTACTAGTCTCTAAGAACAAAGATTTAATAGAACCTCCCGGTAATCCGAGATTTACTTTTTAACACAGTAAGTAACAAAACAGTAAAACTTAAGAAATGGGAAAATTCTTGGTTTTCTCCTGTCATAAGTTTAAACACTTCGTGTGTTTTACTTTTAATATTATTGTTTACTTTGGAAATTAATTGTTTGCTTCGTTTAATTATTACTTTAGTAAACCTAATGTGGTTTTAAAACCAAACATATAAAGGTGTGCCTCTTGAGATTTAAAGAATAACTTGGTTGGACTTTGAGCATGTAAAACATAGGGAATTCGAGCATGTTAGTTCTTAACATATTTTGAACCTGGGAGGAAGGGACAATAATATTTTACTTCCCAGTTCTATTTGAAGACAGTGTGATTTTCGCAAGCATGGGGGACCCCCCCCCCTCCTTGTGGGTAATTTCCCTTGATTTGGGGATTGATTCCATAAATCAGAAAACACGATAATGCACTAATTGGATAAATATGAACGTTAATTTTTTTTTCGTACTTCATGCAATTCAATCATGAAAATCCTTAGCATTGTTTTAACATGTTTTAAAATTGGGTTTTCAACATGAAAGGATTACTTTTTTTATTATTATTATTTATTTATTTTTGTCTCTTTGGGAGTACAGGAACTCTCTTTTTAACTTTGTTGTTGTCATTTTACTCTAGCAAACTAAATGTACACACGGAATAAAGACCTGTTAAAGGACTTAATGGATCTTATTAACTCATTATCAGTAGATAGTCAAAAATAGTGCTTTGCCTTTTTGCAATCATTTGGAGCCATTATCAGTTGGAGCAAAGAAGGTCATTATCAGGTGGGAGGCATTTGGAGCCATTATATGTGGAGCGAAGAAGGTCATTAACAGGTGGGAGGCATAAGGAAAGAAGGGAGCAGGGGCAGTGAGGTTGGATTGAAGCTCTTGATAGATTGGGTCTGAGAGGGAGTGTGTAAAGCTGTGTTGATTTTAGTTGGCCTGGGGGTATTGTGAATCATCAATAGTAGTAAAACTTTGCTTAATATCATTTTTATTTTTTTTTCTTTGGTTTGAACAGGAATCATTAAGAAATCAAATTGGTTAATTGATTTTATTTTTTTTTAGATTTAGTGCACAAGTATCTGCTTGAAGCTCTTGCCATTGATTACTAAATTGTAGTTTTAAAAGCCATTCTCAGCTAATCAGATATGAAGTATTCAAAGTTGAAGGGGAGGGGAGTCATAAATAAGGCTTGAAAAGAAAATCAAACTTTATGGGAGGGTGTAAAATAATTCTTTGAATATATTTGGGTGAGAAGGAGTGTGTGCAAATGTGTTCAGACAGCTTCATGCTGCAATGAGTTGTTGGTGGTAGAACTAGTGTTCTCACGATATGTTGATGGTATAGGTTCAAGTTTCAATTGTATGGCTTGTTTATTGGTTAGATTTGAATCCTTTGTTTGAACGCGTGTGAAAGAACAAATATATTAGGACCAATTACTTATGAAGGTTTTAGTTTTATTGTAGGGTTTTCTCACATATGTGTTGATGGCAGGGATTGTAATTTGGGGTTTTATGACTTGTTTTAGGTTACCTGCAAATCTTTTGTATTTACCCATGTGTGAGGAAGAAACCCAAGTCATAAAATTGTGTTCCAAATTCTAGTCGTTTTTATGGCACTTGGTATTAACCAAGTGACATATAGCGATTCTGTCGGTCTGTCTGTCCTGGTTTTGCTACTTTAGGCACTTCCAGGTAAGCTAGGATGATGAAATTTGGTAGGCGTATCGGGGATCGGACAAGATTCAATTAGGAATAGTCGTTTTCCCGATTTGACCATCTGGGGGGGGGGAGAGTAGGGGGCCGATTAATTCGGAAAAATAGAAAAAATGAAGTATTTTTAACTTAAGAACGGGTGATGGGATCTTAATGAAATTTGATGTTTGGAAGGATATTGTGTCTCAGAGCTCTTATTTCAAATCCCGACCAGATCTGGTGACATTGGGGGGTTGCAGGGGGTCTAAAATCTTGGAAAACGCTTAGAGTGGAGGGATCGGGATGAAACTTGGTGGGAAATATAAGCAGAAGTCCTAGATACGTGATTGTCATAACCGGAACGGATCTGCTCTCTATGGGGGAGTTAGGGGGAGGGTTGATTCTGAAAAATTAGAAAAAAGAGAGGTATTTTTAACCTACGAAGGAGTGATAGGATTTTAATGAAATTTGATTTTTGGAAGGATATCATGTCTGAGAGCTCTTGTTTTAAATCCCGACCGGATCCCGTTACTTTGGGGGGAGTTGGCGGGACCTAAAATCTTCGAAAACGGTAGAGTGGAGGGATTGGAATGAAACTTGGTGGTAAAAATAAGTCCTAGATACGTGATTGAAATAACCGGAACGGATCCGCTCTCTTTGGAGGAATTGGGGAGGAGGGTTAATTCTGAAAAATTAAAACAATGAAGTATTTTTAACTTACAAAGGAGTGATTGGATCTTAATGAAATTTGATGTTTAGAAGGATAGCGTGACTCAGAGCTCTTATTTTAAATCCTGACCGGCATTAAGCCTCTGATTTTCCTTTTAAAGCAATCTATTGATATTTAGAATGTTACTAGAGCTCATAGCATATGAGTTCTTGGCTCTTCCAACCTTGTCACAAGTGCCATATGAGCTCTTAGCTCTTGTTAATAATAGTTTTTAAGGCCGTGATTAAGTGAACTTGAAAACATTGAGATTCAAAATGGAAGTTCGGGTAGCCTTCTGTCTCTCAATTCTCTAGAGACCGTCGATTGTCAAAAACTCTTCATATAGCACCAGGTTGTCAATTTGGCAATTCATTATACCAGCTTGTTAATTTGGTCTCTAGGGCGATCTGAAACGATTCTTTCTGGCAAAAAACTTGTAAAAATTTCAGGTAGCTGAAAATATTCTGTGGGACTGTTCGAAAACAGGAAAATACATCGAAAAATGGTTGCAATATTCTAACAGGTTATTGTCTTCTGCTCATGGTAGTACCAATTTTGTTCTAAAAGCAATATCTTTCATCGAGTACACTTGTGAAAAAGAGCTAGACATTTTCTAAGATTTCTAAGCAATTAGAGTAAATAGAGCAAAATCCTAGCAAACATTTTGTAACATCTTCAAGAGGCTACAGCCCGATATTAAAAGCAGTATCTTCCGCCAATGAATACTTAAGTAATTTTAACTATAAATTTTTAATTTAACATGGTTTCGAGTTCCATCTGTTCACTTAATCACGGCCTTAATACATACTGCTGACAAAAGTGTAAATAACTGGGGTTATTTGGACAAACAGGAAATATTTTTCATTTTTAAACATATGTCCTTAAGAGTACAGACTACCAGCTAAATTTGCTTCCAGAATACACAACAATTCTGCATTATTCAGTTGCATTGGTTAAACTGAAATCTTGCATTTCAAAGCGTTTAAGCTGCGTGCCTCAAACAATACAAAAAGTTAACAAAATGCTGAAGTCAGCAAAAATAAAAAATCAAATTAACTGCAGTCTTAATTTTTGCACAGAATACAAAACAGAATTTAGGCAGTTTTTTTATTTACTTACGAAATTATATTACATAACTAGGATAGAAGTTATTTACCTCTTTTCTCCCTCTCCCTCCTTATAATATAGCTGACAGATCAGCAAATTCTTACTATATCGACAAAGAACACGAAAATTAGGGGGAATGAATTGTAAAGAAAACTAATTGAATATATTTGAAGTGTGTTAATTTGGTGGGGTTGATTTCTCCCCCTCCTCTCCTACTAAAAAAGTCTGATTTCCTTCCCCAAATAACCACCACTTATTTAGAGGCAAATGCACTACCTTATCCAATATAGACTCTAAAACTGGGTGACTATTTAAGTGACATTCGATAGTTCTAATCTGATTAACTCTGTTGGAATTTTAGCAAAAACTCTCACTTTGAGGGACAAGCGTCAGAAATGGTTGCTATGTTTTGGTCCCCTTTATTGCTATAAATGAAAATTCAAAATTCAAACTTATGTTTTAATGATTCTTACCTGAATAATATAAGCAAATACCTATCTGGGCCATCTAACTCAGAAAAAAATGTGTAATTTTATTTTTTTTTTTTGTAGATATTAGCTGAAAAACTCAGTTCTAGGGATCTACAAACCATAAAGAGGATATAATTTTTATTTATATATTAAATATAATTAAGTTTTTTTGTAGTTACTTACTAGAAGATTCTTTACCCCTTCTCTCTTAAATTATAAGACTGAGATATCAGTCTCTAAAGTAATTGATGTGGAAGTGGAAAAAAACTAGTAAAGCTTGATATGGAAGTTAAAATTTCAATAAAAGAGCAATAATACAATTATCATTAAAACTATTATTACATATTATCATTAAAAGAAATATGAGGTTATGGCTTTTTTTTTTATTAAAATATGTGCTTATATATTTTTTTCTTGTTAAAACATATGCTCAGATAATATCTAGTTGTTGAAAGTATCATTTCTTAAAATGGATTGAAGTTTTGAGTTCCACTTCCCCTGATAGTCCCGGACTTAGCCATAGTATATGTAAAAAAACAAAAGAAAATTGAATTAAGTTCTTACTTTATAATATACAGCAAGTTTTTAGCCCCAAATCAAATTAACATATCATGTTTTCTTCCATTGTTATTCACATTTGTAAACAACATTCAGCATCATATAGACCCGAAATTCTTTTGCAGTCAGATATTAGATCTAAGGGGTGTTGTCCCTGGTCAAAAACGAAAAATAATGCATTTGTCAATGGAAGTATTCCCCAAAGCGCTATTTTACATAATTGATGGGGGGGGCAAATGCAACTCCACACTAGCTCCCAATTGGTCCTTGCTCTCTATAACTTTCAATTAAAACTGTTGTTTTAATTAAAATTATTGTTTTTTATATGAATTATACTCTCCTATCTACTTTCAGTGTAATCAAGAAGGGCATATGTCACGTGAGTGCACACAGCCAAGAGCTGAAAGAGGTGGCGGACGCGGAGGAGGACGCGGTGGTTCAAGGGCCTGTTACAATGTAAGTTGATTTGCAGATATTTTTTTCAGTTTAAAACTTGAATTTTGCAATATAAAAAGGAGACATTGATAATAGTAAAAATTACTTACACTGGAGTTTAAAATTAATTGCCTCAGATCTCCTTCACCAATTTTAGGTTCTCTGCATTTCATTAATTATTTTTAAAAAAACGAAGTTTTTCCAAGGGAAGTAAAGAGCGAAGTTGAAACTTAAAGCAGACAAAAATTATTAAAAGTTACTATAAAAAGTTATGGTAATCCACTAGCCCCAGTTTTTCCACTTGAAACATGGTACCAAAAGTGCCGTTTTTAATGTCATTTGAAACTTGCAGATCGTGGAATTTATAGGAAGAACGTAGATATGAGCAATATTTTTTTATGGGCTATCAATAATCTATGTAAGATGTTCTGGTAGCCCCCTAGCCCAACCCCTTGAGAAACGGCATAAGAAGTGCTTTTTTTCGTGCCATATGGTACTTGCAGATGCCGGAATTTATATAAACCATGTACATATGAGAAATAACTTTTGAATGAGTTCTTAAGCACCTCTCTTATGATGTTCTACTAACCTGTTAGGCCTGAAATAAAAGACTGTTTTAACGTTATTAGGGCACTTGGTATTAACCAAGCGCCATAAAGCATTCGCAAATTCTATCGGTCTATTTGTCCCGGTTTTGCTAGTTTAGGCATTTCCAGATAAGCTAGGACAATGAAATTTGGCAGGCGTATCAGAAACCAGGCCAGATTAAACTAGAAATAGCCGTTTTCCCAATTTGATCATCTGGTGGGGGGTTAATTTGGAAAAATTTGAAAAAATGAGGTGTTTTTAGATTACAAACGGGTGATTGGATCTTATTGAAATTTGATATTTAGAAGGATATCTTGTCTCAGAGCTCTTTTAAATCCCGCCTGGATCTGGTGACATTAGGGAGAGTTGGAGGGGGAAATCTAAAATCTTGGAAAACGCTTCGAGTGGAGGGATCGAGATAAAACTTGGTGGAAAAACTAAGCACAAGTCCTAGATACGTGATTGACATAACCGGAACGGATCCGCAGTCTTTGGGGGAGGGCTAATTCGGAAAAATTAGAAAAAATGAGGTATTTTTAACTTACGAAGGAGTGATCGGATATTAATGAAATTTCATATTTAGAAGCACCTCGTAACCTCAAATCTCTTTATTTTAAATCCTGACTGGATCCAGTGTCACTGGGGGGAGTCGGGCGGGGGGAAATCTTGGAAAAGGCTTAGAGTGGAAAGATCAGGATGAAACCTGGTGGGAAGAATAAGCACTAGTCCAAGATACGTGACTTACTGGACCCGATCTGCTCTCTTTTTTGGGAGTTGGCGGGGGGGGGGCAATTCGGAAAAATTAGAAAAAAAGAGATATTTGTAACTTACGAAAGGGTAATCAGATCTTGATGAAATTGGATATTTAGAAGGATCTTGTGCTTCAGAGCTCTCATTTTAAATCCCGACCAGATCCGGTGACATTGGGGGGGGGGACTGGAAATCTTGGAAAACGTGAAAATTGAGGTATCTTTATTTTACGAATGGGTGATCGAATATTAATGACATTTGATACATACAAAGATCTTATGTCTCGAATGCTGCATTTTCAATTTGAATCGTATCCGGGGACATAGGGGGTTGGAGGGTGGAAACAGAAATCTTGGAAAACGCTTAGAGTAGAGAGATCGGGATGGAACTTGATGGGGAGAATAAGTAGAAGTTCTAGATACGTAATTGACATAATTGTAAGGGATCCGCTCTCTTTGGTGGGAGGGGGTTGTTAATTCGGAAAAATTAGAAAAATTGAAGTATTTTAGATTAAAAAAGGGGGACCAGATCATAATGAAATTTGATATCTAGAATGAACTCATGTTTCAGAGCTCTTATTTTAAATCCCGACCAGGTCTGGTGACATTGGGGGGAGTTGGAGGGGAACACGGAAAACTTGGAAAACGCTTAGAGTGGAAATATCAGGATGAAACTGGGTAGGTAGAATAAGCAAAGGTCTTAGATACGTGATTGACGTAACCGGACTGGATCCGCTCTCTTTGGGGGAGTTAGGGGGTCCAGTGCTTTGGTGAATTTGGTGCTTCTGGATGTGCAAGGACGATGAAAATTGGTAAGCGTGTCAGGCACCTGCACGAATTGACTTTATAAAGTTGTTTTCCCCGATTCGACCATCTGGGGGACTGAAAGGAAAGGGAAAATTAGAAAAGATGAGGTATTTATAACTTAATGAATTTTGATATTTGGAATGACATCGTGACTCAGAGCTCTTATTTTAAATCCTGACCGGCATTAAGCCTCTGATTTTTCTTTTAAATCAATCTTTTGATTCTTAGAATTTTGTTAGAGCTCATACCATATGAGCTCTTGGCTCTTAGCTCTTCTTGCCTCGTCACAAGCGCCATATGAGCTCTTGGCTCTTCTGACCTCGTCACAAGTGCCATATGAGCTCTTAGCTCTTGTTTAACTTTGAATTACTATGGGCTGTGGATTGCTTTTTAGTAGGTTGAAGCTAATGCCTCAACCATGACAAAGATTTCATTGCAAATTCTCCTCAGAAACTAATTAACATTAAAATCTGTGAAATCTAATAGATGGGAGAATTTGTAAAAACCTAGGAAATATAAGCAATAGCTTTTAATTGAACCATTAAACATCTACCTACGATGGTGTGGTAGCCTACTAACGTTTCAGTAGCCTACTGAGGAGCAGACAGTTTATGAAACAGTAAGGGGGCTGGGAGGGGTTCTTTAAAACCTCCAGTTAAGGGTTCTGGAACAACTATTATAATAGTACCTGTTATGTACAAGCTTTTCCACTTGAGAAGTGACACCAAAAGTGTTTTGTTCAGTGCTATATCGCACTTACCAATGGTAAAATTGATAAGAAATGAACGTATATATGAGCAATAGCCTTCGAATGAGCCATTAAGCATCACTCTTAAAAGATCTGCTCGCCCAATAGCCCCAGCTTTTCCACTTGAGACACGGTACAAAAAATGCCGTTTGTAGTGCCATTTGTGAACGACTATAAGCAAGGAATTAAACCATTAATTAGAGCTATTCCAATTGCTTTTCACGTCTCAAATGAAGGAGAATTCTCCGTCGATTAAAAAATCGAGTTTGCTAACTGTCATGCAAAAGCAGACAAATCTCTTCTTCATTTGGAAGATTGCTTCCAGGTCGGAAGCGAAGCTTTTCCACACCGTCACTAGTGACACAGATTTGTTCCTATCTTCGCTTCTAGTTTTCATAAATTTTAATAAAAAATCTCTAGCATCTGTATAAAGAAAACAAACGACAAAAAACAAGCTACTTCCTTTCAACTGAAAGGAAGTTTCAACTGAAGCAGCAGTAGGAACCCTCCTCAAAACCTCAATCTTTACGATTAAGTTTGACTTTTTTATTGCAATTATTTAAGAGTGACTCCTGGAACGCAAGGGCTGTTTAATCAGAATAATAAGCATTTTTACGGTTCCAAAAAAATTTTAGCGTAAAGAGCGAGGTATTGAGGAGGGAATGACCTCCCCAATATATTTAATAATTTTCGTTTGTTTAAGTTTTAATGTTGTTCCTTACTTTCATTTGAAAAACCCTTCTTTTTTCTCATAGTTCTTAAAATTATGCCCAAAAAAACTGGCTCCCCCTCCATGTAAAGATCAATTCATTTGTTTGAAGAACAGGGCAAAAGATATCGCTTATATTCAAGATGGGACAATTTAGTTTTTTCTTTTCAATTCTTTCAATAAAACAAGAAAAATAAGGTATTTTTCAATGAAAATGTCCCCTAAAAAGCTATATTTCAATATTGAGGGGGAGGATAAGTGTAACTCCCCATTAGCTCCTAATTACTCCCTGCACCTGTCCATTAAATCTTGTTTCTTACATAAAGCATACTTTCTTATCTCCTTTTAGTGTAATCAAGAAGGACATATGTCGCAAGAATGCACAGAGCCAAGAGCTGAAAGAGGTGGTGGACGTGGAGGAGGACGTGGTGGGTCAAGGGCCTGTTTCAATGTAAGTTGATTACAGATGTTTTACAGTTTATACCTTTAAATACGCAATAAAAGAGGAGACGCTTTAATAATAGTTATGAATTACTTGGACGCTTTAATAATAGTTATGAATTACTTGAAAGATCTGTTTTTCATTTACAACAATAATCATTTTTCCCCTTTCCATCGAATCTTTGCCCATCCGATTTGAATCAAATCCGGATGCAGTATTGGCAAAGCTATTGACATCATGCGATCTCAAAAATTAATTGTCTCAGATATGCATTACCAATTTCAATTTTTGCTTTATTCCACTATTATTGGACACGTATTTGCTTGGCCTAATAAGAGAAAGGATTTGAAATAATAGTCCTTAACAAAAACGTGTGTACAAATTTTTGTGTTTTATGTCAACATATGTAAAATAATTAGTTTAACAAAAAGTAATTGTCTGTTTTTCACGAAAGAGGTGACCGAAATTAATCTTAAATAAAAAGCGGTAAATTTATAGCAGTTCATATAACTGACTTACCAATAAAGAGCATATGACTCGATGCCTTTTTTTATGCTTTTTGCGAAGATAATAATTCTACCCTAATTTCAAATTTAAGCACTTTTAACCTAACCTAAACTAACCTTATAATAAATAATTTTAGCACTGAGAAAATGTAGCATTATTATTACTGTTTTTAAGACCAAAAAAAGATGGCGCTGAGAAAACGTAGTATTATTTTGTGGAAAACGAGCGATAACTCATAATTTAATTGAAAATTCGTCATTTTTAGAGCTCAAAAAGTGCAAGGCATCGAGTGGTATATTCACTTAGTTGGTAAGGCAGTTATAAGAACTGTCATAACTTTTAGAAAATTTGTCATTTTTAAGAGCTCAAAAGATGCTTAAATTTGAACTTACGGTAGAAGCGATTATTATATTATATGAACTGCTATAATTTTACCCAAAAGCAAGTTAATTATAGATGTAATCCTATTCTGACCTTTAATTATTCAATATAAAGAAGATCCACTTATAATGATAAGCGATGGATCAGGGCCGTGTCCTTGATTTTTTGTTGGGGGGGGGGGTACCAGAATACGTATGAAAAATTTGCTTATGTGCATTTTTGTTATTTTTTACGAGCTATAAAAAAAACCGCGGGTGGGGGGGTCGAACCTCCTAATCCCCGGATAGGTTGGTGCCAGAATTTTTTCTTGGTTCGTCTGGTGGGATCGGCCGATTCCCGGGATCGGTAGGGAGGTGGATTCCCAAATCAATGAATATGTTTTTTAAGGATATAATGTGGATTACATAATCAAGTTGATTCGAGAAATTTTTTTGGTGCAGCAGTTGACTATCAATAATTTTTCTGTTTCCGAATCTCTGACTATCAAATAAAAACATGGAAAGTCGATGGGGAGATAGGAAGTAAAAGTTGCTTTCAATCAGTGTAATAAATAGAAAGATAGCGAAGGTCAGTGATTCTTCTAAATGGTTGTATTTTTGGTGTATATTATTTCAGCAAATTTACTTGCTTCTTGTGGTGAAATGTGATCTGCTCTAAGGCTATATCCACAACTTATATTTCAATTTTATTCAACAACTCTAATTGCTTTCATATAATCTATTTTGATTGTGTAAATAATTTACGTAGCAGCTCGTAGAATAATGTTTTTCACTCTTGGAGATAGAGATTTTGGAAGCTTCTTTTGTACCAGTCAATTTGGTCCCATCTATCTCCCATTAGGCTCCCAGTTGTCCAAATGCTTCGGGTTTGTGCTGAGCACTTGGATAGGTTCCCTGTAGCTGTGATGTATCTGCGGCAGCTGTAGAATCTTTAGAGTTCAGGATAGTACCAGTTTCTTCCCCCTCCCCTCCTTCCTGTGTACCCCGAGGGTGCAGTAGTGTTATCACCTTTTGACTTTTGGGCCTATGGATGTTGTTATATTCTGCTCAAAGTGACCCGTCACCACTTTGTTGTATTTTGCAGGTTTTTCTCCCACCCGCTCTGAACAAAATCTTTGGATATGGTCCCGCTCTTAAACATGAAATTTTCAATCACGGGGTTCAAAAGAGAGGCCTCTTCTTTGATATTCTTATACTTTCAGTGTTTTTTTTTTTTTTTTTTTTATAAGTCTGAATATATTTTAAATCCTGGGATTTATTTGAAGGATCAGTATCATCAAAATGTTTGTCTATTTTTTAATAGTACGCTAATAGGCCATCAGAGCCCGGAATGCTTAGGTTGCAGTAAAATATGTATGCAAAGTTTTAACTGGGGGGCGAGGGGTAAGAAAATTAAACAGCACAAATATATGACAACCTTTAGAAAAACGAAAATATTAGGTCGATAGAACATTTTCATTTATTAGTAATACATAGTGAGGTTCCTTTATTCACATGACAAAAACGAAAGCAAAAAGGTTCAAAAAGAGCATTAGACGTTCTTAAAATGTTAAGAGTAATAATGGTTGGAGACGGGTCTTTTCCCAGGGTGGTGATGGATTGTAACCTCCCCCAACCTTCTCCTGAATGAGAATCCTAGATACAGCCTCGGTTATAGAGTTCTACTGTTGCATGGCTAATTCAATTAAAAAATACTTTCCGAAGTAGTGGATTTTTAAAGAAAAATAAAGGCCATATTAAACTTAGGATCAAAAGAAATAGAAACCTACAATAATTCAAACTCAGAACGACTAGAAATTACTACTACTAATAACTCACTGCAGCACCAAGCCGCCTGAGGCCAACACAGCTACGCACGCTCCTCCTCCTCCCACCTAATCTATTTAAAGCCTCCCTCTTTACACCCTCCCAGGAAGTTTCCATTTCCTTTAAATCTTTATTTATGACATCATTTAAATCTTTATTATGACCCAGACAAGGACGACCTGCTTTCCGTGTAGACTGCTAAAGAATAAAGGAGATCTAAAACGAATAGAAACTAAATAAAGAATCGTAGCAAAAAACATGCAACAGGTACTAATATAAATGAATAAATTAATCTTAAAACGAGTGAAGCTCAAATTGAATATGCAAATCAAGCATAAAGCGAGCAAAAACACAAACCGATCACAAAAAACAAGAATTTAGCTTTAGCCTCTTTCTCTCACTGTAAAAGTCTAAAACCTACTGCATCATTGACGCTTTACTGAAAAACTATGTGTGTCTTGAACAGTCTTAAAAAGTACAAGTAAAATATAACTGAATACTTTATATATAATGATGGAATTTGTATTTTTATTTTCAATGCTGTAATAACTGGAAACGAAAATATTTGTAATATAATACGTTTTCAGTGAAGCGCCAATGACGCAGTGGGCTTTAGACTTCATAATAAATAACTTTATTCCTCATTAATAGTTAGAGAAGGGGGCAGTATCCAAACTCTAGCTTGTAGTGGAACTATATATTTGTCTTGAACAGTCTCGGAAAGGACTAATAGAATTAAAGTGAATATTTGATATATAATCATATTATTGCTGCAAGCTCATCAGTTCTAAATTTAGTTTTACTGTTAATTTTATTTTAATTTTCAGTGCTCTATTAATTGCATAAGAAAATATTTTTCTTATAATTCGTTTTCAATAAAGTGCCAATGACGCAGTGGGTTTTAGACTTATAGAGTGAAAGAAGGAGGCTTAAACCAAACGCTTGTTTGTTAGGATCTTTGCTCGTTTCAAGCTTGATAGCATGTTCAATTTAAGTTTCACTCGTTTTAAGTATTATTTATACATTTATATTATTACTTGTTGTATGTTTGTTTGCTATGATTGTCTATTTAATTTCTTTTCCATTTGGGTTTCATTTATGCTTAAATAGCAAAATATTTTGTTCGTCTTAAGCTTTATGTGCATATTCAATTCAAGCTTAACTCGTTTTAAGATTGATTTATTCATTTATATTAACACTTGTTTTGCTATGATTGTTTATTTAATTTCTATATTCTTTTTTGTGGGGGAGGGGGGGTCATTTATTCTTCAATAGTAATTTCTGGTCGTTTTGAGTTAATTATAGGTTTCTTTTTCTTCTGATCTTAGGTTTAATGTCGCCTTACTTTTCTTTAAAAACTACTTCTTTGGAATTTTGTTTTATTAATTTTTGTTCGTTTTTGATTGCCAAAGTTTCAAGTTTTTCAAAATTCCTTACTTCAGAATAATTTTAATCCAAAATAAAATTAACAGTCGGCAAGAACTAATAAAGTTAAATTGAACATTTGATACATTATGATATAAACTGCTGAAAGCTCACCAGCTCAAGATTTTGTCACTCAGAACAGATTTACAGCATTGACGCTTTTAGGCCCAAGCGTCTTTTCCGCTTCGTTTTTGCAAGATTTTCGGGGAAATCCCCCCCATACTTCGGGAATAGTGAAAGCCACATGGCCTAGTGGGTCTATTGGTAAATCCTTGCCTGGTTTTACTACAGTTTTCATTTTATTTTCAATGTTGTAATAAGCAAAAAAGAAAGTATTTGTAATATAATTAGTTTAAGTAAAGTGCCATATGTGCAGTAGGCCTTATGCTTTTACTGTTAGAGAAACAAACATCAAACTCTTGTTTCTAGTGAAGAATATAGGTATCTTGAATAGTTTTGTAAAGAGCTAATAAAATTGAAGTGGATACCCGTGATTTTCAGAATAAAATATTGTTAGTAAGTTTTTTGGGTGGGGTGGGGGTATTTGGCCATGGAGGGAGAGGCAGGGTGGGTTTCAATGATATGTCATTGGTATTTTTTGGTGGGGGGTCAGGTCATGGGGGACCAGAGGTCAGTTCCCATAAGTTTAGGAATAAAATATCGTTAATAATTTGTGTTTGGGGGGGAAGAGTTGGGCCACGGGGGTCAGGGGTGAGTTCCTATAATTTCTGGAATAAAATATCGTCAATAAGTTTGAATGGGAATGGGGGGAGGGAGGGCTTATCTGATCTGTAAACTATTTTAAAAACTCTCGTATATAAACCGTATATACCTCCAGGGCGTAACATACAACAATTGCACCCGGGCTTTGGGGGGCTATGCTAACGCTGCAGTTTTTGTTATCTGATCCTTTGACTTATTTTTACAAAATAGCCATCTCAAAAATTTGATCGGATGGATATGAGGTTAAAGAGGACAAGGGGATAGTTCCCATCCGCTCCCTTTTGACTCTTAAAAAAGAAACTATAACCTTCGGTTTCCGATTATTTTGGACAAAATGAGTATCTCAGAAATTCGATCGGGAGCATTTGGGAAAAACAGGGTCGGTGCCATCAGATCACTTTTGACTCTCGAAAAGGGAACTCTCAATTTCTAGTCGTTTGTGTGTCCTCTGCAGTTTACCTCTTCCATTAAAACCTTATATGTCGTGGGGCACAAGTTACAATCCTTCTTTTGGGCTCGGGGGAGGGCTATATTGTACCCAAAGCTTTGTTATCTTATCGTTAGTCTATTTCAAGCAGAATGGCTATCTCAAAATTTTGATTGAATGCATATGTTTAAGGGGGGAGTGTAGATGTCCTTTGATCACTTTTGACTCTTAAAAAGGTAACTAGAATTTTAACTTCCAGTCAAATGAGCCTCCTCGGAAGTTTAGGCAACCACCCTTTACATAAAACCTTATATGCCCCCGGGGCACAACTTACAACACTTCTGCGGACTCTGGGGGGTTGCATCGACCCTGGAGTTTGTTATTTGATCTTTAAACTATTTTGAAAAAAACGGCTATCTCAAAATTTGATCCGATGCATTTGGAGAAAAAAGGGCCTTGGGGGGGGGGGTGTGTTGGCTAGTTGCACTTTGATCACTTTTGACTCGTAAAAAGGGTAGAATAAATTCTGATTTACAATCGAATGAGCCCCCTCCTAAGTTTATACTTCCATTCCTTATATAAAAACCTTATTTGCCCCCGGGTACTGGGGTGCCATGTTATCCCAGGAGTTTTTGTTATATGATCCTTGCTCTATTTTGAACAATATACCTGTGTAAAAAATTCGATTGGGCGCATTTGGGGTAAAGAGTGCTGTTTGGGGGGGGGGGCTAGTTGCCCTGGGATTCCTTTTGACTCTTTAAAAAGGGAACTAGAACATTACTTTCTAATCATTTTAGTGTCCTCCGAAGTTTATACGGCTACCTTTTCCATAAAAATTGTATACGCCTCTAAGGTATAACTTAAAACACTATCCTTTGGAATCTGGGCGGGGGGGGGTGTCTACCCCGTAGTTTCTAATATCGGATGTTTGAACGGTCCTTATACCCTCTGCAGCTCAAGTTGGTTATGCCTTGACGCACTGTAAACCAGTTTCTTTCGCTAGTTTCTTTCAACTTAGCTTTAGAAAAGACAAAGAGAATTGACAAAATAGATGGTAAATATATAATTTTGGCTATTATTTTCCATATGGGGGTTTGGGGGTAAAGTTTTTGGACAGTGTGAAATCAGAAAACAATTCTTACTTCATAATATCAGAATAATTATAGCTAACATATTTTGTATGCAGACCCGCTGTACTTTAATCTTTCCCCACTAATGTGCAAATATATAGCCCAAATTGTTTCTGAAGTATTAAATTTTTATCATACTTAGTTACATTTTATTATGATTAACCTAAACTCACTTTTTCAGTTCTAGGGGGTATTTTATACAAGTACCGTTGAAACAATTTATTGCAAATGGCTCTCAAAATATTTATCAGATGGGTTTGGGAAAAAAGTCCGTGGGGGGCTAGTTGCCGTCTGATAGCTTTTGACGCTAAAAAAGGGCACTCGTTCGATTTACAATCAAATGAGCCCCCTCCGAAGTTTATACGACCATCCCTTCGACAAAAACATTATATGCCACGGAGCATAATTTACAACCTTTGCCCCCGGTTTTTGGAGGGCTGTGTTATCCCCGGAATTTGTGTCATATGATCTTTGGTCTATTTTGAACAAAATGGCTATATAAAGAATTTGATCGGGCGCATTTGTGGTAAAGAAGGTTGAAGGGGGTAGCTGCCATTGGATCACTTTTGGCTTTTAAAGATGGAATTAGAACTTCCAATTTCTAATCATTTGAATCCTCTCCGAAGTCTATAAGATCACTTCTTCCATATAAACCTTATATGTCTTGTGGTATAAGTTGCAACACTTCCCCCGGGCTCAGAAGGCTTATGTTGACCCCGACTTTTTGTTATCTGATCGTTGGGCTATTTCAATGTTGACCCCGACTTTTTGTTATCTGATCGTTGGGCTATTTCAAACAAGCTAGCTGTCTCAATATTTTGATTGGATGCATTTGGGCTAAAAAGGGTGTGTGGGGGGATGGCCTCCGACAACTTTTTACTCATAAAAAGTAACAAGAACTTTTAATTTCTAATCAAATGACCCACCTCTGAAGTTTATGCGACCAACCCTTTTATAAAAATACCTTGTATGCCCCTGGGGCACACCTTAAAACTCTTGTCTCCGGGCTCTGGAGGTAGTGTCGACTCCAGTGTTTTCTTTATATTGGGGGGAACTAGAACTTTCTATTGCAAGTCAAATGAGCCCTCTCTGCAGTTTATGCGAGCACCCCTTCCATAAGAACCATATATGAGCCCAGGGTTTAACTTCGACCCTAGAGTTTTGTTATCTGATTTTTGAACTATTTTTAACAAAATGGCTATCTCAAAATTTTCATCGGATGCATTTGGGGAAAAAAGGCGTGAGGGGCTAGTTGTCCTCCGATCACTTTATGCTCTTAAAAACTACACTAGAACTTCCGAATAAACAATAAAACATTGGGCCCCTATGGCAGAATTTCATATTGTTGGTTTATTAATAAAACAAAATAAACATTTAGCTTATTAGTAGTTCATCAATGACTTTGAATGGGAAGTGTGGATCTTGTGAGTGGTTGCCCAGAATACCGAGATTTCTCTAGTTTTTCGTAATATATTATTTTCTAATTTAGGAATTGTTTCCACCCACAAATGCTGCCTGACGTTTTTTTTTTTTTTTTTTTTTTTTTTTTTTTTTTTTTTTTTTTTTTTTTTTTTTTTTTTTTTTTTTTTTTTTTTTTTTTTTTTTTTTTTTTACAATAGGAATTTCGAAGAATTATTGGAAAAATTCTTTAGTTTCATGTTACCCATCAAAAGCTAAAATCCTGAGCAAACTTTCTCGGTTTTTGAAAAAGGCCCACATATCCCCGAAACGTCAAAGGACCCTATTCAAAATTACATCATCAGATTCAGCATATCAGAAAACCCTACTATAGAGATTTCAAGCTCCTGTACATAAAAATGCGGATTTTTTTTTATTTTTTACCAGAAAAAAGATTGGATGGTAGCTTGCCCCCTCCTATACCCCTCCCACCTTCGAAGCCGTCCAATCAAAACTATATTGTCATTTTGTTCGGCATAGTTAAAAGGTCCAATAACTATGTCTTTGGGGATAACGTGAACCCTTACAGTTTCTGGGGAAAAGGCTGTAAGTTACAAAATTTACTCATTGTTAACATATAATATCTGTTATTGGGAAGTATATAGACATTTCTGTAGGCGAAGTGGAAATTGTCTGACTGAGATTTTTCATATTGATAATTTTCCGGTTGGAGCACCCAGGGGAAATGACGATAATTCCTACACGAAATTCTTTTGTCACTTTGTCTTTGCTGACTAAATTTAATATATGGAGGTATTCCGGGGAAATTTTTCTTCGAGATTGGAATTATCTGGAGAATTTTTCCATGAGAGAAATTCTGTGTATAGGAATTTTCCACGGGAACAGCTTTTAAATGGAAGTGGGGATTTGCTGGAATGTTTTTGTCTGCGGAGGGTGGTTTTCGACGTGATTTGTTAAAAAAAAATTAACCCTAGAAATGGCTTGAAAAATTTCGTGGGGCTACCTCATCGTCAGATAACGACAACATTAATTTAGTTTTGTCTTAAAAGGGAATAGGATGGAGGACCGGCCTCTTCCCCGATCCTAAATGTGGGTCCCCATGTTTGAGTTAGCTGTTGGTGAAAGGGTTCTTTTTCAAAGAATTATTTATACGTTTAGGTAGTTTTAGCTAGCTCCCAGGTTCCCCTCATTTACTTTGCTCAACCTACAGAGGTGTCATGAAGAGGCTATCTCCACTCATTGTCGCCTGGCCTTGCTAAAATAACCTTATTCTGTGCCAAAAAAGAATTGGGGAAGATATATATATATATATATATATATATATATATATATATATATATATATATATATATATATATATATATATATATCCAAAGGTAAGGCAAAAAGAGCAATCTTAAGGAATATTTAATTTTGATATCCATAAATACTCAAATTTTTCAAACTAATACAAAAATAGTCAACAAATAATTTTAGAAAAGAATAACTATGTCTAATGAATAAATGCACATTTGTTGTTGTGGCATTCTGACCTATACTTCAAGCGTTTATTTATCAACTTTGCTCTTTATGGTTTTTGTCAAGAGTCTTTTTTCTGGTCCCTGAACTTGTTTGTTTTTATTGAGCTTTGTCTGAGATTGAGAACCTCGGCCACCAGTCCTTCCAGCATATTTTGCTCTATTTGGCTGGTGATTTCTTCTAAAATCACTGTGATTGAATTTTTCATCGTCAGCCAATTTTGGTAACTTCTTTTAAAACTCTTTGCCAGGCTTTTCTCTATTATTAACATGAGGTCCAAGTCAAGGAGGCACACTCGTGCCTCTTTAAAGAGGCGAACCACGACAATGTTAAGCAATCTTCGGTTCCAGCGGTCGCAGAGGGATGGGGAGGGATGCATTTCGTAGCCCGAGCTCCAACTAAGAAACCTGCCAAATTTCATCCCCCTCCGACTTTTCCTTCATGGGGAAAATCTGGCCGAAAGTTTCGAAAGACTTCAAACATGCCCGGTTAGCTCAGTCGGTAGAGCGTGGGACTTTTAATCCTAAGGTCAAGGGTTCAAGTCCCCTATCGGGCGGTTTTTTTTTCACAAAATATGAAAAAAACTTCGTTTTCTTAAAGAGTTAAAGAGGCTGCGTCCCAAAGTCGAAACTTAAAACGTACAGGAATTAGGAGAGGCAGTCCTAATTCCTGTACGAGGAGTACAGGAATTATTAAATTACTTCCACCATGGATTGTAGAAAAACGTACAGAAATAATATGAAAAAAACCTCCTTTTCTTAAAGAGTTAAAGAGGCTGCGTCCCAAAGTCGAACCTTAAAACGTACAGGAATTAGGAGAGGCAGTTGGGGGGCTGCCGCCCCCCAAACCCCCCGCTTTTAGAGACTCTTTTGTACAGGTTTTTTGTTTTCTTACTTAAAAGAGGGCCTTTCCGAAGCCAAGAGCGGGGGGTTAGGGGGGCGGCATCCCCCCACAACAAAAAACCTGTACAAAAGAGTCTTTAAAAGCGGGAGGTTGGGGGGCGGCAGCCCCCCAACTGCTTCTCCTAATTCCTGTACGTTTTAAGGTTCGACTTTGGGACGCAGCCTCTTTAACTCTTTAAGAAAACGAAGTTTTTTTCATATTATCTTTCATAAACACTGATTTCTTTTTGTAATTTGCATGGCAATTTGGCCGTGATATGATTTTAATCATGATTGGAATTATCTGGAGGATTTTTCCATGGGATGGGGGGGGGATCTTACATGGAAGAAATTCTCCATATGAGAGTTTTCAATGGGAACAACTTTCAACTGTTATTGGGAGATTTTCTGGAATATTCTTTGGAGGGGGTTTTCTGACAAGATTTGTAAAAATATTTAAACCCAGAGATCACTTAAAAAAAATTTAGAGGAGCTACCTCATTGTCAGATAATGAGAAAATACGTTTATTTTTGTCTTAAAAAGGGATAGGATGGAGGACTGGCCTCTTCCCTGATCCTAAATGTGGGTGCCCGTGTTTGAGTTTGCTAGTAGTGAAAGAATTTTTTTTCAAGGCCTATTTCTATAGTTTTAGCTAACTTCCAGCCTCACTCACTTTGAAGTGAGTATTATCTGCTCAACCGACAGGGGTGTCATGAAGAGGCTATCTTCACTCATTGTCGCCTGGTTTTGCTAAAATTATCTTTTTTCTGTGCCAAAAACGAATTGGGGAAGATGTTCTTTTTCTCTATATATCCAAATTTACGACAAAGAGAACATCTTCAAGAATGACAAACATAGTATAAAAAAAATACCTACCAAGAATCTAAAAATTAGCTTAAACAATAATTAATTTGGATTCTCATAAAAACTCAAAATTTTTGAACTAATATAAAAATATTAAACAAATAATTTAGTATCTGTCGGATCGAAAACATAACTTGATCTAATGAATAAATGCACATTTGCCATTATAACATTCTCTTCCATACTTACAGCGTTTATTTATCAACTTTGCTCTTGGTGTTTTTTCTGGTCCCTGAAGTTGTTTGTTTTTATTGAACTTTATCTGAGGTTGAGAACCTGGGCCACCAGTCCTGCTGCCATAGTTTGCTCTATTTGGTTGGTAATTTCTTCTAAAAATCGCTGTGATTGAATTTTTCATCATCAGCCAATTTTGGTAACTTCTTGTAAAACTCTTTGCCAGGCTTTTCTCTAATATTGACATGAGGTCCAAGTCTTCCATAAATACTAAATTTTTTTTGTAATTTGGTTGGCAATTTGTCCATTCTTTTCTCTAAGTCTTTCAAGCCTTTGTCTAAGTCTTTCATATACACTCAGTTCTTTCGTAACTGGTTTGGCAATTTGAACATCAATCAATAACTCTTCTGCTGATAAATCTGCCTCTGTTTTCCTTTGTTCTTGCTGATTCGGCGTTTCTTGGGTAGTAGCAACCTCAGCAGTATTCTTTGTTGCAAAACCTGTGCCATTTACCAAAGAATACACTGTCTCTGCAAACAGTTCACTTTTCATTCTCAATGTAAAAATCTGTTTTGCTCGTCCTTCTTCGTTGTGGCTTCTAAATGTGTGGTCACCATTATAAATTTTGAAGGTTCTTTGCTTGAATATTTCATTTCGCATTTCCAGCATAAATTCTTCAAATGTAATATTTCCCATATTCTGATCCTTTTCTATAAAGTACTCTCCTATGCTTTCTAAAAGGATAAATTCTTGCAAGCTTTAACGTGTGTACAGCTCTAAAGTTATTTAATAACTGATACAAATTACAAATGAATTTCATTACAAGTTCTCCTGGCACCGCCTACTTTTGAAAATTGTTCCAATTACTACGCAATAAGCGGAAATTCCCCAGCCATAGTGGCTGGCTGTACAACCGAATCTCGTTACGTCAGCAAAATTTCTGGGGAATCTTTTGCCTGATTTTTAATTGTCATCTTTCAAAGTTTGACTTCAGAAAATTTTTATTCAAAGGGCTACAAGTTTTCAATTTAATATCATCATATGCGTTTCACAAATAATATTTAATTTTTATCAATGTGTACATCTATGGGCTTTTAAGCTTGTAGACTTCAAATCTGAGACTACAATTTTAATATAACAGTAAAATATAAAAATGTATTGATTCGATTTTTCAAAAAGAGTGTTTTATCATCATTGAAGTTACTTTCAAGGATTTCTGCGGTTACTGATTATAAATCTGATAATAAACTTTGAAACATAGAAGTTAAAATATGCGACTGCTTTTACCATGACTGTTCCCGCCATTTTTCTACTATTTAATTAATCTTGATTGTTATTATTGATAAAACATGTAACACTGCTACTGTTGATGTACCAGAATTACGCCTAGCTAAAAATACATTCGATGGAAATTCCCAATAAAAATCTTTAATTTCAGTCTCTAATTGTTTTTCTTTTTCTTTGTTCTTTCACCTTCAGACTTCGGCTATTTTGATTCTCTGTATTTATGTTCAGTCACTTTTTTAGTTTGATTTCTCTTCTCTCTGGTTTTTCTGTTTTAACGGATTTTGTAGTGTCATTTTTTCGGTATTTTTTTTACCTTTACGTCTTGCGTCAATGATGGTTTAGCAAAGACCTGGACGGTCTAGTCATAAAGTTTTCCTTTCTGTTAACTATTTTCCCCGTTAATCTTTAATGTCTTGAGCTTTTTTTTTTTATTTTAACCCTGCAGTCTCCTCCCCTCCAGAAGTTAACAGTTCATATTA
The DNA here is from genome assembly GCF_032884065.1 of Artemia franciscana. Lineage (NCBI taxonomy): Eukaryota > Metazoa > Arthropoda > Branchiopoda > Anostraca > Artemiidae > Artemia > Artemia franciscana. Next base: position 13,054,508 of record NC_088871.1, on the reverse strand, counting down.
AACGATCCCTTTAAAGTAACCATTCCCAATAAATAACATAAAGGCATCTTGGTATTTTTCTGTTTTAACCTACCATCTTTGACATCATTTTAACTATGCTCAATTGTCTCAGTAATGCTACGCGGTTGTTAGGGCTACATGAAAAATCAATAGAAATAATGATAAAACCCTAGGAGTGGCAACCCTGCATATATATCCTATTAAATTAGCCTAAAGGGCCAATACAAGTATCTTGGTGTTGTTTTTTTTTTTTTTTTTGTTTTTTTTATATCCATCTATGACATCACACTATGCCCAATTGTCTCAGTAATTCTACTCAGTCTACGCACTAAGGTTTTTGAGTTTAAATTAAATTATCTAATGTTTTTGAAAAAACGCACTAAGGTTTTTTCAGTCTACGCACTTGGTTTTTGTCTACGCACTAATTTCTGTGAAAAAAAAAATCTTTTGACTTCATATGATCTGTATGCAGAGTTGCCACTCCTAGGGATTTATCATTATTTCTATTGATTATTTATGTAGCCTAAACAAAAAAAAAATTCTAAATCAGATCATTAATCCCTGGATTTTTGAAGAAAATTATTAAATCCACCAACAACTCACTAAAATCAAGTGTTTGTTTTCACCAGGTGGCAACTCTTGTCTGTATGACTGCATAGCAATAATACGAATTTTTCCAAATCGGGTAACTATTTTAGGCTCCTTTAGTGAATTCGGATGCTTTCCATATTATCCACATTGCTTTGAAGTTCCGACCCCGTCCCACCTCATAAAAGAAAGTTATTTACCTAGGAAAGAAACACATTAGGGCATGAGTAAATATTGAAAAAGACTGAATTTAGATGCCCATGCTTCGGGAGTTGAAGTTATGGGAGGGAATTTCCAACTCTCCATACGATAAGTTCATTGGTACATGTGAAATCAGTGATAATATTGTTTTGTGTATTTACGGTTGCCATAAGGTGGCTGTGATGTTAGTAAGAATGTTTTATACATTAGACAATCCTTGAATTTCTTATTAATACCTTTTTTATAGTGAATTCATAATTGAATATTTATTTTAGTGTCAGCAAGAAGGCCATAGAGCAAGTGATTGCACTGAACCTAGGGCCGAAAGAGGTCGTGGAGGAGGCCGAGGTCGTGGCGGACGTGGTGGCTTTGGCAGGACTGAAACTACTACGTCTGATTGGGGTGACAATGGAACAGACACAGCAGCAGAATCAGGCTGGAACGGTGATTCCTTTGCAGAGTCAGATAATTTTGGTAATGATACAAGTTCTGGATTTCGTGGTAGAGGAGGCCGTGGGGGAAGGGGTCGTGGTGGTGGAAGAGGACCATCGGACGATTCGGAACCAGCTGGAGAGACAACCGAGCCAGAGCGTGCTCCAGTAACGTACATTCCCGACGAGGAGGAAGAAACAGAGGAGCTCCTTTTTCACCGAGGGACTACTGCCGGAATAAATTTTAGTAAATTTTCAAATGTAGCAGCCAAGGTTAGTCTTTTTGGAAACCTGTACTTCCCTTCGCTCGGTGAAAATAAAGACTTTTTAGTCTCTTTCTTAAAACAACTTCAATTTCATATTATTTTATTCGGCGTAGAAATTAAAACCATTAGGGTATTACATGTGTGGGTTTTTTAGTTGTCATTCGTATGAAAATTGTTTTTCTAAAAAGTTGATAAAGGTCCTAAAGGAACTTCCCCGAAGTTGTGACCTATCTGTGTCGGCTCTTTTCACATTGGAAGATGAACTATCATCGTGTGAAGCTCAGTCCCTGGTATACAATTTTTTTTTTTCTGTAATGCATAGCTTTTAATGCAAAACTAATAAGAATCCGAGACTTCGCAGCTATCAAACAAGAATGCCTTTCTCTAAAAGCTCGGATTTGTTAATTAACCAATTGCGTTTTGTAACTACATATGTCCAAGGGTTTTATACCTCCGGGGGTCTTCAAAATCTGTCAACAGACGATTTACGAGAAATACTAAGGGGACTTGGAGGGAGAAACGAATTTTTTAAATTCGTGGCCGGACTTTTCTTTTACACCGGGAGATGGTAGTGGGCTCATTTTCCAAAAAAAAGATTATTGTGCCGCTTTCAAGCTAAATTTATTTATATATATATATATATATATATATATATATATATATATATATATATATATATATATATATATATATATATATATATATATATATATATTTATATATATATATATATATATATATATATATATATATATATATATATATATATATATATATAATTATTGGTCAATTAATAAGATAAAAAGCTGATACAACTTATTATTAAAAGGAGATTAAAAATTACTTGATTATGATAATGCTATGCTTGGGAAGTTGAACTTGTCTTACAATCATAAAATGAAATTAAGTAGGACTAGTCGAATGGAGGGCTGGAACGGAGTCACAACGTGATGACTGCCCACATTTTTTCAATCTTTAGTTTCTTGGGTCTATTTGGCAATCCATTTGAATCCTTCAGTAGCAAAGCTACCCAAGTTATCTTTCCAAATTTTGTTTAGGATTTAAAATCTAGATCGACTCTTATCTATTGGGAACAAATAAACGTTCAAATGAGGATAGGTCTATTTATTAGACAGTGAAAACAGATACAAATATCTGGATATTTCGACCAGGGAAGTCTTGATTGGAGATGAGTGACCAAATTCTAAAACATTCCTTTTGCAATTAGAAGACGGGGAAGATTTTGCCACTGTCAAATTCAACTTGCATTTAGGTAAGATTAAAGATGAAAATTTACAACTCAAGACTTGTGATGAACCTTGTCATTGAGCTCTCAGACAAACCTAATGAATGAACCGGAAGTTATTATTTAGTTCTGTATAAATACGTTAGTTTTAATTTTATTGCTTTAGTATTTCTGCTGATGATGGTCACTGTATATGTGGGACCTATCCCCATTTGAACGTTTATTTGTTCGTCGTAGAAAGGCAGTGCGGTGCTGGAAAAAATATACCTAATTTAAGGTACTACGTTGATAAAATTCAAAATTAATAGTTTTATAAACCTAAAATTTAATTCCAAAATCAAGCTACAAGGCACCGCATCTACGATTAACAAACCCGGAATAAGGCTTTTTGGTTTAAAATTTTCAGACTTGAATAAAAACTTAAATTTCTTTGAACTTTTGATTATATTTCCTTGTAGCTTTTTCATTGAGCACTGAAGAGGGGAAGTGGTTGTCTTCCCGAAAAATTTGGGATCGGGATCTTCAAACGCCATCGCTTAATTTTCATTCTTTGTTATGAGCGGCCAATGTTGTTTATGGAATTATCTAAAGGTCTTTTATCTCCTCTTTCCAAGGGTTGGAGCTGTTTGTTATATAATCATATGCCCTGGTGTGTACGATCAGAAGGGTTAAGAGGAAGGGATTGTTTTATATAGGCTGTGGTCAAAATTGAAAATTGATATATCTTATTGTGTCATCATTTGTTTCTCTTGGATTATTCAACCTTTACCCCCTCCCCTCCAAAAAAGCTCTGGGTTTTGAGTGTATCTTAAGCACTGCAGAAAATGTGGTATCTTGATGATTTTTATGGTTTATAAATACTTTTGACGAAAGAATTTTTGAAAAAATAGTAAATCTGTAACTTTGAAGTACCTATTCAAGTGATTATTGTGAATTTAAATACTGTGATTATCATGTTAGAATCAAAGTATTTCTCGTGTGTCAATTGTGACTTTTTCCAAAACTTTTTTCGTAAGTATAATTAAACTCCCTCCCCTCCCCCCAATACTAGTGACTTCATTCTCTTTTTTTATATGATGTTGTCAAAGTAAACGTTCTGATCATACTGATGACAAGATTCTAACTGAGTAACTCTAAATATAATGCAATATTATTATGTTCTAAGTTAAATTGTTAATCCTCCTTGTTTTGGATTTTGTAGGTAACAGGCGAAGACCTTCCTAGTGGAATTGATTCTTTTGATGCTGCAGGGTTGCGTCCAAAAATATTAGATAATATAAAGAAATCTGGATATACTCAACCTACACCTGTTCAGAAGTGGGCCATTCCAGTCATTATGAAGAAAAGGGACTTAATGGCATGTGCGCAGACCGGCTCTGGAAAAACCGTAAGTTCTTGAGACTATATAAACAATTAAATATGAAAGGGATTTGCGAAATTAAAGTAATTTTGTAGAATGTTAATTAATTTCTAATAATAATTATATAGAAATCGGAAACACTAATAAGAAAGGCGACTTGGCGGCTTTTACCTGAAAACAACTGGCTTTTGTAAAACTATTTCTTCAATACCTCTTCAGTGCAGGAATTCTTCTTTTTTAACATTGAAAAAGGATTAGAATAATTGTATACTTGTATAATTATTTAGACTAATAATTAGTTATACTAATCGTATACAATAATTAAATGAAAAAAAAAATCCCGGAAAAAAATAGGTTGATATTAAGCTATTATACAAGTTAATTCGAAAAGGGATTAGAATAACATTATAATAACATAAAATAATAATTAACTATTCTTAAATAGTAGATCGAATAACTAATAAAGAAAGGAAACTTAATTGCTTGTACCCAGATTGACTCGAGAAACGGTACAAGCTGTTTAAATAATTTAAGTAATTAAGAAGAATAGGGGTTACAGTAGATATAAAATTATTATGATTATATAGAATGTTAATTAGTTATTAATAATAAATGCATAGAATAATTAAATGGCTTGTGCCCATACTGGCTTTGAAAAACGTTCTAGCTTATAATTTGTATGCTAAAACTGTACTGACTGATAATAATATCTACATATTCTAATTGTATGGAATAGTGTATAATTAATAAGAAAACAGGAATTTAACGATTTCGAGATCAGATCCAGAAAAACTTAAGTTAAAAAATCTTGCTAATAACTACAAAGGAAAAATATTATAACAATCATATGATAATAATTATATTGGATAATTAATTGAGGCAAAGGGAAAATGCACGAAATATGAAATATTCTAAAAAAAAGTTTTGTGTCTATACTAAAAACTACACAGAAATCCCCGAAATACTCTATTATACTAAAAAATACCTGAAACACTAGGATATACTACAAATGCCTGTATCACGAAAATATTTCAGAAATGTCTACTGTACTAAGAATGTATACTGCCAATACTAGAATATGCACAAATGCCTTAAATAACGGAATATACTTAAAAATGTCTTATATACTAAATCATTCTGGAAATGCCTACACTATACTAAAGATGTATAATGCCTATATTTAAAACTAGACACAAAACCCTGAAATACTAGAATACTCTAAAAATGTCTGAAATACTAAAACATTTTGGAAATGCCTACACTATACTAAAGATGTATAATGCTTGTACCTAAAACTAGACACAAAACCCTGAAATACTAGAATATTCTAAAAATGTCTGGAATACTTAAACATTCTGGAAATGCCTACACTATACTAAAGATGTATAATGCCTATACTAAAAACCAGACACAAAACCCTGAAATACTAGAATACTCTAAAAATGCCTGAAATAACAGAATATAATTAAAAATGTCTGAAATACTAAAACATTCTGGAAATGCCAACACTATACTAAAGATGTATAATGCCTATGCTTAAAACTATACACAAAACCCTGAAATACTAGAATATTCTAAAAAATGCCTGAAATACGAAAATATTCTAGAATTATCTACTATGCTAAAAATGTATATTACATATACTAAAAATGCCTGAATGCGTCTGGAAGCCTCCCATCAACGAAAAAAGGAAGAAAACCTCCAAGTAAATATATTGTGTCGCATACAAAAAAAAATTTTGTTTCTGTTGGCTTGGAATATTTATCAAACATAGGTCGAAAGCTTTCCATTTTTCGCAAGGGACTTTCAGGTCATTTCTCTCAAGTCGATTTGTAAGTAATGAGGAATAGGCACTTTGATTCTTAATTAAACTAGGTAGGGGAGACCGTTTTCCCGTCTTCTAAAAAACTTCAAACTGCAATGAATCAAGCAGCTCCCGCTCACAGGACATCAACATAAATATTTTCAAAACTTTTTTGTATGAGAGCTTGTTTGCTCGCTCTAAGCTGTTTCTTTGCTTTTTTTAGTTCTGGTCTAAGTTGCTTCACTTCGATCAGGAAAACTGTGTTTTTAGGCCAGCCATTATTGAACCTGACCTCTCTGTTTGTACTGACCTCTGATTCTTAATTGTTTTTTAATAGACTCTCCGTAACATCTGAGTTCTTTAAATTACTGACATTACTGAATTACAAAGAGAAGACTCTCTCTCTCTCTCTCTCTCTCTCTCTCTCCTCTCTCTCTCTCTCTCTCTCTCTCTCTCTTTCTCTCTCTCTCTCTCTCTCTCTTTCTCTCTCTCTCTCTCTCTCTTTCTTTCTATCTCCCTCTCTCTCTCTCCTCTCTCTCTCTCTCTCTCTCTCTCTCTCTCTCTCTCTCTCTCTCTCTCTCTCTCTCTCTCTCTCTCTCTTTCTCTCTCTCTCTCTCTCTCTCTTTCTCTCTCTTCTCTCTCTCTCCTCTCTCTCTCTCTCTCTCTCTCTCTCTCTCTCCATCTCTCTCTCTCTCTCTCTCTCTCTCTCTCTCTCTCTTTCTCTCTCTCTCTCTTTCTCTCTCTAGTTATAGATTAAAAAGGATCACTGTCGCCACAGCTATTCGAATCATATTTAGAATATGCCATATAATTATAGCGAAACTTGGATCACAAAAAAAGTCTGAGTTTCGTGATAATTATACTAGTATGTACCCGCCCCCCTATTCTTTCACGAAATCATTAGGTTCTTCTGATGCTCCTAAAATTTAGTTTTTCCATTTTTATGAATTTTGCCTCCTCCTTGAAACTTCCTCAATTAACGTGATACTTTTAGAAAATTAATGATAAATTTTTACTTCCTCTAGGGTGCTTATCTTATCCCAATCATAAATCGCCTGATCGAAGAAGGATGCGCTGCCTCGTCGTATGACGAAACACAAACTCCAGAAGCGGTTGTCATGTGTCCAACCCGAGAATTGGCTATACAGATTTTTAAGGAAGCCGTCAAGTTTTCTTACGATACCATTATTAAACCAGTTGTTGTCTATGGTGGTGTTGCGCCTCGTTATCAATCTGACAAAGTTAAGGTATGTTTGGTGTGTGGTGCATGGTTGTTAAGTGATTTTTTGAAATTACGAATTCAACTCTATAGCTAGTGTACTAAACCATTGAAGTATAAATAACGATGAAGACCACACTGCCTTTCCATCACAAACACCAAAAACAAGAAGAACTATAGGGAATTTTTTTTAAGACAGTGGGGAACAAATTAGAATGAATATTTCGCCCCTATGTCCAAAGGCCGTCCTCAGCAATACAAATAAGAAAAACAACTTGGTTGAACTTCACTGAGGTAAGGATGCTGGGACTGATTTGAAAAATTGTTTATTTTAGTTTTATAGATATTATCCTCTCGTAAGTTGTTTTCTCTTATTTGTATTGCTGAGGATGGCCCTTGGACATAGGGCCGAAAAATTCATTCTAATTTGTTCCCCACTGTCTTAAAAAAATCCCTATTGTTCTTCTTGTTTTTCGTGTATACCATTGAAGTACCAAGGACAGTGAAAAAGCTTAAAGAAAAATCAAACATTTGTTTTTTTTTTATGTTTTTATGGGGTCGGGACAAAAATTTCGTTAGTCGGGACGAAAAAATCTCTTATTTACATGTAATATTTTGCTGTATTATTAAAATTCTGATTGTTAGTTGTCAATAAGTGTATAATGTAGCTTACGAAGAACCTATTTAGACTTTTAGATAGAACCTATTTAACCTTTTTATAGTTTTAAGGCTAAAGGCGTGTCAGCTTTCGTTTATCTGTTAAAAGCGGATTTTCATATTTGTATTTCATTCTTTATTTCATGTTTCTGGGGCTGAGCCATCCGAGCAGGGTAAGATAAGGGTTAAAAATGGGCCTATAGGGGTAATATTAACCTCGAAAACAAATTTATTAGATAATTCCAAGTTTTGAACAAAACAGATATCTCAAAATTTTGATTTGGTATCATGTCTTAGGATGGCCGGAGAGCAGAAAATGAACCGAGGGGAGGGTCCCCCCAGTAGGTTTCGGCCTTTAAAAGGGGCACTTTAACTTTCGATTTCCAATCGAAGTAGCTCCACGCTGGGTCTCTAAGATTGCTCTTTCTGTTTGAAGCTGGTGGAAAACAGTTTTTGGTACCTTTCTGGCCCTTTTTGAGGGGAAGTAATGTTTTTGCTTATTGTAGTTAATTGTTAGTCCAAGATTTGGACTAAGGTCCTCTTAGTCCGAGGTTTTATTGAACTTTCAGGCCAATCAAAAAAAAATTTACTCTTTGTTAGAGGAAGGACCATCCCTTTGAATAATTATTTGTACATTAGTCCTCTTGGCCTAAAGTCTTACTGCTTAAAGGTTCAAATTGATTTCGGAAAAAGGATTTATTGATTAGGGAAAAAATATTGTAGAAACAGGAAAAAAGAAATGAAATAAAATGTAAAAATAAATACTAAAGGATATTTTACACCACATACTTTGCCTATATTTGGAATATATGTAGATTGTTCCCAAATTTCCTTTTCTCTTTTTGTTATTATTTGTGATCCTTCCTTTGTGGCTGCTAAGTTTTATATGTGGGCGAAATTTTCCGGGGGGGGGGGGGGTTAGTCGGATCCCGCTTTTGATGCTGTTCCTTTGGTGCATTGTGAGGTTAGTTCTAATTTTTTTTTTTTTTTTTTTGTTAATTTGAAATGTTTGCTTTTTAAGATTTGAATCTGACGTACGGCAAAAAAAGATGAAATTAAAGAAAACATACATAGAATTCTAGTTTAGGGGCTTTTTGCCGCCTTTGAAAGTAGTTTACCTTAATGAACTCCTGTGTTTTGTGCCCTATATCTTTGCTGAATCCCAATTTCTAAGGTTTTAAAGATGATTTAAATGTTTTTTAAATCTAGGGAAAAGCCTGGTATAGCTTAAAATACTTCTGAAATAAAAAGAATTGCAATTTTCATAAACAAAGTTCACGACAAACAGTTTGAAAACTGAAGCAAAACTTGTAGGCCTTATAAGTAAGAAAAGAGTAAACATAGTATCTCGGCAATGTCTTCTCAGGGGACGTCTTAAGCCGTGGATTCATTTCTGAAAATTTAATTCAGCTAACTACTACTCTCCAAAATAGCAAGAAGCCCTAAACTAGAATTTTATCAAAATTATTAATAAAAAGGCCAAACCCAATGAGGCTGATTTTCAGCTCCTCAAATAAAACGTTAAAGACCAAGTAGATATTTTGGCAAAAACTCGCTAAACCGTTGTCAGTGCTAAAAAAAAAAAGGGGGGGGGGCAAAATAATAAACCTTCAAATTGCTGTGCCTATTTGGGAAATTTTCTTTGTGAAGATAAACTTGTTTTTCTTCAAAATCATGGCCAAAATTGTAATCTACAAATTTTGAAGCTTTTGTTTGCTTTTATTTTTTTGTTTTTGTAGTTTGCGTTTTTATAGTGCGTGTTACTGTAATTTTTTTGTTTTTAAATTTGTTTGCTTTTATAGAGTGGCTGTAATATCCTCGTTGGCACGCCCGGCCGATTGATAGATTTTATGAATCGTGGGGTATTCAACTTTTCTGCTTGTAAGTTTTTGGTTCTTGATGAAGCTGATCGAATGTTGGACATGGGCTTCATGGGCGAAGTCAAGAAAGTTGTATACCATGGAACGATGCCAGTAAAGGTTTGTCTCTTATGTTGTTTTACTATTCCTGCAGGGTATTCAAGCTAGATGAGTATTGTGCTCCTAGTTTGGATTATTTTCTTCATTTTATCACTATCATCAACACTTGCATTTACTTTTTACCTCCTCATGTAAAAAATATTAAATTTTAAGAAAGTCTCTTTACTCTTTCTCTTTTACCTGCAGTTGACAACTGATTTTATTCACTGTTCGAATCATTTTTACATTTTTACTGACAAGTTTTGATATAAAACATAGGAAATGAAAAATATAAAAATGATATGAATTGTTTTATAAGATCATGATAAAAATAATCTTTTCTTTGATATAAAACATGAAATTAAAAAATATTCGCATCAAAATTTTAGACTTCAAATACAAATTATAAACTTTTTACATGATAACCAATGATGTGGTACTGATCTCCTGAATTTCTGTCTTTGGCCGGGAGTATAATGTATGGTTGGGGTAAACCTTTCGACACTTTCCATGTTTTTCCCTAAAATTTCTTCAATTATCCATATTAAGCTGGATTGACTGTTTAAGCTTACAGAGTCACACCGTAGACCCTCGTTCTAAACCAAATAAAGATTTGAATTTTTCTCTTATTCTCTGTAAAATCTCCATTTTCTGTAATCTTTACCAAATGTTGAAACAGGTCGAAGATTTTATGCATTATTGAGTTTATTGTTGACCCACAACGCGAGGAGTAGTAGGTCCACAACGCGAGGAGTAGTGGGTTCAAGGAAAAATATACAAGGACGAGTGGGATTGGGTAGTTTTGAATTGGGGGTTGCTTCCTATTTATGTCAAGGGGTCAAGGGACACGCACGAGACGACCTACCTAAAAAAGAAATGAAAAATATTTCCCACCGGACGAGTGACCCATTATCCAATCAAGAAACAATGGCCTTTGAAAGGTTCACATATAGTATAAATACAAGAAAAGAATATGGTTTATGATTAATCCTGGTTTTGTAGTAACGGGTGTTTGATGTTATATTGACAATTTGAGCCCTGTTCTCAAATTAAAATATCTACTCTTTGATGGAAATTAGTTCTAAGTTATTGGAAAGTCTCTCGTTAATTCCAAATTGGTGAGAGTCAGTCAGGAATCTCCATCGTTAATAAAGAATCTTTATTAAAGGCATGAACTCTGGATTGTTTTATTATTAAATATCTGAATATGGAACTCGCCTGATTAAAAAAAAAACAATTGAACATAAGAATATAATTGGGGTGAAGGAGAACGTAACTCAGTAAGAGCTAGTCAAGGCATTATTATTTGTGTTTTTTTTTGTAAGCTAGATTTTCTCGTAAATGTTATATAAGAATTTATCTAACGCAACGAGAGTGGGAAACACATAAGTTCTGGGTATTTTACGATTTAACATGAGAAGATAAGGGTTGAAAAACAAATAGCGCCAATGACAGTGTAGCAGTTGGTGACTTTATTAGAATATTTCAGATAAGTAATTACTGTCGTCTTTTGTTGCTTTCACTTTGTGCAAACCCAGTCTGTATAGATTAGGCCTAGTTTAGCTCGGGAAAATCTGCTTCCTTTGCTCTCCTACATTTTGAAGTGTCTGAAAAATCAGTTCTACAGCAGCTTAGGGTAGGCTAAGAAACTAAAAACGTGCCAAATTCTTGCACGGTTTTCACCTCCCACTATTAAATTGAGAAGATTCCTCAAAGACAAAAGGCTCTGTATGCAAATTCTCCCGGGGAACTAGTTCTCTTCGAGAACTTTTGAAATTTGTGGTTTGACTGGACTTTAATTTGACCAGACTGGTCTTGGTCTCGGCTTAGCTTACTTTCTTAACTTTAACCTTTACACTCTTAGACTACAAGTGACCAAGTCTATTAGGCTTAGGTTTCACTTGTACGCCTGTAAGTCCAAGCAAATTAAAGTCCCAGATTTTGTCTACAATTCCAGTGAACATTGTCCGTCACGCGTCAACCCAAAATCAATCCAATCTTTCATCCCATAGTTCTATGACTATATACCTTAGTTCTGCCCTAGGAATGACATATGGACAGATGATAGATAGATAGACTTATCTATCGAAATGAACTGACATCATTTTTATACACTCCTAAAAAGGGCTTATGCCAGATTTGCATCTCATTCGCTCGGACTATATGTATCGGCTTTTTTCTACAATTAGCCAAGGTTTGATGCCCACAACTACTTGATTTTCATTCAAATCGACCAAGTCCGTTGATTTTGAAGTAGAATCGAGCATTTGTGGGCATCAAGCCATACAGTGGCGAACAGACAGTAAATTTGTGTTAAAAATGTTTCAATCAGGGCTGGTTACACTCAGGGAATTCCTAAAGCGACAAAATTGATCAAGTGACTTTTTTTAGTGGATTTTTGGGGTTTTTCAACCAGATATACTAGAAATCTGTAAGGGACTACCCTTTACTCAGCTTTAAAAAGAAAAATTCTGATCAGCCTAATCGAAAAAAACAGAATTTGTTCTTTCTAATGATGTCAGTTTCAATAAAACTGAATATCTCTATCTTGGGTAAAAAATAAGAGAAGTTAAGGGGTTTTTTTAATTTCGGGGAAAGTAGTTGTCGGATTCAGATATTTGTTTATTCGGAATTCTTATAAAAGCTCTACAAGCTATGGCAAGACCGTCCTATCAATCCCAAATAGTTTTTCAATATAAATAAAAAAAAATTAACAATGGACGAGATAGGGTTATCCCTTAAGGTATCGAATCTCCTTAAACAAAAATAAGTTCAACAAATTAAACCAGTTTCCGAGTTGATAATGCTCTAAAAATAATTTTTCGACTACCCAGAGCTAGAAGTAGTAGTGCCCGATACTCAGCAGTATCGGGTATCGATAGTCCTCAAAAGTCAGTACTTTTGGTGCACAAATATTCCTCTTCTAGATTTAGAAATAATTTTAGCTTTTCGATGGGAGTCTCAGGTTCTTCCGTGGGAGCCGTAGGTTCTAAGGATTTTTTTTTTTTTCTGGTATCTCCCTTAAAGAACATGAAATGTTTTTTAATTAAAAAAAAAAAGCTTTGGATATGTAGAACTCGGCTAGAGGTCACTTGTGTCTGTTGTTGACAAAGGGGTGGTTGCTTCATTCTCCTGTGCCTCCAATTTTTTCCTAGGTGTACAGAATACTCTCTTCTGAGATGTGACTTTTTGTCTGACTCCTTGTTTAAATTGTTGATTGTTGCTAACTCCGATCTATCTAACACCTATCTTTGACTCAGCATAAACGTAGAATTGATTCTATTATATTGATATGTTGCCTTTCTCGTTCGTCTTATTTCAGACCCTGTCTGTTCATGATTTAAAAAAAATTACCTCTGATCATCCACTTTCTCGTTTATATTTACATGTATTCACATTTGTATATATTTATGTTGGATCTCCTTATAGGTTGAAAGAAATACATTGATGTTCTCAGCAACTTTTCCTAACGAAGTTCAAGAGTTGGCTGCAGAATTTCTTGAGAATTATATTTTTGTTACTGTTGGCACAGTGGGTGGAGCCTGCACGGACGTACTTCAAGAAGTTATAGAGATTGATGCTAAGAGTCGAATCGATCGACTTCTCGAAATTTTGACAGAAAAAGGTGAGCATTCTCGCGAAGTTACAGGATAAAAAAGGAGGCTAGTAACCATGACCGTGTCCAAGGGGTGACCAAGTTTGAATCCCCTCCCCAAAATCTTTGACTGACTCATAAAAATGTAATAAAGATGCATAGAAAAATTATGTTTTTTTTTTTTTTTTTTTTTTTTTTTTTTTTTTTTTTTTTTTTTTTTTTTTTTTTTTTTTTTTTTTTGTAAACTCCCTCTGAACCAGCTGCAATATTGCTGCCATATGTAGCAAAAACTCAACGAAATGAAATAAAATTGAATTTTTTAGAAGAAAATGTCCTTGAGGAAATTTTTTTCAAAGATTAGGAAATACAAATGAGAAGTAACGCAAAAAGAAATGAAGAAATTTAATCACAGAAGAAAAAGTCCGATAAAGAAAACTACTAAAAGAAATATGTATTTCAACAAAAGTGGACTCTTAAATGTTATTTCTGTCTTATTTTATGTAGTTCTAAAGAGGAGTTTTACTCTACTTTTTGTTGTTGTTTTTAAATGTCTGAATTGCTGAAGAGTTCAGATCAGTTCTAGGAAGAGAATTCCCCAGTGAATTTTTTTTTTTTTTCGCTTGCGAAAAATTCTTCATTGCCGACAAGGTGAACGTTTCGATCATTCTCTCTCTTTTTTGCCTTCTCAACTCATCCTTCTCAATAGTACGGGACAATTTTTTTCTTGGGCGGGGGGCTAAAAACTAAACATTAACGGGCTATTGTAACAAATGGAACACAAAAGTCGTTAAAATCGTTTTGTTTGGGCTCGGAAGTTCATCCCTAGTGCAGTTTATTACTCCTGTTTATTTTGTGTCATACTATTCAATTTCAGTTCAATCATATATATTTAAATATTTAAACAAAAAACATATAACTACTGTACATTATCTGCCAGAAAAGCTCAAAAACAAGAAAAGTCTAACGGTTGCTCCGTTTTTGGTTTAAAATTTGACATCACACATGTTATAAAAAAGAATGACGAATTCGAGATATTAATGCTAAACAACGTTAGAATTTAGTTCCAGTCAGTCTTAAAGTAGCATGTTGAATATTCGTTTCTTAGACGTGTGTCCCATCGCTCTTTATGTGTCACCCAATGATTCATTCTGGGTCATCTGTTAGTCTTCATTTACATTGTTAAAATTTCTGCTTAAAATACTGCTTGCTGCGATTAATGATGAATCGGCAAGAAGTATGGCAATCATGAGTGTTTAAACGCACCTACTCCAGAGGTCTCAAGATAACAAGCTAGTGGTCGTTTGAAGGTGAAGTGGATAATAATTTTTTTTTTTTTTGGGGGGGGGGGGGGGTACTTGAGTATGTTTTGGCATGTCATGTTGTATTGTATTCTTCCCTTTTCGTGGCACTTGGTATTTACCAAGTGACGTTTAGCGATCGCAATTTCTGTCGTTCCCGGTTTTGCTAGTTTGGGCACTTCCAGATAGGCTAGGACGATGAAATTTGGATGGCGTATCAGGGAACAGACCATATAAGTTAGAAATAGTCGTTTCCCCGATTCGACCATCTGGGGTGGAGTGGGGGGTGGTTAGTTTGAAAAAATGAGGTATTTTTGACTTTTGAACGGGTGACCGGATCTTAATGAAATTTCATATTTAGAAGGAATTCGTGTCTCAGAGCTCTTATTTTAAATCCCGACCAGATCTGGTTATATTGGGGGGAGTTGGAGGGGATACCGGAAATCTTTGAAAACGCTTAGAGTGGAGAGATTGGGATGAAACTTGGTGGGTAGAATTAGAAAATGTCGTGGATACATGATTCACGTAACCGGACTAGATCCGCTCTCTTTGGGGGAGTTAGGGGGGTCCAGTGCTTTGGCGATTTCGCTGCTTCTGGACGTGCTAGGATGATAAAAATTGGTAGGAGTGTCAGGGACCTGCACAAATTGACTTAATATAGTGGTTTTCCCCGATTCGACCATCTGGGGAGCTGAAGGGAGAGGAAAAATCAGAAAAAATAAGGTATTTTTAACGTACGAATGGGTGATCGGATCTTAATGAATTTTTATATTTAGTAGGACCTCGTGTCTCAGAGCTCTTATTTTAAATCCTGACCGGTATTAACCCTCTGATTTTCCTTTTAAATCAGTCTATTGATTCTTAGAATTTTGCTAGAGCTCATGCCATGTGAGCTCTTAGCTCTTGTTATTAATATTATGCCCGTGTATGTTTTTTTTTTTTTTTTTCTGTCAGGCACGTGACGTTCTCTGGTTTATGTTGTTTTGAATATTTAGGAATATGGATACCAAACAAAGGAATTTTTTTTCACCCTTCATTCTTAAAAGTATACGGTGTTAGATTTGTCAGTATACTTTAAGGATGAAGGGGCTGCGGGATAAATCACCGCTGGAGATATGGTCATTTGACTTTTCGACTATTTAGAACCGGCTGTTCCTGGCTGTTTGGAAGGAGGGCAGCTAAAAATGGAATGGAAGGGTGACTGATTGCCCTCCTACCATTTTTTAACGGGGGCCGGAGTTTACCCCCCCCCCCCTCTCGAAAAATACCCCTCGGGAGTTGTCCATTGTTGATATACAAGACCGTCGATTTTGAATTAAAATCAAGTAGTTGTGGGCATCAAGCCATGGCTAATTGTAGAAAAAGCCAAGACAGATGGTCCGAGTGAATGGGAGGCTAATTTTTAGCTCTTTAGGATTATGTAAAAATGATGTCGTAACCGAAATTCAGTGGAAATGGTCAAGTTAGAAAAAAAAATATTATATAACTTGATCTTTTTTTAGCCCGTTTTCCTCGACTTGCCGATTTTTTTTCATAAATGCATTGATGACTTGGATCTATGTTATGTATGACCCAATCCTTTTTACGCCTGTTGTTATCACTTACATTCATAAATTCTGAAAATTATTTTCTACTTCTTAGTCCATTGTGAAAGAGTTATTTAAAAGAAAAAATTCGTTATTTACGAGATCTCCGAAATATCAGTCGAATTATTTTTTACATTCATTTCTATTTTAGAGGGCGTTAAGACTCTGGTTTTTGCATCTTCGAAGAAGACTGCCGATTTTCTTGCCGCATTACTCTCAACAAAAAACCTTCCTGCCACAAGTATACACGGAGATCGATTTCAATATCAGAGAGAAGAAGCGCTGCGTGACTTTAAATCTGGGCACCGTAACATTCTTGTTGCTACTGCAGTGGCTGCTCGAGGCTTAGGTAAGGTTCAATTAATATTTTCAGAGCTGAAGTTTAGGTTGGATCAGCTTTTATTACTACTAGATTAAAAAAAAAAAAAAACGGGAACATTCCCGTCTGGAATGTTCAACTGTGAATTTGAGTTTTTCCCAAAGATGATATAATTCAAAGAATATATGTAATTTAAAACAGTAGAAACCAGCGTTAGTGTCAAAAAACGCCAATGCCATCTAGCTTGTGGCGTCTCATGGCATTTTGTCAAGCTTTGTAATCAGTGAAGACGTTAAAAGTTGAATAGGCAAGGCCCAGGGTGCTTCTTTTTGCAATTTAAAAAGTTTGGAAGAATAGGAAGATAGTTTCGGGAGACAAGATTAGAATATTGAAAGCTACAGTAATGAAAATGGTCAAGTATGGTTCTGAAACATGGGCAATTGGATAGACGGAGGAGGATTCGTTAGGTGTTTTCCAGAGGAATCTGCTCAGAACTCTTGGGTTCAGAAGTCTGACTAACCGTATTTCAAACACTAAGGTATACGCAAAATTTGTTCTATCCCACTTTCTAGGGTTGTAATGGGAGAAAGGTTGAGATGGTTAAGACACGTTTTGCGGATGAAGGAAGACGAATTGCCAAAGATCGTCTTTGTTGGCCAACCATCTGTCAATCGAAATGAAGATCATCCCCAAATGAGATGACAAGAGGTTGTAAGAAAGGATTTAAAGGAAATGGGAACTTATTGGTAGGGTGTAAAGAGTGAAGCTTCGAATGGATTAGGATAGAGAAGGGATGCACAACTGTGTTGGCTTCATACTCCTTGCTGCTACGCTATAGTGTTTGTAATCAAAGTAGTAGTTTCTGTAATCGGGTTTCATTAGAAACTGAGAAAAAACACTTATTGTTAACAGTGGCGGATTCCCCTGACGTAGTGGTGGGTTTGTGGTTGGGACCGCTTGCTCTGGTTTGGGTTGGGACGAAAGTTTTTTTTTTATAAGTTTTTAATAGTTGAATTTTTAATAATTTTTTAATTTATTAAGACTGTTTTTTTTTTTTTTTTTTTTTTTTTTTTGCAAACAAGTTTGAAGCAAGGTTTTAGTTACTTAGTGTGGTCTCTGTTTTATTTTAATAATGACGCATACCGCCCAAAAGTATTTAATAAATTTAGGTCTATCGAGAAAATCTGTCCGTATTACCACAAAAGCCAACTGGAAGCCGAAAATCTTCATTTCGTAATAAAAAGGAGGGGATATTTACAATCCTAACTTCTTTAGGCTGTTGAAATGATATTTCAGGATTGTGCTGTCACAACTGGGCTAAAAATCATTTTTTTTTTTTTTTTTTTTTTTTTTTTTTTTTTTTTTTTTTTTTTTTTTTTTTTTTTTTTTTTTTTTTTTTTTGAGGCAAAGAAATTGATAAAAATTACCCTTTTTTGCTGTCTTTTTGGGTTTGGTTCTTTTTTTTGCGAAGCGGGGTGGTTTTTACAGCATCGTTGTTTTATATAGGACTTCTATAATAGAAAGTAAATGTATGAGAAGTGCAAAAATTATTAATTTAAGTCTTAGATTTTGGTGAGCAAATGGAGGCCTCTTTACTGCCATCTAATTAAAGCTCTGCATTATATGACATATCACCTCCCCTGTTATCCTAAAACATTAAATTAAAGGCCAAACTCTTTAGAACTTTAATAAAGGTTCGTATAAGTATATACTGAAGACTGAGTATATGAGTCGAAATGCTCCTTCAAAGGTCTTAGTAATCATTTTTGAAGAAAGGATTGTGCTGTCACAACTGGGCTCAAAAGTAAAATATTTACTTCTTTTTACTGTCAAATTTTCTTCCCCTTTTTTTTCGAGTTTTACTATTGCACTGAGGCGAAGAAATTGGTATCATTCCTTTTTTGGCTGTCTTTTGTTTTGGTTTTTGAGGGTTTGCGTTTTTTGCGAAACAGGGTGATGTTTACAACGTTGTTGTTATGGCACTTGGTATTAACCAAGAGACATATAGCAATCGCCAATTCTGTCGGTCTGTCTGTCTGTCGGTCCCGGTTTTGCTGCTTTAGGCACTTCCAGGTAAGCTAGGATAATGAAATTTGGCAGGCGTATCAGGGACCGGACCAGATTAAATTAGAAATAGTCGTTTTCCCGATTTGACCATCTGTTTTGGAGTGGGGGTCCGTTAATTCGGAAAAAATAGAAAGAATGAAGTATTTTTAACTTACGAACGGTTGATCAGACCTTTATGAAATTTGATGTTTGAACGATATCGTGTCTCAGAGCTATTATTTTAAATCCCGACCGGATCTGGTGACATTGGGGGGAGGGGAAACCTAAAATCTTGGAAAACACTTAGAGTGGAGGGATCGGGATGAAACTTGGTGGGTAAAATAAGCACAAGTCCTAGATACATGATTGACATAACCGGAACGGATCGCTCTCTTTGGGGTAGTTGGGGGGGGGGGGTAATTCTGAAAAATTAGAAAAAATAAGGTATTTTTAACTTCGAACGGGTGATCGGATCTCAATGAAATCTGATGTTTATAAGGATATCGTGTCTCAAAGCTCTTATTTTAAATCCCGACCGAATCGGGTGACATTAGGGGGAGTTTTTTTGTGGGGGGGGGGGGCTAAAATCATAGAAAACGCTTAGATTGGAGGGATCGGGATGAAACTTGGTGGGGAAAATAAGCAGAAGTCTTAGAATCGTGATTTACATAATTGGAAAGGATCCGCTATATTAGGGGAGGGGGGTTAATTCTGAAAAATTTGAAAAAATGCCGTATTTTTAACTTACGAAGGAGGGATCGGATCTTCATGAAACTTCATATTTAGAAGGACCTCGTAACTTAGATCTGTTATTTGAAATCTCAACTGGATCCAGCGTCATTGGAGGGGGGGGGGCGGAAATCTTAGAAAATACTTAAAGCGGAGAGATCAGTATAAAACTGGATGGGAAGAATAAAAACCTGTCTAAGATACGTGACTGACATAACCGGACCGGATCTGCTCTCTTTGGGGGGGGGGGGGTAATTCGTAAAAATGAGGTATTTGTAACTTACGAAAGGGTGATCAGGTCTTAATGAAATTTGATATTTAGAAGGATCTTGTGCTTTAAAGCTCTAATTTTAAAAGTCCTACCAGATCCTGTGACATTGGGGGGAGTTGGAGGGGGAAACCGGAATTCTTGGAAAACGTGAAAATTGGGGTATTTTTTATCTTACGAATAGGTGATTGGATCTTAATGAAATTTGATATTTAGTAGGAATTCATGTCTCAGAGCTCTTATTTTAAATCCCGACCAGATCTTTTGACATTGGGGGGAGTTGGAAGGGATAATCTTTGAAAACACTTGGAGTGGAGGAATCGGAATGATGCTTGATGGATAAATAAGCAAATGTTCTTGATACGTGATTGACGTAACCGTACTGAATTCACTCTCTTTGGGGGAGTTGTTCAGTGATTTGGCGAGTATGGTGCTTCTGGACGATGAAAATTGGTAGGCGTGTCAGGGAGCTGCACAAATTGACTTGATGAAGTCATTTTCCCAGATTCGACCATCTGGGGGGCTAAAGAGGGAGGCAAAATTAGAAAAAATGAGGTATTAATAACTTACGAGTGGGTGAGCGGATCTTAATGAATTTTGATATTTAGAAGGACATCGTGACTCAGAGCTCTTATTTTAAATCCTGACTGGATCCAGTGACATTGGGGGGAGTTGCCTAAAATATTGGAAAACCCTTAGAGTGGAGGGATTGGGATGGAACTTGGTGATAAAAATAAGCAGAAGTTTTAGATACGTTATTGACATAACCAGAAAGGTTCCGCTCTATTTGGGGAAGTTGGGGGGGGGGGGTTAATTTTGAAAACTTAGAAAAAATGAGGTATTTTTAACTTACGAGGGAGTGATCAGATCTTAAAGAAATTTCATATTTAGAAGGACCTCGTAATTCATATATCTAATTTTAAATCCCGACCGGATTCAGCGTCATTAGGGGGGGGGGGGGGGAACCGGAAATCTTGGAAAACGCTTAAAGCAGAGAGATCAGGATGAAACTTGGTGGGAAGAATAAGCACAAGTCCAAGATATGTGACTTACATAACCAGACTGGATCTGCTTTCTTTGGGGGGGGGGGGGGGAGTAATTCGGAAAAATTGAATAAAAATGAGGTATTTGTAACTTACGACCCGGTGATCTGATCTTAATGAACTTGATATTTAGAAGGATCTTGTGCTTTAGAGCTCTCATTTTAAATTCCGACCAGATCCGTTGACATTGGGGGAGTTGGAGGAGGAAACCAGAATTCTTGGAAAACGTGAAAATTGAGGTATCTTTTACAAATAAAGAAGAGAGAATAATGAGGACTTTTTTCCCAAGACAGCGAACAAAACCTATATGAATATTTTGGTCCCATATCTAAGGGCCGTCTTCAGCAAAGAAAATAATGAACAATAACACACTTACAATAAAAGTTTTAGGTTAAATATCCATTTTTTAAAATAGCCTAGGCATCATTATTTCTTGAAAAAGTTCAGCCAATACTCTGTGATAAAAGCTAACATTTTACAAGCTAAAAAGGCTCATTCATTTTACTAACTGCGTTTATTGAAAATTGGAATAATTCCTTATTTCGATATTTGTCTTCTCTGCAGCTAATCTTGTAGTTCTTTTGAGATTGGGCTTATTTTTATTCGTTCCTATTTTGTTTTATTTTGAATTTGATTATTTTCTATATAATCTAATATGAATACAATATGACAATAATGTCTTCGTCAATATTGAGGTATCTTTATCTTACGAATGGGTGATCGGATCTTAATGAAACTTGATATATAGAAGGATCTTATGTCTCAGATACTCCATCTTCAATTCGAATCGGATCCGAGGGCATAGGGGGTTGGAGGGGGGGAAACAGAAATCTTAGAAAATTGAGCTCTTGGTTCTTCCGGCCTCGTCACAAGTGCTATATGAGCTCTTAGCTCCTGTTTTTTTATCTAGCTGGTATAGATGTGTGTCGGAATTCTCAGTTTAAATCAGTGGAATGGCATCGATTTTTTTTTTTTTTTTTTTTTTTTTTTTTTTTTTTTTTTTTTTTTTTTTTTTTTTTTTTTTTACTAATACAATGTTTATAAGAAGTGGAAATTCACAGAACTTGAGTTAACCATGGAAACGGAATGAAACTACAATATTACATCAGAATTTTTCACCTTCTCAATACCAACCAGCCACAAAATATAGTTAAGTTTTTGTATAGGGGTTGCATATATTTGTCCATAAAATTGTCTAAACTGCTACATATACTGATGAGGATTTTTACAGGACAATTCTCTTACTTAGTTCTAAATCTGAGTCAAATTTTAATTTTTATCTTTGTGCTCAACAGACATATCGACATTTATACTTTAATTTGAATATCAGAAAATCTCAAGATTAGAAAAAAGTTAGAAATCTACCACATCTTTATACCCTGAGAACTTAAATCATCAATCATATACCTATCAAATACAAAAGTAACAAACACAATTATTTGTTTTTTAAGGAGTATTTCGATTCATTTACTTAGTCTGAAGCACATACCTACATGCATCTTTATCAGTGTTAATGTTTTCTGACGATTTTGGTCTTTCAACGAGTATTTTATGATGAATAGAAGAGGAAATACTAACGGAGAACTTTAACCTGACAGGACTAGCCATCATAAACATTCGCCAAAATATTGAGGTTGACGTTTACCGTGTAATAGATAGATATGGCGGGAGTGGAAAAACAGAAAGACTTTTTTTTTAATATTGTGAATTCTCTAATTTAAGCGGAATATATCGAACTTTGAAAAGTGGAAAGATACGATACGTTGTTATGAAAAGTAAAATTTTGATTAGTCAATTTTTGAGATTTCATCAAAGCTGACTGTTTATTAAAACACTATTTTTTAAAAGAATCAGTGATTAGTTAATGCTTTATTATCTATGCTTAAAATCTTCGTTTTAAATGTATTCTATGTATTTCTTTCTCTTTGTTCTGTTTTTCTTGTTACATCCCTTAAATAACTACATTTAATTTTTTATTATTTTTTACGAGTGTACGAGTTATATCTTTATCATCATTTCCTACTCTTCATTACTATCATAGTTACTAAGCGATGCCACAAAGACTGCATGACCCCAAAGGTTTTTTTTTCAATAAAAAGCTTAAATCACTCATTATAGCGGTCAGAAGTGCAAAGGCTAGAAATTTTGCAGAGAATATTACATATCATTTTTTTTTTTGAATTGTCTAACGAGACTCGCATGTTTAGATCGTATGACTAAATTTTCAAAAGCTTTACTAACCTATTGACTCTGGCTCTTGTTGGCAAATGAAGTAAAAAAAAAAATAAAAAAGTTTTGTTTCAACTGAAAGTAAGGAACAACATCAAAACTTAAAAGAAACAGAAATTATTACGTACATGAAGGGGGTTGCCCCCTCCTAAACACCTTGGTCTTTACACTAAGTTTTTTAGTACTTTTAAAAAAGCATCTAGTTGTTCTAATTCAACGGCCCTTGTGTTTCAGGAGTCATTCTTAAATAATTTTGATAAAATTCTAACTTTTGATGGGTAAGACTAAACTGAAGAAACTTGTATATTAATATCAGCATAAAAAATCGATTCTTTTGATGTTCCTATTTGAAAATTTTCGTTTTTCAGAGTTTCGGTTGCTATAATTTTGATGATTCCTTTTTGTTTATTAATTGATTCTCTCTCTTTTTTTCGTTGAAAAATTTCAAAAAATTTCAAAATTTCGTTTTTCAGAGTTTCGGTTGCTATAATTTTGATGATTCCTTTTTGTTTATTAATTGATTTTCTCTCCTTTTTAGATATAAAGGGCGTTGGCCTTGTCATCAACTATGAACTACCTACAGATATTGATGAATATGTACATAGGATCGGAAGAACGGGTCGCCTTGGTAATACTGGGCATGCCATATCATTTTTCAACCCGGATAAGGATTCAGCAATTGCCGGGAAGCTGGTTAATGTTCTTGCGGCGGTAATTGTTTTTCGTTTCCCTCTCTTTTTCTTTCCTTTAACTTCTCTTCTTTGTCTCCTTTAGGTTCCTTTTTCTATCTTTCTCACTTTCTCTCCTTCGGTTTTCATTTTTGATTGGTGTCAATGTTTGACCATTTCATGAGGAGAAATAAACTTGGCAACATGTTTTTTCTTTCCAAAAAAAAAAATATATGTCGCCATGCCATACAATCAATTCTGGTAATGAATATTTTAGTAAATTTGTCTTTTTTTTTTTTTTTTTTTTTTTTTTTTTTTTTTTTTTTTTTTTTTTTTTTTTTTTTTTTTTTTTTTTTTTTTGATCAAAGTTTTCTTAATTACTAATTTTACATGTAAGTACTTCTATCTGAGAGTTTAGAATTGTATAGGCAAGTTAGTTCTAGGTGTGGGATGGAAGTTTATTTGAATATGAATGTTCTGGTTAATTTCTAAGGATATGGATCCAGAGAGCAAACGTTCTGTCAGTTGGGGAAAGCAACTTTCGGAAATTTAAGGGGAAGTAGAGAAGCAAAGAATAATTACCCGCTGTGTACTGCGGAGGAGGATGCATTGGGCCACTTTCTCCCTGGGTGCTGTGTGCTATCTCAAATTAGTGTCAATGGGTGGAAGGTAATTTGGATGTTACTTCTTGGTAACAACTTTGTGATGGTAAGTTTTGTGTTAAAGGCAATAGATGTTAGGCACAAGCATCGGAATTAGAAAAAAATTGTGTTTGGTTTGGATTTTAATGCATTTGTAGTTAGATGAATATAATGGCGACTTACGTATATGGCCCTCGGGCTTGTTTAATAAATATTATACATATATGCATATTATATTATTGGGCATTCTCTATTACAAGAATTTCATCGACACGTTAATGTGTCAAAATAAAAATATTTTGCAAGAGCATGATATATGGTTTTAGAAGACAATTTAATTCCTTTACAAAAAGGGATTCCGTGCCTTAAACGATCAACCTATCTCTTCCATTATAAGCTTTATTATTTTGTATTGCCAAATTATTTAGAATTAATTTGTCTGTCTTATCATTCCTGGTATTGCTTGGATAAGAGATCCGAACAAACAACAAAAAACTAAAAGTCTTCTTCTTTTTTTTCATTTTTAAATGTAGCCATTCTTTGTTCTTTTTTAAGTTCAGGAAAGGATAATCCTTGAGATGTTCTTGCAGACCTGTTAGGAAAACTTTGAAAATGAGCTGAAAGGAAATATCGTTTGGGTGATTTGGCAGATTTGGTAGTTCCATGTAGTGCTACCCGTTTTGATTAAAAATTGTTACCAACACAGAAGAAGTGAAATTTCAGTTGGAAAGAAGAAAAAATAGTTGAAATATGGAAAAAGTGACCTAAACAGCCTTTCAAATATTAAACCATTTGTCGAGAGGGTTTAAATCTTTGAAGTCACATCAGTATTGCACCGTTCCTGCATGATGCTGACCATTGTATCTAAAATATATACCAACAAACTAGTAAGGGACCCAACACTGAACTTTTTATGTTCTGCCTGGACTCAGCTTACGGGTCTCGTATTACCTAGCAGAACTAATCTCACTGGGCCACCACAGGACAATTATTGCTTTCCTTTGGGATAAAATGTCCTATCAAACTTTTTTTTTTTTTTTTTTTTTTTTTTTTTTTTTTTTTTTTTTTTTTTTTTTTTTTTTTTTTTTTTTTTTACCTTCTATCATTGACGATTGACCTTAAAGGAGTGTTTTTGTACCTTTTGAGTGGTTTTTTTTTTCAGTCGTTTCCCTTAACTTAAGAATTTCTCTTTAAATAAAATGTGTTTTTAACCTAGTGCTACAACTGCTACTACTACTACTGACGACATACTTCAGCACCAAGCCGCTAGAGAGCTATGCACACTGCTCCTTCATCTCAAATCACCCAAAGCCTGCTCTTTACTAAATAAGGTGTTTACTAAATAACTAACTCACCTTAAATAAGGTGAAATGTTCACCTTAACACTCATAGCTGACGTAATGGCAATATGTGTAGTAGAGTTAGTAGCAGTATACGCATAGCATTTTGGAATATCCTTAACTCATTTTCCATGCTGAATCTCATGTGTAAACACAAAGATCATGAATGTTTCCTTCACCATAGGATGGCAGTTTATTGGCTTGAAAGTTCTTTCCTTCTCATTCTTTCTTCCTTTCATTTCTTTCTTTATTCTTGGTTTGTGGAGCTAACCAATTCCACAAAAGGAAATCAAACTTCGATTCTCGTATGTATTTTTTATGCTTTTTAAGGCACTTGGTATTTACCAAGTCACATATAGCGATCGCAATTTCTTTTCGTCGTTCTGTCTGTCTGTCGGTCCCAGTTTTGCGGAAGGACGGTTAATTCGGAAAAATTGGAAAAAATCAGGTATTTTAAACTTACGAATGGGTGATCGGATCTTAATGGAATTTGACAATAAGAAGGACCTCGTGTCTCGGATTTCTTATTTTAAATCCTGACTGGATCCGGTGACATTGGGGGGAGTTCGAGGGGAAACCGGGAATCTTGGGAAACGCTTAGAGCAAAGAGATCGGGATGAAAATTGGCGAGAAGAATAAGCACAAGTCCTAGGTACGTGATTGACATAATCGGACCGAATCTGCTCTCTTTGGGGGAGTTTGGGGGGATCCCAGTGCTTTGGCGAGTTCGGTGCTTCTGGACGTTCTATTACGATGAGAATTGGTAGGCGTGTCAGGGACCTGCGCAAATTGACTTGATAACTGTCGTTTCCCCGATTCGACCATCTGGGGGGGGGGGCTGTAGGGAGGGGAAATCATTAAAATTGAGGTATGTTTGTCTCAGGAATGGGTGATCGGATCTTAATGAAACTTAATATATAGAAAGATATCATGTCTCAGATGCTCCTTTCCCGATTCGGATTGGACCTGGGAACATTGGGGCCATGACTTCCACGTTTCCCACAACTATTCCCTTTTTTTTGGAAATCTTGGAAAATGCTTAGAGTGAAGAGATCGGGATGAAACTTCATGGGAAGAATAAGTACACGTTCTATATGCGTGATTGGCATAATCGGACCAGATCCGATCTCTTTGGGGGAGTTGGTGGGATTTCTAGTGCTTTGACGAGTTTGAGAATAAGCACAAGTTATGGATGCATAATTGACATAACCGGACCGGACCCGATCTCTCATCACAAGTGCCATATAAGCTTTTAGCTTTTGTTTTTTCTTAATGTTTTTCAATCTCTCAGGAGGGAATCAAACTTCGATTTGTTATGCTTTTTCTTCTTAATGTTTGTTCGATTTCGCAGGAGGTAGCTGAATTTTTTTTTTAATGTTTTCTTTCTGTAGGCACAGCAAACTGTTCCTGTTTTTCTTGAGTCTATGGCAAGTGGGGTATCATTTGGTTCTGATGCTTCGAGCCGTTTTGGTGGATCTGATGTTAGAAATGTAAGTGAATCTCAAAGATTTAAAAACTTAATATTTGAAAACTTAGATTACATTTGGATAGAATCTGCCTTGGGCTTTTTTGGGGTTCAATTGTAGTAAATTTCTTTTCTTTTTTGCGGGGAGGGGGGGGTCATTCCAAGATGCACGTTGTGCAACTTTGCGGGCCTTTTGGCTATTGTGTGATTTATATTGATAGGAAATACAAAAAAGTTTATATATGTTACCGTGAATGTCTGAAATCTCGTTAGTGTCGACATTCACCAGTGAATGTCCGAAATTCAATTGTCGCTGCTTGGATTCAATTAGGTTTGCGAGTTGTCAACAAATATTAATCAACAAAGGTGATTCCTTTGGAGGTTGCTACTTGCTTGGTCGATTTACATTGCCACCTCTACAATTTCCAAATAAATTGGTTTGGCCTCCTATAGGACTTCACTGGCTCTCTAAAGAGTTTCACGAGCAAATCTCAATTGTTTTGCATGTTTAATTGTGGCTTCATGGATCCGATGATCGAACAATCAATACTCGTAATGTTTTCAGCTTCAAAGTAGCTGGAAAATTTATAACAAAATAAATTTAGTGGCACAGACCCTGATGAAGCTGTTGAAGAACGCCCATCTTGTAAATTATGGGATTTCTCGAAATATTGCGATACACAAACAACTATGCCAAAGGTTAGATGAAATTGCAAGAAGTGGAGGATGATGTAAATCAACCTGCTGATTCACTGGGACAACAGCCTCGGTTAGAAGACAAGCGACAATGAGAATCATTATATAAAAGCCTGCCGTATAGACATCAAGGGAACCGTCAGCAAAGCTGCCTATATATATATATATATATATATATATATATATATATATATATATATATATATATATATATATATTGCGCAATTGACATTCCAAAAAAATAACGCAATGCCAGACAAAAAAGCTCAAGGCAGACCTATTTCAATAAAGCAAACAGAAAAAATTTAAAGCAAAAAAAAAGAAACTAGGAAAGGTAAGAAAAACTTGGTAAGGTTAAAAAATTAAAGTCAATATGAAAAAAAAAATTGATTCAAAATGCAGAGCCATTAAAAAGATAAACTTCTTCTTTTTTTTACCACAGAGAAACAGTTTACTTTTAAAAGATTTCTTGACATTGGTTTAGTTCCTCCCATAAAATGTATTTATATATCCAGAAATTACATCTCCTTGTCTGCCTGGATTTATCGCTCAGCATTCTTTATCCCGGCTATTAAAAGGCGGGATATTTTTCTTTATAGAAATAGTGAACATGATTGGATTGTCAAAATGTTCCACGAAAATAAGTTGACTGAATTAAACAAACTGCTTAAACTGTCTGTTAACTGTGATATCCATAGTTTGTGTTTTTGAAATGTGTCGATTTTTTAAAACAATTCGTAATTATAAGAAATCAGTGTTAGGCTAAAAATTTTTTTTTTTTTTTTTTTTGTACTACAGATTATGTTTTAATTTTGGAAGGTCGGAGGTGTACGTAGGGGGTTGGGAAGAAATCCTAAATTTCTGGGTTCTTTCTTCTCAAATAATTGAATTTTCTATGCCCCTCCTCCCTCCAGAAAAGAAAAGATCCAATGTGTGTGTATTGACAGCCTAAGACGTTTTTTCCGTAAATAAATCTCGAGTAGTTAGTTTAAACTCGTAATTAGTTTGAGTAATTATTTTGAAGGATTTTTTTAATTTCTGTGTGCTTTGGGTTCTCCCGCTATCCAATCTACTCTCGTTATTATTTTTTCTACTTCACGAAAAGTAAATTTTGTCCCTTTTTGTCGATTTTGAGCTCGCTTCATCGGATGTTATTTTAAAAATCTGCCAATACTGGCCAAGAGTTTATTATAATTGTAAATTCCTCCTTGTGCAAAAAAAATATATATTTCGATTTCTATCTTTTCAGACTGGGAGAGCCTTAGAAGTCCAGATCGAAGCTGACGAAGAATGGTCTTAAGTTACCTTTCACCGGTTTAAGTTTTTCCACTTGTTAAGTTCATTTTGAGTGTTCATTATCTGTTAATTTGAGCCTTAATGTTTGAACTCATACTCGGAAGTAGTCATTAGGTTTTGTTATACATTTCTACAGTAACCGGAATCTGGTATTTTTTATTTAATATCTTGAAAATTGATTTCTCTTATTTAAGCTTGCTGAGGTTGATGGATTCACATATTGACCAAGAATGAATTCATGGTATGGGTGCTGGTGCTCATTTTCGCAGTATTTACGTCTCTGGGACCCCCTTTCGGTAGTATATTCAATAGTGGTAGCATCCCTTTTGGTAGCATTTTCAATTCTGGGTCCCATTTTGATAGCATTTGCGAAAGTGAGGCCCCCCTTACAGCATTTACAATAATAGAGCCTCAAGTATTTTCCAAAATAATTCAATTATGAATATTTACGTTTAAAGATAGAAATATAATGTGAATTCATACCAGTATCAAATAATACGGACATCTTATAATATTGCAAACTGGCGCTAGTGTCGACCAAAAATCATAGCCGCCATCTAGTATTAGGCGTAAAGTTATCTTTTTTCAGTGTTTTATAAAGGAAAATTAGTGTAACTGATAAAATTGCTGTAGTAATGTGTCTGATTTAAGTTTTTTCAGTTTCTGAGAAAAACAATTCAAAAGTTTTTTTTTCTTTTTTTTACGCTTGTGCCAGTTTCTACTCTCAGTTGTTCATTCTCTTTGACCAGTATAACAACAAAATATGTACATGCGAAAAAATTATGCTGTAAGTTTTTTTGGAGGAAAGGTTTTTGGTCATTTTCGTTGAATTTTTGAGATAATAGCAAGTTATTAAGCATTGAGTATGGCTATTAAACTATGTGAAGCACAATCAAGTTCCAGTTGTTGTAGAAACAGTGTCAACACTTAAAGAGCATTGCCTAGTAATAGTTTAAAATATTATTTGAAAGATTCTCACGTATTTCTTTAACTCGACAATTTAGTATATGTATTAATTGAAGCCATTGCCAGTACCAATTATTGCAAGGTTGAACACTTTTAGACTTGATACGAGAAAGGTCCTTTAATCTCTGGAACGTTTTTGGTTAAGGTGGAATTAAAGACGAGTCGTGGTTATGATGTCGCTAGAAATTAGGGACAATGTAGTAATAATGAGTTAGAAATATCGTTGGTATGTTGTATTCACGTTATGCGTGGTATATCGTATCGATATCTCGAATCTTATGAACCACGATGTGGTTGGTATTTATACAAAAAATAGTTATTGAGAAAGTGAAATGCAAGGAGAATGTGTTGTCTGCGATCACTTGACATTATTGCTGGTAGCTCAGGCAAAAATGAACTAGTTAAAAATATTGATCTTAAACTTGGGAGTCACAAAGGTGTGACTCCAAGTTGGCTCCTGTTGCGACTCCAAAAGCTGAGACAGTTCTTTTTACTGGCTTGAAATTTCAGACAAGACAACAATCTCGTTTTGCGTTCTTTTTACGGGTTGAAAATTTAGTAGAGCAACAAGAGGTAAAAAGAACTTGCTTCCCTTTCTAATAGGGGCTGATAGGCACAGAGAATGCGTAGAAAAATGAACCGATGAAACGAAAGCGCATATGAAAGTATAAAACAGTAAGAGTACAGTTCTAACCTGCTCTAGGGATGACGCATGGGCGGATGATAGATGGACTTCTCTATCAACAAGTGAACTAACATCATTTTTATACAATCCTAATAAGGGCTTATGCCAGATGTCCCCTCTTAGTCGCTCTAACTATCTATTTTGGCTTTTTCCACAATTAGCCATGGCTTGATGCCCACAACTACTTCAATTTAATTCAAAACTAATGGAAATCCTTTTAAAGGAAAATTTTAATTGAAAGCAAGTAGTTGTTGGCATCAAGCCGCGGCTAATTGTAGAAAAAGCCAAGACATAGTCCGAGTGAGTGAGAGGCAAATCTGGCATAAGTCTGTTTAGGATTGTATAAAAAGATGCCAGTTCATCTGTTGATATTAGAACAGCAACAGTATAAAAGTATATGCTTGTGGCCTGCCAAGAGTGTGTTCAGGAATTTAAGGGGATTCTAACATAAATCAAAATACACTATATGCATCCAGGTTGCCAAACGGCATATCTGCAATATCTCAGAAACACTGAAGAGTATTATGTTGAAACTTTCATAGAAGTTTGAGGGAAATGTTGAACTTCAAACACTGTGTGTATCTAGGTTTTCAAAAGGGCTTATCTACATTATATCAGGAACGGCTAAGGTTATTAAGTTACATTTTTAAGGAAACGTCAATTAGGACGTTCAACTAAATCAAAACACCCAGAAAATTTAAGCAATATATTAACAACTTTGATATACAGCAGGACTGCCCTCTGCGGGCGAAGTGGGTTTGATCTCAGCTTGGTGATACGTGACCCAAGGTTTGAACCCTGCTCTGGTAATACACTGCGGGACCAACGTAAGGACCTTAGTAGTCAAGAAGCGTCGTTAATCCAATGTCGTAGCATATATACAGTAGGACAAAGTGCCATTTTCTAGAAGTATTGGTTTTTGAAAAAATTGTTATGTTATCACCAACGAACAGAAAATGTAAAAAAAAAAGAGCCAGAAGTGTCACATTTGGCAATTATCTTTTTTAAGCCGAAAAAGAAAATTGCAAAGCCGTAGAACCTTGAAACTAATCAAAAACATTGTTATTTGTACCTACTTACTCGTGGCGGGAATTGGGTGCTTCCAACTCGCCCGGCATCGATGGTTTTATAGACCTCCCCGGATTAAACCAAAAATACTGTTATGCCAACAATTTTCTATCTGTGAAAGGATGCATTACAGCTTATTGAGCTTTGAAGCACAATCATAAAAAAATAATTCATCGTAATAGGTTTCAATTAGTGTTTTGAACAAGATTCAGTAATTGCAATTGCCTTTTGAACGCCAAAAGCACACAAGTTAATGAGAATAAGTTTATTGATTGAATACAGGGCAGATATCTTGAGTTTACTAATGGCATTAGAAGAGGCAACTCTGGGCCCGGTTATCGGTTTTACAACTCTAATCTGGATTTCGGTAACCTCTGAGGAAGACTTATCATGGTTTGGCGTCCCATACCTTATTGGCTGTGATAGAGTACAAACGGAAAACTCAACTATTTTAAATATGTTCAACGGTTGCTTTCAGTAATTGTTTCCCTTGCAATTCTTTTGTATTTGGTGCCGATATCCTTATTGCTGATATGTAAATATTTACAAGCCAAGTTTTATCCCCCCCCCCCCCCCTCATTGGAGGCATTGAAGGGGGGGAGATGTGTTCCCACACTAGATTTTCAAAGATACTTGTCTTGGGGGCATTTTCTTTGTAAAATGCCTTTTTTGAATATTTAGAAGACTATACAAGTTCCCTTCCTAAACATTTGAGACTACATCCCCTTCCCCCCTATTTTTTTGCAAATTGATGTCATTGATCCCACACCCCCTACTGATTACGTTTTTAATAAGATTGGCTGATTCATATTTCTTCAGATATTTTAGTTTAGTATGTTTATCTCAGAAATGAAGCATAAGGTGGGCTCTCCTCATTTTTTTATTTGTTATTTAGCAACGCATAGATTACAAAAATTAGTCGTGTTATTTTTGACATATAGTGACGAATCTTTTATTTAGTCATTTGTTCCGCTTTTGTTCAAGCCTTATAAGCAGATTAGATTTTGTATTAAATAAGTTTCTTAGTAATTTCTGTTTTCGTTTGTAGTTTGATTTTGGTCAAGCATAGTGGTGTCATGGAGGCTGTGGCAGGTTGAAAATGGGAAGGGGCTGTATCCCTTCGTTGGAAAGTCCTCCCCCTCTCCTGTTATTGTCTCGTGAATTGGCACTCCTGAGAGTATCATAACCGAACAAGAATTTAGGTCGTGAAATGCTACCCGTCTACAATGATTGCTTTACTTTATCTGTAAAGTTTGTGTAATGCATTTGAGAATTCATAGTGGGAAAGAATCAGAGATGCTTATTCAAAATCAGTGCCCTGGTGAGGAGGAAGGTGTAAATCTATGAATTTCTAAAAATCTATCTAGTTGTGCGGGTTGGAAGGAGGGACATTGTACTTCTATATTTGAAAGACGTCTTTTGTTGGGGTATTTTGATTGTAAGATGACTGTGTTTCCAATTGATCAAAAAGACAATTCCCTCTTCCCTGGATTTTTCCTCGCTTGCGACTCGGTGGTCAAAGTTAAATTCTCTGGATATTGAGATTTTATTAAGCCTGAAGAAAGTCTAAATATGTATTACGAAAAATTAAATTATTAGACTGGCACGTACGCATGGGGGGGGTGGGCCTCGCCCCCCCCCCCCGAAATTTTGTGAAATGTTTAATTTCTCCATGGTTTCTTGGGGTTTCGGGCAAAAGGAGGACATTTGTTAAGAATCTAGATACATGTGTGAAGCCTTTTTTGGGGGATTTTACTGCATGCAATTATCCGGTCAAGTCTGCCCAATTATTAACCCATTTTCTGTCTAACTTGTTACCCTCTTTGAAGTAATTAGCAATTGTACTATTATATTTTTTTGCAAAGAGAATTTGCTTTCCACAGCAAAATAGAATTATCCTTGATATTAGGGCGTTTATCTCCCCTTTTCAGGATAAAGTACAGCTGTTAGTGGATCAGTTTTGGAAACTATCATTTTTCATTAAAATCTACGTTTTTGCCATTGAAGAACTACCCCCCTCCCCCACACCATCTATATTGCACTGTTAACCCTAAAATTTCCCTTTCAGTGGGATATAATAGATTAATCACTGGTTCTAAATCACTATGAACATAACCTGAGCCTAAAACGTACTTTTGGGGCTTTAGTCTTCTTCTTCCCCCCCCCCATCCGCTACAATACTACAGATTAAAGTTAATCTGTATTTTCTGATATACGTGCTTTTTGCATTACTAAATAAAAAAAAGTGCTACTTTATATTTGCTATTTCGTTCCTTTTTTTTTAATCTGTATCGTGCATCCAACCTTTTTGGTTCAAACGATATTATATATCTTGCAAAAATTGACGTGTAGGTTTTAATTTGTCTCTCTTTTTATTTAACGTCTTTATAACTGACCTTTTCCAAGCTTCTGGGCATTTTACATTCTGGAGCTTGGAAAATTCTTTGGGTTGCTCCAAGCTGTAATTTAAGGTAATGTACTATATGAGTTATATGCATGAGCCAATAATTTTCCCAGCGCTTGTACAAGGCTTAGAGCCATATATGACTGATCGAAAATCCATTAATGTCTGATGCAGCTTTACTGCAAGTCAACTTCTTCGAAATAACGTGGAGTTGCTTAATATTTTTAGCACTATCACCAAAGGAATGGGTCGGCTGGTAATCAATTTGTGAGGTAGTAGTAGGCTGAACGAAAAGTGGTTCGATCCTGCTTTCTAGAGCTATAAAGAGAGAAAGGTTGAGATGGATTGGGCACGTTCTGCGGATGAAGGATGACAAATTGCCGAAGATTTTCCTTTTCGGCCAACCGTCTAGGACTAACGAAAACCAGGTCGTCCGTGGCTGGGGTGGGAAGATGTAAAGAAAGATTTGAAGGAAATGAGAACTTCCTCGGAGGGTGTAATGAGGGAGGCTTTGAATATATTGGGATGGAGGAGAAGCATGCGCATCTGTGTTGAACTCAGGTGGCTTGGTGCTGCGGTGAGTTGTTAGTAGTAGTGGTGTAATGGTGGCAATTGGGGTCGAGGGCCTACACCTCCTGGAATTTGAAAAAAAATAACTTTTTTGGTGTATTTTTATTGAAAATATCCTTTTTGATCTTTTCATGGAAAATTTTTAAACAACAAATCTGTTTCCCATTGGATTTTCCTAATATTTTTTAAAAACTATATGGAGTGATATGTAAGGACACATCAACTATCTGAAGGAGTAGTAAGGGGCGGGCGCCTCAAAGAATGCAGTTTAATGCCCAAATTTTCTAACTCATTAAACCGTGCAAATATAGAATAAGCTTTGGGGAGGTAGAAATTTATAATCTAATCCTTATTGATTCCCGTCAATATTTTTGGTCTACACCTGTATTATTGGTACTAGAGGGGGGGGGGGTAAACGTATGACTCACTGCTACAATCTTTTCTATGTAGTATAAATATCGCACTCGTGTGCCTACCGGCACAGAGGGGGAAAAGGTGAGGCCAGGAATCTTCGACCTTGCCAAGAAATTCTTGGGGGGTGAGGAGTAGCAAGTACTATCAGGAGCTTTGTTTTCATCGATTTTAAATGGTAACTTTCCTCTTTCCGTACACAAAATATGTAAATATATTTAAACATGCGTATACTGTGTTAAAAACGCAGAGAACACTATTATGGAGGCCGTGATGGCTTCAGCGGCGTAGAAGACCAAGCCATGGAGAACTTCAATTCACAGGAACAATAATACCCACCTCTGTCCACCCGAATTTCTTCAATAAAATTTAATTAGGAAATTATTCAACAATAATGCTGTTCATCGAAAATTTGAACTCCCCCTAATTAGTTTAAAAAAAATACTTTCTAGAAAAGAAGTAGAAACCTTATTAGAATTAAGACCAGCAGAAATATAGTTTTTTATTAATCTAAAATAGTTCAAACTCAAGACGATCAGGAACTGCTATAGAAAAAAAAATGAAACCCAAAACTAACAAAAATTAAAATAATGGCCACATATAACATGGACATGACTAATACAGATGTAGATGAATGAATAGATCTTAAAACAAATAAAGATTATATTAAATATACAAGTCAAACTTAAAACAGAATAAACCTACTACAATTTTCGGCTTCTAGGACTTAAATTAGCATATTCGTATGCAAATATTGTTTAAATATCTCCTAATTATGTTTTGTGCTTCAACGGGTGTACTGGGCTTTTTCTGTGTGAACATTTTTGTGATTTTCCTCATCTCCTATCCGTGAACTGTTTTGCATAAAATAAATAACATCAATGGGAATCAACGGATAGGTATAATGTAGCAGCTACTAATCTGATGAACTGCAGACTGCTTGACGGATATCAGTTCTTGGAAACTTTCTGTTTTAATTGAACATGTAACAGCAAAATGTGAAATTTATTAAATTTCTTTATTTCCTTTTAAATTTGCCAGAACGAGGACTTTGCGCAATTGAAGAAAAAGGGGGACATACCCTTTAAATAGAGGGGGGAACCTCAATAAATCAACAAAATTAAATTTAGCATGTTCAAGATCTATAAATATGAAAATGATTTATAGCCCTAATTAATTGAAAAAAGAAAACTTTCTGAAAAAAAAGTTCTTAAAAAAAAGTAGAAAGCCGCATAAACTTAGGACGAGTAGAAATAGTTGTTCTAGTTTTTTCGCTCAGGATTTCATTCTTTAATTAGAATTTATGGACGTTATAATTTTAAATCATTATAAGACTTTATTTCTACGGGTCTCAAGCTTGGTATGGCTCTTTAGTTTTCTTTATAAATCATCTTTTTACTAAATTTATGTTTTGTTAGTTTTTCGTCTTTTTGATTACCGAAGTTTGTAATGGGCTAATATAATGAACAATTTTCCAGTTTTCACGTCTTTCGCTGAAGATAAAGCTAATAAAAAATTCAAATGGCCCATCAAATATTTGTTTCTATGCATATTTGTTACGTTTTCATGACTCGCAAGGAAATTTTGTAGAGGAAGGGGGTTGATAAGTCTGATATAACTCGTTACTTTTCATTAAAAATCATCTTTTTACTAAAGTTTTCAAAATTAGTTTTTGGCATTGAGTTTTTTGATTACCATAGATTGTTATTGGCTAATAAAACGAACAAATTTTCAGTTTTCACGTCTTTAATTTAAGAAAAAGAGCAAACATTTTTAGAAATTACCTCAAATATTTGTTTCTATACATTTTGTTACGTTTTTACGAGTCGGACAAAAATATTGGAGGGGTGTTGAACCCCCTAGTCCTCCCCTGAATTCGGCCGTGAGACTAGTTCCAGATTTGATCCTATTGGGATGCAGTTGCAATGTTTGCGAATATTGCGTTTAAATAAAGGATTAAATGCAGAATTTGTATGGCCTATATCTTTTTTCACTCTCTAATTTCCCTAGTGAACTCAATCTTGAGTTCCAAATTGCTTCAGCTAGAGCTCATTTAACGATTAGTAAGGTAGAAAAATTCTTGAGGAAGATAATGAATTCTATTGTAGCAAAGAGTGCATATGGTCACAATCCATTTATATTGATTTATTCACGTTCAGATTCATTCACGTGTGAATCATTAAGATAACTTGTTGAATATGTTGAAGCGTGTTGATCCCAATACTAGTGATTTTGACCAGGCTCAATCCATAGCATCACTTAATGAAAGATCTTCTTAACCTTGACGATTTACATTTTATGGTTTACAAGTTGAATGTTTTTTTTACTTTTTGGAGGGGGGATCGGCATACCCTTAAAAGAGTTTGAGTCCGAAAAAAGGTCGATAATTAACTAAAGAGCAGGTTGATAACTTTTGATCTATGAATGTGTCCCTTGATCCTTCAAAATGTGTTATTTTTTGCTAAATGTGTCCATCTTGAAATTTCAAACACTGGAGGTTTCTTTTACCTATTGTATTTTTGACTAAAAGAGGATTTGTAAACGTTTTTCAAAGTGGTTAGTTAACATAAAAATATGAAAACGAAACAAAGTCCATATGAAACGACTTAATTTGAGAGCACAAAAATCCTATAAACATGTAAACTCTTTACTTTGAAAAAAAAAAAATTAATTTCGAAATGTCTGGCAAAACTTGGATACTAAAATTAGACCTCCGTTGCCTGTGCAACGGGAAGTGTTGCAGCAACTGTGCCCTGTTCCTTAGGGCACAGTTGCGGAGCAACACGTGCAACACTACTGCTTTCGTAGTTTTTTTTTTGTTTTTTTTTCACCGTGATCAGCGACCTGTAGCTCCGAAGTGGTAAGAGTTAAAAATTTGAGATTTTTCAGAGGGAAGGGAAACGTGAAACAGAGTAAAAAAGTTCCAGAGAAGTTCCTAAAATTTCTAACAGTTTTCCATAAAAAAAAATAAAACCGTTTTTTTCTTAGAAACTCTGCGTTCCATGTTTGGCGTCAAGTTAAGACGACCCTAGCTTCGGAAATAAACTTGTTAGAAATACAGTTATGCTGAATTCATGTAGAAATTTCATTTGTCTCTTCGAGAACCGGAGCACAAAATTCCGTAGCTCTTACAGATTTCCCGGAAATAATTCCGGAAATCCAATTTTTTTTGGAATTTTCTCAAATTTTCGATTTTGATGTTTCTTATATTTTTATCGAGTAGTGCTATGAAACGTATACAAGAAGAAGTGAAGTGTTCTATATACCAAGTTGCTTCGTTCTCTAAGAAATAATTTCCGAAGTTTCGACGTTCTAGAGGTAACTTCTGTTCTGGACCAGCAAGAATTGTTTTTCCAACGCGGTTCGACAGGTCTCGATCTCTTAACAACTGGAGCTTGCAATAGTTTCTCCGAAATAAAATTCCTTCTTTGGGTTTTTCTATTTGGAAGTTTTGTCATGCCCTCGGGGCAATTAAAATTTTTTGGTGAATTTGGTTTGTTTTATATTTTCCTAGCTTAGACCATCAAAAGTTAAGCAGAAAACTATATAAGACGTTATTTCCGTATCTCTTTCAGATTTCCCGGAAATAATTCCCGAAATGTGCGTCTCGAAACATAATACTTCGAATTGGCGTCAAGTTAAGACGGCCCTAGTTTCGGAAGTAAACGTTTTAGAGATAAAATAATTATGAACTCATATAGAACTTTTATTGATGTTTCTCGTTTATTTCTGGACCAGCTAAACATTTTACCAAACTCAGTTTAGTAGGAGCTCGAAATAAAACCATATCAAAGATGCTTCAAGATAACAATCGAAGCCACATTAGAAAAATGTCCTCTGAAGGACATAATGGAGACTGTTGCTCCGCAACTGTGTCCCGTAGGGCACAGTTGCACGTGTTGCTCCGCAACTGTGCCCTAAGGAACAGGGCACAGTTGCTGCAACACTTCCCGTTGCACAGGCAACGGAGGTCTAATTTTAGTATCCAAGTTTTGCCAGACATTTCGAAATTAATTTTTTTTTTTTCAAAGTAAAGAGTTTACATGTTTATAGGATTTTTGTGCTCTCAAATTAAGTCGTTTCATATGGACTTTGTTTCGTTTTCATATTTTTATGTTAACTAACCACTTTGAAAAACGTTTACAAATCCTCTTTTAGTCAAAAATACAATAGGTAAAAGAAACCTCCAGTGTTTGAAATTTCATTATATATACATATATATATATATATATATATATATATATATATATATATATATATATATATATATATATATATATATATATATATATATATATATATATACATATATTGCGCAATTGACATTCCAAAAAAATAACGCAATGCCAGACAAAAAAGCTCAAGGCAGACCTATTTCAATAAAGCAAACAGAAAAAATTTAAAGCAAAAAAGAAACTAGGAAAGGTAAGAAAAACTTGGTAAGGTTAAAAAAATTAAAGTCAATATGAAAAAAATTGATTCAAAATGCAGAGCCATTAAAAAGATAACTTCTTTTTTTTACCACAGAGAAACAGTTTACTTTTAAAAGATTTCTTGACATTGGTTTAGTTCCTCCCATAAAATGTATTTATATATCCAGAAATTACATCTCCTTGTCTGCCTGGATTTATCGCTCAGCATTCTTTATCCCGGCTATTAAAAGGCGGGATATTTTTCTTTATAGAAATAGTGAACGTGATTGGATTGCCAAAATGTTCCACGAAAATAAGTTGACTGAATTAAACAAACTGCTTAAACTGTCTGTTAACTGTGATATCCATAGTTTGTGTTTTTGAAATGTGTCGATTTTTTAAAACAATTCGTAATTATAAGAAATCAGTGTTAGGCTAAAATCTTTTTTTTTTTTTTTTTTTGTACTACGGATTATGTTTTAATTTTGGACGGTCAGAGGCATACGTAGGGGGTTTGGAAGAAATCCTAAATTTCTTTCAATTTCTGGGTTCTTTCTTCTCAAATAATTGAATTTTCTATGCCCCTCCTCCCTCCAGAAAAGAAAAGATCCAGCATATGTGTCTATTGACAGCCTAAGACGTTTTTTTTTTCCGTAAATAAATCTCGAGTAGTTAGTTTAAACTCGTAATTAGTTTGAGTAATTACTTTGAAGGATGTTTTTAATTTCTGTGTGCTTTGGGTTCTCCCGCTATCCAATCTACTCTCGTTATTATTTTTTCTACTTCACGAAAAGTAAATTTTGTCCCTTTTTGTCGATTTTGAGCTCGCTTCATCGGATGTTATTTTAAAAATCTGCCAATACTGGCCAAGAGTTTATTATAATTGTAAATTCCTCCTTGTACAAAAAAAAATATATTTTGATTTCTATCTTTTCAGACTGGGAGAGCCTTAGAAGTCCAGATCGAAGCTGACGAAGAATGGTCATAAGTTACCTGTAACCGGTTTAAGTTTTTCTTGTTAAGTTCATTTTGAGTGTTCATTATCTGTTAATTTGAGCCTTAATGTTTGAACTCATACTCGGAAGTAGTCATTAGGTTTTGTTATACATTTCTACAGTAACCGGAATCTGGTATTTTTTATTTAATATCTTGAAAATTGATTTCTCTTATTTAAGCTTGCTGAGGTTGATGGATTCACATATTGACCAAGAATGAATTCATGGTATGGGTGCTGGTGCTCATTTTCGCAGTATTTACGTCTCTGGGACCCCCTTTCGGTAGTATTTGCAATAGTGGCAGCATCGCTTTTGGTAGCATTTTCAATTCTGGGTCCCATTTTGATAGCATTTGTGAAAGTGAGGCCCCTCTTAGACAGCATTTACAATAGTAGAGCCTCAAGTATTTTCCAAAGTAATTCATTAATGAATCCTTACGTTTAAAGATAGAAATATAATGTGAATTCATACCAGTATCAAATAATACGGACATCTTATAATATTGCAAACTGGCGCTAGTGTCGACCAAAAATCATAACCGCCATCTAGTATTAGGCGTAAAGTTATCTTTTTTCAGTGTTTTATAAAGGAAAATTAGTGTAACTGATAAAATTGCTGTAGTAATGTGTCTGATTTAAGTTTTTTCAGTTTCTGAGAAAAACAGTTCAAAAGTTTTTTTTTCTTTTTTTTACGCTTGTGCCAGTTTCTACTCTCAGTTGTTCATTCTCTTTGACCAGTATAACAAAAAAATATGTACATGCGAAAAAATTATGCTGTAAGTTTTTTGGAGAAAAGGTTTTTGGTCATTTTCGTTGAATTTTTGAGATAATAGCAAGTTATTATTCATTGAGTATGGCTATTAAACTATGTGAAGCACAATCAAGTTCCAGTTGCTGTAGAAACTGTTTCAACACATAAACAGCATTGCCTAGTAATAGTTTAATATATTATTTGAAAGATTCTCACGTATTTCTTTAACTCGACAATTTAGTATATGTATTAATTGAAGCCATTGCCAGTACCAATTATTGCAAGGTTGAACACTTTTAGACTTGATACGAGAAAGGTCCTTTAATCTCTGGAACGTTTTTGGTTAAGGTGGAATTAAAGACGAGTCTTGGTTATGATGTCGCTAGAAATTAGGGACACTGTAGTAATAATGAATTAGAAATATCGTTGGTATGTTTTATTCACCTTGTGCATGGTATATCGTATCGATATCTCGAATCTTATGAACCACGATGTGGTTGGTATTTATACAAAAAATAGTTATTGAGAAAGTGAAATGCAAGGAGAATGTGTTGTCTGCGATCACTTGACATTATTGCTGGTAGCTCAGGCAAAAATGAACTAGTTAAAAATATTGATCTTAAACTTGGGAGTCACAAAGGTGTGACTCCAAGTTGGCTCCTGTTGCGACTCCAAAAGCTGAGACAGTTCTTTTTACTGGCTTGAAATTTCAGACAAGACAACAATCTCGTTTTGCGTTCTTTTTACGGGTTGAAAATTTAGTAGAGCAACAAGAGGTAAAAAGAACTTGCTTCCCTTTCTAATAGGGGCTGATAGGCACAGAGAATGCGTAGAAAAATGAACCGATGAAACGAAAGCGCATATGAAAGTATAAAACAGTAAGAGTACAGTTCTAACCTGCTCTAGGGATGACGCATGGGCGGATGATAGATGGACTTCTCTATCAACAAGTGAACTAACATCATTTTTATACAATCCTAATAAGGGCTTATGCCAGATGTCCCCTCTTAGTCGCTCTAACTATCTATTTTGGCTTTTTCCACAATTAGCCATGGCTTGATGCCCACAACTACTTCATTTTAATTCAAAACTAATGGAAATCTTTTTAAAGGAAAATTTTAATTGAAAGCAAGTAGTTGTTGGCATCAAGCCGCGGCTAATTGTAGAAAAAGCCAAGACATAGTCCGAGTGAGTGAGAGGCAAATCTGGCATAAGTCCGTTTAGGATTGTATAAAAAGATGCCAGTTCATCTGTTGATATTAGAACAGCAACAGTATAAAAGTATATGCTTGTGGCCTGCCAAGAGTGTGTTCAGGAATTTAAGGGGATTCTAACATAAATCAAAATACACTATATGCATCCAGGTTGCCAAACGGCATATCTGCAATATCTCAGAAACACTGAAGAGTATTATGTTGAAACTTTCATAGAAGTTTGAGGGAGATGTTGAACTTGAAAACACTGTGTGTATCTCGGTTTTCAAAAGGGCTTATCTACATTATCTCAGGAACGGCTAAGGTTATTAAGTTACAATTTTAAGGAAATGTCAATTGGGACGTTCAACTAAATCAAAACACACCCAGAAAATTTAAGCAATAGAATAACAACACCTTGAGAAGGTGTAGCTTTCCTTTGAAGGCGTAGTTGTCTTTAGGAATCAACAGATTGTTAATGTATGAGTTTTAATGTACGAAAGGCGTTTCACTAATTCGGATTTCCCTTATTAGTTTTACTTTTTCACTTTCCTGATTAAACGTTGCAACACTGACAGAAACGTGATGCTACCCTAAAAACTTCATAACTTGGAAAAATCCTAGAAAATGCAGGTTTTCAGATATGAAGACGTAATTTTTCTAATTAAAAAAAATTAATTCAAAAAATTTTCAATTAAAAATAAAAGGCTTTTTTCTTGGCACTTTAAGGTTGTAGCGACCACTTGAAGAATTTCCACATTGTATTGGCATAGTGAGAAACGCCACAATAAATAATTTGGCCCGTATGAAATCAAAGAGGAATTTTTATAATTTTTTCGTTTCAATAAAACTACATTCCGCTTTTATTTATGCGTAACTTAACAACGAATTAAAAATTTAGCGAGAATAAATCCTTGTCAACTTCACTAAGAGATTATAGTCTACAAGATAAAACATAAAATCGCGAAGAAAGGAAGAAAATGAGGACAATAAACAGCCAGTGAAAAAGTTGAAAAATTATACAAATATTTCGGCCAAGACCTCAGCTTGACCGTCCTCGGTGCAGTTATCCTTTAACTCAGTTACCCTTTCACCGTTACTCAGAAAGGGTCATCCTATTTTAGTTTTTGCATTTTGTTTTAAGCTTCGGTTTTTTATATTTTCACCCGTTTTATTCTGCAATGAGGACGGTCAAGCGGTCTTGACCGAAATATTTCCATATTTTTTCAATTTTTTCACTGGCTGTTTATTGTCTTCGTTTTCTTCCTTTCTTCGCGAGTTCATGCTTTATCATGATTAGCCAGTATGGCCTAAGAAATTATTTATAGTTTAAAAGATTTTCTAGGCGATTACAAACCATGCAGATGAAACACTGTTAGCAAAATTTGAGAAAAATAAAACAATTCGAGTCCAATATAAAATTGACTAAAATAAAACAAGGGCCAATATTTAAATCTCAGCACAATAACAACAACTAGCACGTACGCGGGAACTTATCTGGAGAGAGGAGTGAAAAATAAAAGAATAAATGTGTATCTTAAACATAAGAAATCATTGAGAAAATTGTATCTCACTATTTCATGGAATGGAGGTACGGGCCCAAAGCCCCACCCCCTTCAAGTGCTTGTCCGTTGCATTATTCAACTACTATTACAACTAGTAAAAGATATTCGAATTTCAGTTACGATCTTAACTAAAAGCGATATATTCCTTAGATACAGCTTTAGAGGGTTATCCATAGGCATGAGGTATACCCCTCCCCCCCCCAAAAAAAAAGAATTAAAGAACTTCTATTTCATCTTTGATTGTCTGCAGCATTTGACTACTATTACCAGTAGCAGAAGACATTCAGATTTCAGTTACGATCTTTAACTAAAACAGACAACTAAAAACTGTAAATTCCTTAAATACAGCTTCACATGTTTATCCAATGGAGCGTGGTTCAGTCCCCCCCCCCCAAAACAAATCACTGACTCACAAATTGGTCGTAAAAGTGTTGGTAAAAAGACTATTTCTCCTATTAAAATAAAAATTTGACTCGTAAATTGGTTTTGAGAATCCCGGTAAAACAAAACAACTTAAACTCCCCTCGAATGAAAAAGCATCCACCAAACAAATATTTTTGGTGAGCC
This sequence comes from Artemia franciscana, assembly GCF_032884065.1. NCBI lineage: Eukaryota > Metazoa > Arthropoda > Branchiopoda > Anostraca > Artemiidae > Artemia > Artemia franciscana. The sequence goes on along the minus strand of NC_088871.1, from coordinate 13,009,973 downwards.
CCCCCCCACCCCGAAACAAATTCTGGACATGGTCCTGTACAGTTTTATATTATAAGATTTGCTGTACTTCCCGGCCGGTTGGTGAAAATGTAAACTTTGAAACTGATTAAAGAGTACAGAGGAATAACAGCTCACAGAAATGTACAATTGAGACAAGTTATCAGTTTAAATAGTTCAACATCGTGACAATGTAATTCCCCAACAAATAGAATGGCAAGCATACAAACGGTTTCTTGAAAAATTATTGTCTAGCTACACGAAAGTGCCGACGTGACTATTACACAATCGCCCTCAGAATTTAAAAATGCACAATTAAATTTGATAATTACAGCGTCAAAATCTCCTACTTCTTTCCTTGGCTCAGACTCCATGACCTCAGAAATCATGGCATTGACAACTTTCATCGTAGTTTTAGGAGTTTTTTCGAACCTCTGCATGTATATCGTCTGCGTCAGATGCTGTCTATCGTTATATTTCTTCAATAAATTATTCAATTAGATGCCGTTGTTATTGTTATTATGATGATAATGGCGAAAAGGACTTTCTAATGTCTGAAAAAAATATTTTGGAAATTTATTTGAATTTGTATGTGATAAACTGTCAAAATTCGTAAGTGATTTAAAATTTGTAAGACGCATCCATGTTATTAATTGTCAGTTGGCTTTGTCGAGGTTTATATTTGTATTGTGAATGATCTATCCAGTGTCTGGATTTAGGCTATTATAGAATTTGTCAGATTTAACTTTTGTAAAATTTGAAACTCGGATTATACCAAATTCTGTCATTATTTTTAATAATTCTGTTTTAATTATTTGAAATTTTATTTTAAGCTAGGTAGCCTATTTTATATTTATTTTTGCATTCCTAATTCTAGTTTAAGCCTAGGCTACTTTAATTCCAACACTTACTTTTATGGTTAAAAAAATCTTCCTTCGTAATAAGCACAACAGATTCTATAGTAAACCTCTTTCATGCCCCTGATGGTCCCACATAGTCTATAGCCTAGCCAATGGAATATACATTAACTAAGAGAATGAAGCTCTTAACTTATAGGCTATGCAGGGTTCATATTAATCAGATGATCACTTGATTTATATGCTATCCATTATAATGCAATCAAGCACAGGGGTTAAATTTCAGACTGAGAAGGTAAGTGGCTTAATTTAGGATAGGAGCTAGGCTGTTGCATATTCCATGCTAGCTTGTGATTAGATTGAATTAATTTGGATATAAAAACCCAATTCTTTAGTACTAAGAGAGAGCTTTGGATAGTTTTCCAGTTTACTAGTAAACTGTAGCCTAATATAGCTAGGATGAAAGTAAATCTGTCATTTGATGACTTATGTGGTCTTTCACAGTTCAGTAATTGCTTCTGGGGTTAATTGCATCTTGAGGCATTAAAGGAGCCTGAAAGGCATCTTATTTTGTGGCCACACAGAGAGGTAACTTAAACTTCTTCCTAACTCTAAGAAGTAACTTAGCCAGCAGAAACATACAAAAAATTCATTTATTCAAATAAATAAGGTGAGTAAATAAAAGTGGTTTATACCTAAAGAATCTGTTGAGTATTTTTTTTCTTCATATTATGGGGTAAGAACTTTTTTTTGAACATATTTCCTTCTGGAGTGTAGAAATACTACAATAATTACCTTATTTTTGTTATGATACTCAGATGTTAAAATGCTTTGTCCCACAAATTAAGGTAGATGCTCAGTAGGTAATTAGACAGCTTATCACCAGTTCAACAGTTAAATCTGTGTAAAATCATGCCACCCTACCACAAAGTAGATTGTTTCACCAATTGATTTATCTAAATTTTTGTAATAAATATATGATTAGCTTGAATATTTTAACCATATACAAAACTTACAATTTTAAATATACTGTTAATCAATATTGGAGACTAATCATGTACAAACACTCAAAGCTGAAGTATCAGAATCATAGACAGACTTAATCATGGATATAGGCTATCTAATCTAAGGCAAGTGTTGTGAAGCAGAATAATTATATCTATTATACTTACATTTATTATAAATAAAGTAGATAATCAGCTCAAGTTTCACTCCTACACAAGGAATTTGGTTTCCAAATTTAATGCAGGTCTTGACCTACTCAAGAGATCTATTACAAGCAGATCCCCCAAAGTCTTTCTTAGACTTTATAAAGCCATCATAAGACCCAACCTTGACTTTGAAAACTGCATAGCCTGTCCCCAATGCAAAGGTAACACAAGACTTCTTGAGGACATGCAGAGATGTGCCACCAAGGTTATAGATGGGTTGGAAGGCCTCCTGTACAATGAAAGACTATAAAATCTCAAACTATCTACACTGGTGTGCTGCCACAGACAAGGTGATATGCTGCTTACCCACAAACTCTTCTACAATACATCTAGTCTCCTCAACCTGAACAAGTCCCACCAATCCCATACATGAGGCCATTCAAAGAAACTTTCTAAATGCCATGTGAACACAAGAATGCATAAAAACTTCTTCTCCAAAAGAGTTGTCAACAACTAGAATTCCCTCTCTGAGTCTACAGTGTCAGCAACTTCACCTGTAACTTTCCAGAAGTCAGTGGATAACAAGTGGTCATACAGGAACTGTAAATACTGTTGATATGATTCAGATCCATAACAGGTGTCAGCCATCATCATTCACAGAGCAACACTGATACATTGGACCTTATCACTCAAAAGTGTGAACTAAGGTAATCATATTTGATAATAATAATTATTATATTATATGTTGAATATAATAATTATATTAGCATGGCTAGAATATAAGGGTATTGCTGAAAATGAAGAAGAGGGGTAACTTCTGTTGTATTTTAAGTGTAAGTTTTAAATATAAAAAAAGTTCTAGACTAGGCCTATAGTCAGCCAGTCCTCACAAGCCCAGTCCCAACAATTATCTAATACCAACAATGTTCATGTTTATCAAAGATACATTATAATCAAAATATTTGTATGAGATTAAGCACTGTCCAAATACTGAGAGTATTAGATAGATAGATAATTTTATTGCTCATCCAAAAAACAGTACAAGACCACAAATAGAGTAAATAATCAATCAGGAATGAACAATAACTTAGGGACTTTATAGATACACTTAAGACCAAATCACAATGGCAAGGCTACTAGACTCAACTGAATAAACAAACCATATCATTGTGCCATCCTCTGATAATAAATTATATAATGCTCTTGGAAGACCACATTTGGAGTTTGGCTCCCCAGTTAAAAAATCCTCAATATAAGGGGGATGTGGCAGCCCTAGAGAGCATACAGAGAAAAACAACTAAGCTTTTTGCCCCACACCAACAGCTTCCCTACCCTGAACGTCTGTGTTGCCTGAAGATACCCACATTGGTTTACTGGCAGTGCAGAGGAGATGTCATTTTTATCAAGAAAGGGCACCAAAATAACATGGCTAACTCAATTTCACTCCCTCCCTTGCCACTATGACAAGAGGCTACTCAAAGAAGCTGCAACAGGAGCCCTTCAGATGTAGAGAGAGGACAAACTTTTCTCAGTATGTGCTGTCCCAACTTGGAACAGTCTTTCCAATGAGACTGTCACTGGTGAATTGATTAATTCTTTCAAAAATGTAGTCAATTTGGAGTGGAGTAATGTTGAATAGAAGTACCAGTAGGACACCACACCCACTAATTGTGTCACCTCATCAATTCAACAGCAAGATGTTCTACAGGAAGATGCAGTCCACCTTCTCTCACTGTAAATGCAATTTAAGGTAACTTATTTTAAGAATTCTGTCTGATGCCTAGTGAGTGCTGCAATGGTAATGCTGAATGCCCAGTAATGCCCCCAATGCTTGGACAGCATTTCAAGCTGTATTAAGGCTATTTCTCTAAATTTACAAAACAAACTTATAAATTCTTAACACCTTATAAGTCAGGATTGAGCAGTAGATTAAGGCTCAAAACACTTTCATAGTGCTTATCCGAGCACTTTATTGTCTGTGATGAAAATCAATTGCAATTGATTACAATGATGTCTCTTACCTTAAAAAAAAATTACCTTAAAATTGCAGCTTGGAGCAATATAAGGATTTTTCCTTGTAGAAACACAAAGGTAAATATTTTGATTGCTACTTTTACAATTGAAGTCCAGCCCCTTTTCCCCTCCTTATAACACCAGATACATTAAGATAGAAGCCTTAAGATACATGTAGAATTTTCTGATTCTTTTGGTTTGCAGTGAGGGACCTAGATGAGGGACTTTTTGCTATCTTAGAAGACCCTAAATTTTTTGTTACTTTTCAGACACCTGACTCTTTATTTTTTCCATATAGAACTTAGATAAAAGCATACCATTCAATTCTAAATCTGATGCTATGTTGATATTTCAACATACATAGATTTATTGTGAATCAAATTGAATAAGCTTATATATATATATATTTATATATATATATATATATATATATATATATATATATATATATATATATATATATTTACATATATATATATATTTATATTTATCAATGTTTTCACAGTTACACCCCAGGTCACTCTTCTTATCAGGGCAAGAGGGTGGCTCCATTAAGGATATATATGACAGTCCTGGGACAGACATAGCCCTGGGCTATATATGAAAGTTGACAGATTTTATGGGTTTGGATTATTTTATCTATATATCTCCAAATTCGCCAATTGGGAGAAAGTAATGGAATTAAATTTCTATATATGGCTTAGTGATATATCTGACCCCATTAGAGTGGAGTGCTATGTGGTAATATCTGTAAGTAAGGAAGGGGTGACAGGCATCGAGATGGCACTGATTTAAAAAAAAATCAGCTGGATATCTTTGTTAAGGAAAAGGACTTCTCAATTAACAATGAACTTACTTATGTATGCCTGCACGTACTGGATCGGTTTTCATTTGTAGCCTGCAAATGAGAATTCTTTAGAGTTAGTTATTTATTGAGAATGGGAAATGGCCTGATTTCTGGCATTGAGTTCTAGTGGTAGTTTTACTGAAACTGTGATAACAAGTGTCTTACCTGAGTTGATACACCTCATCATTGTGTCCATGGATGATGGAGTTTCTCTCTTACACTAAGATTGCAAGAGTAATTCCTCTTGAAGAAAAGAATAAAAGATGACCTGTTACATCAAAGCCAATCTCTTACTTCAATTTTCAAAAATATGTTAGGAAGCAATACATACCCAATTAAGATATTGCATTGAAAAGAGTAAAATTTGATTTGGAAAATGGTTTTCATTATATCTATTCAAATAATATAAGGTGGCTAGGAATGTCTTACTTTTACTGAGAAGAAAGACAATGGTGTACAAGGTCCCAAAATGATCAATCCTAGGACTCATCCTTTTCATTTTTATTGATTGACTGAACCATTACTACCACAGACTTGTGTTGTTTTGTTTTCAGATTGCAACTTGCTTTTCTTATTATAGCCTTCTCTTGGTTCTATGTATTGTAGATTTGGTAATGCAGTTTCTGAATTTCCAATATTTTCTAAACAAGATTTGTTGCCCATTTTTTCTCTAAAATATTGTTCTTTGTGTTTTTTAGGGTTTTTTTTTTAGTCAGGGAAAAACTAAAATTAAAGTTTGAAGAATTGTTGTGGAAAATTAGTAAAAAAATATTTTGGCTTTTAATTAATGAAAACCTATTATGGAAGACAGTAATTCAAGTGCAATAGCTGAAAACTAAGCAGAGCTTGTTATAATGCATTACATTGAAAATCCAATCCCAAAAAATGGGTCTGAATTTATAGCAAAAAAGTCAAATTTATTTGAGAATAAATATCTACTCCTGGAAACCACCAGAAGTAGGTTAGAAGCCCAACTTGATTTTGTTTCTCAAAGTTGAGACCCATCTTCACAGGATATTTAGAGCCTTTATATAGGTAAAGAGTCAAAGCAGGAGTTTCAAAAGGCCTTTGCTAGTTCTAATTTAAGCTTTAAGTGTACTTCTAAGAGTTTCATTTATGTACTATAATTCTTTTAGCTAGTAAAAGGCAGAACAACTTTTATTTTACCAGTTTCAGGAAAAACTTATTGTTTTGACCTAATAAGGTTGGTCTGACATTAGTTTTAAGGCTGTACATGTAATATTTAAAAACATGCATAGTTGATTCTGGGGGTTGAAATTCTTGAGTCTGGAGGTGTAAATTCCTCCTTTGCATTACCTCAGCTTTTTTTATCACCTGCATATTTACCCTAAAATACTTATGGCAAGCCTGCCCATTGATAAGGACAAATCCTGTTGTCCCTATTTTTTTCTGGTTTACATAACTATATGTCTTAAAATAAACTTTCTAGGAATATTTTACCCCTATCAACAGCTCATTATAGCACAGCAACTTAGGCCAACACAGTAACCCAAGAGTTGTCTTAAGGAGGAATGCTTTGCATTAGGAAGGTTTTAATCTTTGTCCCTAGAGCTTCCAGGCACAGCTTACCTACTCTACTGGACTCGTTCTTTGTTTAAGCACATCCCAAGAGCTTTCAGTTTCAAGTAAAATGTGTTGTTTAGGTATATTGTGTTTTGATTAATCAAACCAAACAAGTAATTAATAATCAGGGTGTACAAATTAGGTGCAATGATGGTTTTCCATAAGGATGCCACTGATGAATAGTGCTGGCAAAGAGCAAATAATGTATAATATTAGTTTTGGCACATTAAGATTTCTCTGGTGAAAAAATTAATCTGATATGCAATTTTCAAGTGTTCTAAAAGTGAATAAACCTTGCCAATGACTTTTATTCCTCATTGATCAAGTAAGAACAACTGCTAGACCCATTCATAAAACGTTTCCACTGGACCACATGACTCAAAAATTGGCACACTGTCTTAAAATATATTCTGGTATGCTGGTACTGGTAAGGTTGCTACCAGTCATAAATATTTTTCAAGAACTTTTTCTGAAATGCTATCCAGGGCTTGGTAGATAACTAAAGTTAGACCACTACAAATTAATCACCAGCTCTTGGTTCATATTTTAACGATTAGTTTGATGTAGGCTTTAGAGTTTTTAGTCATTAACTTTCTGGGGTAAGAAAATGCTGAGAATTTTTTTCACTTGGAAATGAACTTTGGGGCTTCTTTCAGCAATAACGAAGGAACATTATCAGTACCAGCTGCTTTACTTAAAGCCCTGTTCACACACTTGTTTAGCTAGACAGCAGTTCCTACCCTTCATCACTTTGAACAAATCAGGATTGCTTATAAGAGAGGAAGTAGACTATAACTGGTAGATAATGAGTATGCCTAGACATTGATTTCTAAATAAGCATGCATTTGAATTAGGTTTAATAGGTTGCTGTGCCTCTTGAAACACTATTTGGCAGCATGTGCACACTAAGACTTTCAAGTGGTTTAGTTGGGACTGGGGTGCTATGCCTCTAATAATTTTATCACCATTTTCCTGTTCATATTTCAGGTTTATCTTCCTTTGAACAAGAGTATGAGTTTCCCTGAAGCTTGTTGAAAGATCTTTTAAATATTATTTTGTCAGTAAATTTATCTTTATAAATGGGAAATACTGAAGACAGAATGTACAATTTAGATTTTCAAATCTTTATGAACACATATAGAGCAATATATAACTATTTGGACTATGAACGTATGTAGTCTAATATATGGCACACTCAGCTAATGTATTCTTCAAATGTACAAATAAAGCTTATGCACATCACATGCTAGATAAAAAAAAACCAACAAATAGATTCTATACAAACTAAATTCTATAGTATATAGTGCAAATACCTCAACATCGGTAGGTTAGGAGGATTTCTCCCTAAGGGCGGTAGTAGGTAAACATGATGAAATTCTGGAAATCTGAATGTTTAGGCTGAAATAAAGGACTTACTTCAGTGCCAGGTACCCTTGGCTGTTGCAGTAAAAAAGGAAGGAGGAATGGGTTATTTTTTGTCAAAAGTTAGCTTTTCACTTGGTCTATGACATTTACTGGTGAGTCAGAATATTAGTATCGTGTTACTGCTATCAAAATCGTTAACAATTTTGCAGTTTTTTTTTATAACAGTTACTAATGGTTAATCCATGGGTGGTTGTTTTGTTTAATTAGTCTACTGCAGCAGTATAGCCAGAGGAGCAAAAGAGTACACTTGTCTCCAGGCACAGCGTGATTGGGGTTCTATTAGGATAATTTTATATCCCTTATATACCACGAGAGATAGTGCTGTTAAGGGCGAGGGGGCTAACGTAGCCCCTGGGCAATAAAAAATTACCTACGCCTCTACAGTTGTGTAAAAGTAAGATATTTCTTTTTTTATTGTGGCAGTCTGTTCTTCCATATTGAAAAGTTCTGGTACCTGCCTATAATTTTGTATGTACTTGCCTATGGTACTGCACAATATGAACAGAAAGCTCAATAATTATGTTTTGAAATGTGGAGAATGGATTTTTTGTCACAATCATGCTGCCATCTGTTCTTTTTTTCAAGAAATTAATTTGTTCGTTTCCTGGTGGAACCAATGCTAGAAATAATACAAAACTATGTGTTGATGTTGTTTTGCTAAGAGAGAGGGGACGTAAGATTTGGTGTGGATGCCAAAATAGTTCCTTAATGATTCTTGGCTTCCTTTATCTGACAGTTATTTCAACACTACTATTTAGTGTTAATAAGAATGGATTCTTTGACATCAGATTTTGGTACATCTCTTTTTATATTGATGAACAAGCCTTTACTTGTAGATTTATTATGAGGAGAGAAATTCATGAAAACAGTAATAAAACGGTGATTTGTATGAAATTTGTTGGGAGTTGCAAGAAAATGGTAAAAATCTTGAAATTTCAATGGGAGGGGCCTCACAGGTTGATCTCCTTCTGTGTGTGTGCCTGAGCATGGATTACTTTATACCTTGTCGTTTTATTAGTTTTATATAATCCTGCTAAGTTTTGCTAGAAAATGTCGATCAAAGTAGACTGCAATGTGAAAAGGGAAAAACAGGAAGCCTTGGCTGGGATTTGCAAAAATGTTCGATATAAAAAACCTCATTTGGGAATTTATGGGATGTCGCTAAGTTAAATGCTTAAAAGGAATATTAAGATTGAGGGTCAGCCCACTTAAAGCTTTGGTAGCAATTTGTTATTGGAATGTTCTGGCGCAGCTTTTGTGAAACTCAGATACCTGTAACAATAAAGATTACCCCAGAATTTGTTTGTCTTTCCAAGCTACCAGAAATTCTGTTGATAAAGTGAGTCTTCTCAGTAGTCATCAATTAATTACTCTGCTCTACTATTATGGAGCGTTATCAAAGCATTGTTTACATTTGTGCTTAGGGAGACATCAATTTCTAGCTTCATCACGATGAACCAATCACGGCTTCTTATAAAAGAAGAAACATATTATGACTGTTCAAATGATCAGGAACATACACAATTTTTTTTTTTGGGGGGGGGGGGAGGGGCAAAAAAAAAATGATAACCTGAGTGAAATCATCCAAGAATTTGAGAAGATTAAGGACTGGAGGGTACGTTAAAGTAATTTTGATAGCTTTTAATTAATATTTATTGTTTTTTTTTGTATTTTTATTCTTATGGTTTTAATTCTAATTTGTTGCACAATAGGATTCCCAGGCTCAAAATTTTTCATAAATGCTATGGTACATAAGAAACGAATTTTTGGTTGCGAGAGGGGAAAGGTGACTTTCTATGGTCTAGTGCTGCCAAGAGCACCACCAGGAAATTTTTCAAGGGGGGGGGGGAGTAATACGAGCCGTTTTATTTTTCCTACGACTTAAACGGAAATGTTTCTCAGTTTCCTTCTTTGATGAATTTGCTAAATTTCTTCTTATTTTCCAAAGGGAACCGGCCCCTCGATCTCTATAAAAGTTAATGATTTTGGAAGTAAAATTTTGGGGAGACCAAGTTTTTGGGATATCAGAGAATTTCTGGTACTTACCCAAATTTTTGGACATTTATCAACTCAGTAAAAACCTGACTAAATATATGAAAACTATTGGAAAGTAGAGAGGATAAGATAAGATTTATAAAAAAAAAATAGCAATCACAAGCCTAGCCCGGTCGAATTTGTATTTCAGAGTAAAAAACAAATAGACAAACATAAAAAAATAGGTTTAAAACCAATCATACACATATAACTGGGAAAAGAACATACCGTTATTTTTATCAAAATCATCACACACAAAAAAAAAACAACTGATAAAACTAGTAAATTAGGAAGGATCATTAACAGCTTAAAAAGCAGAACAAAAGTGAACAAATACAAGCAGTAGCTTAGTTTTGTGTTTTTTTTTTTTAATTTAATCTGTAGAATAAGGGACAAAAGTTGATCTTCATATCCTGAATTTAAGCAACAAATGGGAACCTATATATAATAGGTAAGATAAGATATTGATTGCAAAAAATTTCTATCGCAAGTTCCAAACGGGCGAATTTGATATTTGGAGTCAATAAATAAAAACATGACAACGAAAATCATTTAAGAAAAGCAAAAATTAAAAAAACTGGCAAGGAATGCCAAAACAAAAAAAATCAGAATGAAAAAGTCATTCTTAGACAATAAATTAAACTTTGATACATCAAAATAAGTTAAAAATGATAAAAGCTGGTTAAGCCTAATAGAAATATAAAAGAAGGGGGAAAACGAAGAAATACGAAAACTTGGAAAATATCACTAAATAATAAAGAAAGGGAAACTAGCGGGATATTTTGTTGATTTTTCTGTAATGAAAGGCATAAAGGTTTTTTCTTAGATCTGGAGGTAAAGCAGCGAATGAAGGACAAGATGAGAAAGGTTTCAGAAATAACCCGAATCAGAGAATCCCTAAGATATTGAGTGAGCCTTGATTCGAAGATCCCCCAAGGTAGGACTCTGGAAGCAAATGTTTGCCTTCAAGACAGTTAGTCGCCTGATTTCAGCGTACCAACAACCAGGGCTGTGGAGTCGGGAGTTCTAGTAAATTTTTGCTGAATGGAGTTGGATTCAGTGTGTTCAAAAATGTCTGGAGTCAGTTATAACCTATAAAATATAGTTAAATGAAGTTTACCGGACTGTGGAGACGGAGGTTTAGTAAACTTTCACTGAATGGTGTCGGAATTGGAGTCTATATACGGAAAATATTCGGAGGAAGAATCGGAGTCGGTTTTAACTTATAACCTACTCCACAGCCCAGCCAACAAAATCACTAATATTCACAGCTTTGGCTTGAAATTGGGCTAATTTTTGGCTAGCCAAATTCTAATTTGCCAGGTGATATTCTCACAAGTCAATTTGAGTAATGTATTGTTTCTGTAGTTGGTATATTTTTGGCGAACTTTCAAAACTCTTTCTATTAGAATGCTACTCACTGAATATACAGAAATCAGCTCAGTTTGGCATCACTGCTTCATAGCGGACCAGGGGCCTAATTTGCCATGGTACAGGGTGGGGGCAACTGCCCCTCCTGACTCAGTTTCTACCTCCTCGTGCCAAAATTTAGTTTCTCGAAAACCTTGTCAAAACTAAGATAAGCCTGCATAATTCAACCATCCATAGAAAAGGGCTAGTATTTTTTTAGTATATCTGTCCTTCTTTTGTTGCTGTTTGGTTCATGTTCAGTTGATTTGGGTAAATTGGCTCCAACCTCCCCCCTCCCTGGATTGTGACGAAATTTCACCAGTGTAGTTCCAATCTCAATCATAACGCACACATGAAGATGAGAATAGTTTTTGCGGCAGTACAAAAGAGAGAGTAGAAAATTACTGAACTCATTTTATTCCGAAACTACTTGATAAAAAATGAGAAAAATCGCCTAAGAGAAAGTTCTAATATGACATGTTTAGTCATTAATGATTTTGATTTGTTCACTGAGTGAATATTGGCTGGCGCTGGTTATAAGTGGATGTGTTTATGAAACACATATTCATCCTTGTTTCTCGCGGGTCGACTTCAACAATTGCTTTACTGAACCGTTTAGTCCCTTTGGCTATATCCGTAGTAAAACCCCTTTTAGTAATAAGTCACATTTTAGTGGTGATTCTATCATTTGTTGTATCCTTAAGGCTATGACCAGATTATTGGACTGTCTATTTGCTTTGCGGCTAGTTATGCTTGATATCATGTCACCTGATGATTATGCATTAAGTGGTGTTTGATATCAATGTTTAGTGGCAAAATCCTGACTCAGTGTTAAATTAGATTATGATTTCGTTTTAAAGTGATTTTTCATCATGGATTGTTTGATTGTAAGTATTTAAAAGAGGATGTGGTTTTAAGAATTCTTCTGATCGATGGTATGTTATTGGTGGTTTTTAAAATTGACTGGAATCAGAATAGACAGGTTTACCTAAGTTGTGGTAGAACAATTTTAGGTAGACAATCGCTGGTATAAGTTCGAGTTGATGGGTCTCTTGCTGTCTTGAGAAGTAGCTGAGTTAGATGAATCAAACTTTCGGGAATCAAACTTTCGGGAATCAATCCAAGGGTTAGGATATATCCCGAAACCGTGATACCAAAATACAATCCCAACCCTTTCCTTTTTTCTAGTGCTTGGAAGATTGCGTGGACGACAGATGTAGGCTATACATCTATAGGCTATCAAAATTAGCCTACGACAGATGTAGGCTATCAAAATTTTGACAAAAAAAAGTTTTGTCTTAATTTTGGGTTTTTAGTCTTTTTTCTACTGATTATAGTTTTTTGTATGTTATTTCTATTACTTCAGATGTATTTTCTGCGATATTAAGAGTCGTGGGTAAATTTTTCGTTGTTCATATTTTTGACTTACAAATAAAGTGAATATACGGTAAAATTCTAGTTAATTGACTTCTTGCTATCTCAGAAAGGGTTTAGGTTAGGACAATGAAACGTTCAGGGATGGGCCTACATGCCAAAGTAGGTCCCGTGAATGTATTTTTAAGTATCCACCTCCACTCCTTCTCCCTCTAGAGGCCCCTGAAATTAACCTAAACCGTTTCTGAGATAGCAAGAAGTCAATTAACTAGAATTTTACCGAATATACCACTCGTCGTCTTTTTTGTATGTTCATTGCGAATATAATTATCGCTAATTTAAACTTAAGCACTTTTTGAGCACTTGAAAATGACCAAAATATTTCTAGTTTTTGGGTATAAAAATGGCTTGAAACATTGGCCTAAAACTTACTGTCTTGTTATAAATCCTTTTTTAATGTTATATAATCCACAAGCTTTGATTTTCCAAGGTTAAGTTGGATAAATAAATTTTACAATATTGTGCCGTTTTCTTCTTCCTTGACGCCGAATTTTCAATTAAAGTATGCGTTTTCGACAAAATAATATGCTATGTTTTCTCAGTACCAAAATTTGTTAGGTTAGGTCAAAAAGTGCTTAAATTTGAATTTGTGATAGGTAAATTTGACTTTAGGTTAGGTCAAAAAGTGCTTAAATTTGAATTTGCAATAGAAGCGATTATTATGTTCGTAAAGAACATAAAAAAAGGCATCGAGTGGTATGTTCACTTTATTCATAAGTCAAAAATACGAACAATGAAAAATATACCGAGTCTTTTTCCTCCTAAATTTTTTGAAATATATTCTCAATCTTTAAGACCATTGGTCCTTTGAGGGGGAAAGGGAAAAAGTAGATTTTTCAAAATGTATTTTTCAGACGGTCATTTAGGCTCCGGATTCATTCCTGACAGTTTCATTCACCTTCCTCCACTACTTTTCCAGATAGATAAAAGGCCCTCTTCTAGAATTTTATTCAGTCGCTTTCGAAATATCAAATTTCGTTGATATTTCAATAAATTTAGAAGACATTCTTATCAGTATCCTGAAAAGTTGTTGAATAAGGTAAGTGGAGCTTTCACGAATGAATGTGATACCTAAACCATGGCCTTCAAAAGTCTTTTGCGTACCATATTGACCCCCACCACTTTCCCCTCCAAAGGACACTGACTTCTGATGAACTTACGACAAATTTTGTGTTATAAATGCAAAATAAAACAACAGCACATTTAAGGCCATAGTGTTATTAGCCTTTTTTTGCAAGATTTTGATTTATAAGGTTTTAAAGAATTTGTAAAAATGTCTCTAAAATTAAAAAAAGTTCTGAAGTGGCCTTGATCCTACTCAAATTATTTAAATTGTAGCCTATTTTCAGATGGTAAAAAAATTAGACTCAAACCGAATTAAGGAATAAAATTTCTGTTGCGGGAACCTGAGTCAGACTTGTCTCTTATTGAATTTTCTGAGCCTGAAAATAGAGAAGGAGTAGAGAGAGGAGCTTAATACCTCTCTGGGTGTAATATAGGCTGTGGATCCTGCCGTGGAATTTTCTGTTTCCTAACTCAACTGTTTTCCATGATAGTGAAAACTTTATTATCAAGAATTTTCCTCTGAACATTCCATTAACAGAGAGTACAAAAGTAAGCTAGAAACCGATTCATTAGAATTTTCCTTTTATTTGGTCTTTCTTGTGACTTCTTCTGATTAAATTACATAAAAAAAACTAGTTTTTTTTTAACTGAAAGTAAGGAGCGACATTAAAACTTAAAACGAACAGAAATTACTCCGTATATGAAATGGGTTGTCCCCTCCGCAATCCCTCGCTCTTTACGCTAAAGCTTTTAATTGTTTTAAAAAGCAGAATTGTGGCAAAGAGTAAAACTTAGATAGTTTCTAAAAAAAAAAAAAAGTCTGTTTTCACAGTTTTATTTGTGGTTAATATTAGGAGCTGTATGTTCAATCAAAATTTTGATTAACAGCAGTTTTGTGTATGCATTTTTAATAATAACTTTACAATAGAGTTTTGGGTGGATGGAGAGGGAAGTTATAATTCATATGAACTGAAAATCTGCGGAGTTTTTGGTCTTATATAACATTGAAGCCAACCCCTATCCTGTTAACACCTTTCAATATACATGTGTCTTAATTCACTATTTTTAACCAGAATCTTTTCATGTTTTATTTTGCTGTAGCTATTTGTTTGTTGAAATAGATGCATGCCAAGGTCATTTATTAAAAATAATTCTTTTTTGTTATATTTAAAATATATCACGAATCAATACATCCAGGTTTGTTTGCTTATTTTGTGTCTTACTCAAGGGTTCTCTTGGTCCTGAAGTTTTAATTGAAGTGTTCCCATCGTCTTAAATTCAAAAACAAATCAGCGTCAAAAACCCCACATTTCTCTTCCCAAATTTAGTGCCTTCGTTAAGGTCCCCTTGGTCCTGTGAACTTACTCTAAAGTTTTTCTTTTGAGCAGAGAAATTCAAGTTTAGCCCATATCGGGGTTTTATAAATGGAATACAACCCATTTTTAAATTTTATTTTTGCTTTTAGGTTCGTTTGGCCCATTATGCATGTTCTTTAAATTGCTAGTCGATCGGAGACGGAAGGAATTTCCTTATCACTGTCTATATGTCCTATAAAACTAATCCAGTCCGAGAAAGCAATTTTTTTGGCCCCGTGTTAGGTGTCACCTATCAATACAGCCAAATTTTAAAATACTTTTGTTCCTGTTGAGGCCCATTCGGCCCTGTTTACATGCACTAGTGGTTACAAGCCCGGCAGAGAGGGGGGGGATCGGTCTATTTTTGGGTCTTACCAACCAATATAGCCATAATTAGCTTAAAGTTTGTTTTCTGCTTGAGAGCTTACCTTGCCAAGATGTTTATGGTTGTCAATTTCAAGCCGGTTGGAGAGACGGGATCTGAGGTCTCTTTTCAGCGTGTCCCGAATTTTATAGCATTTGAGTCTATTAACGCACTACATTTTGCATATAAGTTTCAGCTTCTAAGAAAAATTATGGGTTCTTTTTCGGTTGAGCCAATATTTAGGAGATTTAAATGTTTTGGTGCGCTTATACTTTCCTTAAACATAAAATTTGTAGTCCCGTTGCTTTCCTCAAACTGTCCCCGAAGGTTTTCACTAATAGCCGGGGTGAATATATTGTCCTTGGATTTGCCTCACTATTTCACTGTGACTAGTTTCAAAGTTTTCACTGATACTAATTGTACCAATACTTTCACGTAAATTGGAGATATTTTTTGCCCCCATATGGAGTGTTCCTGTCCCCCCAGCACTCCAGAATTTCTAACTCGATCCCTACGTGTCGTTCTCGAGATTTTACAGCTGTACCACTGTGATAGCCTGGATACATGATTTCTTTCGATTTTTCTTTGTCCTTTCCCGAGTCAAAATTTGAAGTTCACTTGACCCCCCAGCACCCCCCCCCCCCCGAAAATTTCAACTGAGTCCCCGACGGTATTTCTGAGACAATATAGATACGTTATTTTGATAACCTGGGTACACATCGTTTCCTTGTGTCACCATTGCTGCTTCACCAGGAAGGATACTCACCGGGATACTCTTAGGCGTATTGTCGGAAAACCAGCTGTAACATCCCCCCTCTGCAACTTGCACAGGGAGCATAAACCTCAAACACTCTTTAATATTCTTTTTTAGTTTTTCTTGCATTCAAAAAAAATAATGTAATATTCACTTTTTGATTTGAAGACCTATTCTCGTATTGGTATGATAAGATCAGTGAACTGAGCATTCAACCCGTTAATTTTCTTTTACTTGTCACGCATTGATGATAACAGTGTTGTTTTGACGTCATTGCTTTTCTAATATTTATTTCTCACCATTTTGAAAATAATAATTTGCTTATTGAGAAACGTCTTCAATGCTAAGCACGTTAGAATGAACGAATTTACCAAATTAAGCGAAAAGCGAATATTTTTAGAAATAGAAGAGCACAATAAAATGTTGCGAAGTTCTAAAATAAGAAATTGCTAATTATCGTCATTACCAAATATGACAAATTGTTTAGTGGCCAAAATGGAATTTTTTTTTCTAAAACAAAGATTTCAAGTTTCTATGCTTCTTTTTAATCTTTTTGTTTGTATAATTAGTAATTTGGCATGTCACCTAAGTGTCACAGTTGATCTTTCCATACATTGGGCTTAACGCCTGTTTTTAACGTCTTAACGTTTTTATATTTAACGTCTAATATTGATAGTCACGAAGATCAGCGACTCCCCTTGTGTGTGTCTTGTTGACAAGACTAAGTAGTGTTTTTTTAGGACTTGTGACTTAGACTTGTGAATTGAATATATTTATTGTGAATTGAATATATTTATGCTATATTTTGAACTAGTTGAAACAGAGTCGCTAAGAAAAACATTTTTATTTCTTGTGGTTACCGCTTTCTTTTGTTGGTATTATAAATTTGTATTCTTGGATATTTTAACTATGAAGTTCCTGCGTTAAAAAATAAAACACTGAATTTTATTTTGCAATTGGACGTTTAAAGTATATTCGTGTCTTGATGGGATCTATATTTCTGCTAAATCTAAGGTTTGTAGATTTATGATTTTAGCTGTTTTTCTGACAATGATAACCGACTGTCTTTTTTTTCAAGTTTCCAACTATTGCTTTGATTGTTTTGTCGAAGGGGTGCTGCTTACTTTCCATACCTCCTGGTGTACATCTTAGAACGCCACATGTGCCACACAGTTTCTCTATATTGGGCACAGTTTTCGCCACGCTTGAAACCCGCCACTTGCTGTATGTGGTTTCTGAAAGCGGGCGGTCTCCTCGCTTTTTGCGCTCATATCCACCCACCCCCCTACATAATTTTTCGTTCGTTTGACGGTTGTCCAAGAGCTGCTTCACGCCATTGGTACTGGATTATCTAGTGAAGTGTAAACCGGTTTATGATACGGTTGTGTGTCATGTGGTATGGTGACTTTTAGGATTCACTATCAGGCGCGTCCCCAAGAGACCTGAGTAAATGAAACACCAAAAAGACGCTTATTCAGGGGCAGACTTATTCATATTGAAATATAAAGTTAACAGAATGGTGCGTCAATCGTCAGGCGTACATAGAAGTAGTATTTTTTGAGTTTGTGTGTGTGTGGGGGATAATTAAAAAGCAGTAAAAAAAATGATTAAAGCTTGTGGTAGGTTCAGCTGATATTTCCATAATGTCGAGGTTTTCACGAGTTTTCCGGAGATATTTTAGTTTTTAAATAGTTCGCTTGTTTCTTTGTTTTAGTTCCGGTTTAGGTATGGCTTATGGTCTATACAGTTTCACGGATCGCCATAATTTCAAGATATTTACAATGTTCCCCATTATTTCCCTTTTTATGGAATTTCCCAATTTTTTTTTTTAATTCTCCTACAACCAGAGTGGTACCCTCCCCATCTCAAAGTAAGTCATACATACGTCCCTATTTTCTATCTTCTTGTTGTTTGATGTAAAAATGTTTAATTTATGTTTTAATAAATAGATAACCAAAATCTATTGTAGGCTGCAGTTGTAATGTGAGCCTCAATCAGTACGTCCCTGGCCAAATTTCTGCTTATCTTCACCGGTTTGGCGTATGCTAACATTTTTTTTTTGTTGGCAAATCGAAAGTCGAAAAAATTATTGAATATCTACTGTTGATATTTACGTATAATTACTCCTTAACTTGTTACGTATCTTAAAAGATGATAGTTTTTTTTTCTAAAACCATAAAGTTTTAGAAAAAATGGTTTTTTTCTAAAACCATTAATTGTAATATTATAATAATATTATTCAGTGATATATTTTAGTGTGATTCTGTTTTTAGTAACAGACACAATTTCGCGTATAATGTACATACTAATCCGTGAATACTGACCAAAACTGTACTTTTCCAGAGACATTACGCCCCACCTTCCTTCTGGTAGCCTGTAGCTTTGAACCAATTACCCCCCTGCGAAAACTCCCGGTTTTAGTTTTTTGTATTTTCCATATAATTAGTCTGTTTTAACACTTTTTTCAAAGTTCTGAACCCCACTTTAATGTGTAATGGAAAATAATCGGGTTTAAATATAATTCTATGTTTCAAATACCTTGTCAATCTAAAAAAAAGATTTCAAAGTTATTTGTTTAGATTCAAAATTAGAACCGATTAGCCTATGTTCTTATCGAAGAAAAAATTTGGGATTCAGTTATTTTTATCTTCGTCATTTAGGCATTAACTTAGATTAGTTTGCTTTTGGAATTGACAGTTGCCACGTATGTACATTGAAATAGTAACTATAATGTAATCATACTTCAAGTTGGAGTGATTCATAGCCACCCATATAGGTTGATGAAGCCTTATTTGAAAACACGCAAGGGTGATAGTTGCGAGCCGACTTAGCATGCACGCACTCAGATTTTTTTGTGTGGGGGTGGGCAATAACTTTATATTTGATGAATTAAAAAATCATATATAAAGACAATCAATTAACTCTTGGTGATTATAGCCAAATTCCAGATAATTGAGGACTTCGCCAGGGATGAGGCCCCTCTTGATACGACCGCGTTGTTTAGCTTTCCGTCTGATAGTCAACTAAGGGAAAATTGCTAGACCTATATTCTTCAGAAGACAATGATTGGCTAGAATTAGAAAGCGAATTCAGGCTACCAGTATAAATCACTCCTTGCTAGTGGTTTTTAGCGCGGATTTCACATCATTACGCGGCTAGATGGCTTTAAAAGAGCCTACAGATCTCACTATTTTTTATTTTATAAATCAAAAACTTCATGAAACGAATAATATTATTGAAGACTTGTCCACAGAGGGGTAGATTTTTCACCGATAGCACAATAAAAGTAGATAATATAAAAAATATGTCACATTGGCGCCCATGAGAGGCTGCAACCGGGGAGGCCCCCATAACTTAACCATTTCTTGTAGTCATAACTGAGATTCAACTATTAATGTTGCTGTATCTGAGCTGGAATTTAACGGAGCCTACTGAAGGCCCATTTCTAGGATATTTTTACTGATACGGGATTGAGTTAGTGCTGATTGGAGCCGCTCAGATTTTTTGTTGAATTTTTTGATCGAATGAAAAATTCATTGAAAATTTCCTATTGGCTTAAATTAGCGCAAGCTAAATCTAATGTTTGCACTAATGTAATATTTGCACTAATGTAAACTAGTCGCTCTTCTAAGACAGATTCACTTTTCACTGGATATTTGCGAATACATTTTTGCCGCCTGGACACTGATTATCATGAACAATCGCATAGAGTTAATTACTTGTCTTTATATATGATTTTTTAATTATTTTTTGTTTCCGATTCATGCTTTAAGTAAATGAAATGTTGTCTCTTATATGGGGTATTTTTAAAGACATGCAAGGATAATTTTTGTTGGGAAGAGGGACTGTGAAAATAGGGGAAATTTTGCTTAAAACACTAGAAATTGCGAAAACCGTGTATATTTTGAGTTTCCCCCCTTGAGTTTTACCTTGATGTGTCCTTTCTAGTAAAAAATAGCCAAATAAATAGAATCGTTGAGTTTTTATCTCCCCTATTTTCATAAGATGATACATAGGATATTTCCCTCAGATAATCCCCTGATTTTCTAATTTTCCCCATATATCTCAGTTAATTCTTTTATTTTTTTGAGGTTTTGGCGAGCTTTGGCCACTGTCCCTTTCTTATCACGTATCTGTTATGCAAGTGTTTCTATATAAACGATATTTCATTGTCATATCTGCACACAGCTGGTTCTTAGTTCCTCCCCGCCACCTGGAAAATAGTAAACGCATTTTTTTTTCTGATTTTGACCACCAGTCAAAATTGAATTGCGAGAATTGGATTTTCTCGCATTACAAAAGAAATCTAAGACAAGATCGTTCTTTTTTGAAAAAAATAAAACTCGATGTTGGAATTTTTTGACAAAAGGGACAAATTTTTTTGATACCGTTGCCGATTCCAGGACAATTTTTTGATGATCAAGATTTTCATTATCGTCTTATCAGTCCGTAGAAATTTGATCAATTCGCTGATTTTATCATCATATGTCTCACTGTATACATATACTGCGTCTATGTCTTACTGTGTATATCTTACATATCCTGATCAGGCACGTGCGCATGATTTTTTGTTATTGTCGTTTGATAATTTGGATACGAAATACCCAGAAATTCGGAATACCTTATTTTTTTGTGAGGTTGGGGGGGGGGGGTTCACGACACCCCCCCTGTGTACTTCGCCGATCCTGATACTTGTATATATGTGTATATATATATATATATATATATATATATATATATATATATATATATATATATATATATATATATATATATATATATATATATATATATATATATATAGGGAAGGAAAGACACCCCCTCCTGGGTTTTTGCACTGTAAGCTCTTGTAGGATGTATGGGTAAGTAGCGAGGTAAATCAAAAGACACGTTGTTGCCAGGTTATCAAAATGGCTTATCTATATTGTCTTCGGAACGGAATAGGGTATCAAGTCGAAACTTTCACGGAGTATTGTGGGGTGGGGCAAGTGGACGTTGAACTATCGCTTAGAGGGAAAGGGCAGTGCTAAGTCCGAAGGCACAATGTGTATTCAAATTATCAAAATGCCACATCTTAATATCTCGGGAAAAGCTTTGAGGATGGAGTTGAAACTCCCAGGTAATTTGGAGGAGGAGGAGACAGGAACGGCGGAATTTATGGTTTTGTATTTCGAAGTAGGTAAATATGGGTTGTCTCTGGCAACATTTTAGCAATATAAGTCACTATGTGACTTAGAACTTGTTCACTGTTAGGTTGCAAGGTAAATGAAAAAAAAAAACGTTAGGTGTTGCTGTAACATCGAAATAGCGTGTCTGCAGCACATTGCCAGCGGCTACGGAAATAAAGTTTAAGTTTTCAGGGAATAATTTTTTTTTTTGTGGGGGGGGGGGGGGGGGTGGCCGTGTGGACCTCAACTTTTAACCTGGGAAGGGAGGCAGAAAAAGGATTAACATATTTTGTCTCAAATCTGCCCAAGCATATGTTTGTGACCCGAACTGCTGACGATCTTGTCCTAGCGAAGCAAGGGCAACCTACACAAAGACCTGGTGATTAGACCCTTGACGGGAGACTTCATTAAGCAATATTGTTGCCAAACCAGAGTATAAAGTGTAATTTGTTTACATTTTTACTAATCGTAAATGAATATTTTCCGCTTTTGTTTAATTTTATTTATAACATACCACTGTCGGTTGAATAAGTATGTTCAGTTTGGTCACTCGAATGAATTGAGTTGCAAAAAACATCACTATGTTTAATTGGTAAATTATAGTATGTATAATATGACGAAAATATTTTCTTGGATAGAGTTAGCAATCTTGAAAGTTTTAGTTATCTAGCATGTGCTAGCATATAACTCACATTTGGTGTCATCACCGCCCTAATTCATTCAATTTAAATGATTCGTCAAGTAGTTAATGTACCCCAATAATATACAAATTCTGAAAAACTCATAAAGTATGCAGATAACACTCATAAGAATAGTGTTAAAAGTGCCTGAGGATTTGACAGTCCTGTTTTTTCTCCATGTAGAACCGCCTAATAAAGGTATTTAAAACTCAGGTAAATGGATAAGGTAGCATTTACGAGTGCCTTTAGGGCTTTTCTTGAAGTCTGGAGGTCAACTGTCCATTGGCAAAATGATTAAATTAGACGTATTCATTTAAAATCGATCTTGAGATATTCTTGTTTTAATTAGACTTAGTTGAGTTAGTATTCTGAAGGCGTGTCCAAAATCTGTCAAATTTTTGCTCAAAGGCTAATGTTGCTACAATAAGGTTTCATCTTCGTCTTAAAAAATGGAAGCCAATGTTTCAATTTGATCATATATATCCGTATATGCTTATCAAATGTTCGCAACTTCTTTTGAAAAAAATATTTGTCAGACTTATCCGAATGCATTTGGGGAAAGGAGGTAACTAGTCAAACACTCAAAGATTTATGAATTGTAAGAAAACCTTGGAAATTTTAGGGGATGTTTAAGGCCCCTTTGCGTCATGCCAACAGATGTAAATTATGTACATACTTATTTCAACATTGGCCCAATCAAAGGGCCCTGAAACGCTCCATAATTTGTCATTTTTTTGTATTCAATGGTCTGCTGACCTTACAAAATCACGTACACCGGGTTTCTCGCGTCATGTGTGGTGGAAGTGCGCCATGGTTGGCCGAGAAAGTGGCGCTCTGAGCTTACACTAAATGGCTGGGAGCAGGTATCATCACCTCGGAATATACTTGTTTGGTATTTAAGTCCCCTCTGGTAAAAAAGAAGGGAATTTGCTCTTTTTAACCTTCTGCAGACTCTTGCCTGATCCACAGCTTTATCATATGTGAAGTTACTCATAAAAAGTACTGTTTATATTAAAAGGAAAAATCGTAATTGACCATTGTGACCCTTCCAAATGCACGGTTGGGAATATATTAGTCAAAAGGAAACGAAATGACCTTACTTTGCAAAGAGCTTGACAATATTTGAAATTTATTATAAATTGCAGTCCTTTATGCACTTGTCCCCGGAGGCGTCAAAATAAGAAACTCTAAGGAGGGGAGGAGGGTAAACGTATTTTCAAAATCTACTGAAACAAATTTTTATTGAAACGCCAAAAGACCTTTTTTCAAAATCTAGGAGGGTAAAAAAAATTGAGGATGAGGGAAAATGCTCCCTTCCGCTCCCTCCCATAGCTGCCACGTTTTTTAAAGGGAAGCGCTGTGTCGATCCAGAGCCACCTCAAAATCTAGCAGTTACTCCCCACGAAAAGCCAAAAGGGGGATCTCCCGAGTCTTAGTTTATGCAAATTCTTAACGAATCACTATTCCGAAAACAATCATGTGACTATACAAAGCATACCCGAATTGAGTACCTTTCTATTATGATGTCTATCAATTGGCTTCCGAGGTTCAGAAGAGAGTTTAGGCCTATGTTCTTTTTTTAGTACGTCGCCCGACAGGCTCTTTTTCTGGTTGAAAGGGGTTCACTCTTAATAATTCTTAATTAGCCCCCATTTCCCCCCCTAAAAAAACATCGTGCACTACAATTAATTTGTGCTCTCGTAAATCTTAATTTTTGTATATATTACTCATTAAGATAATTTCTTCGGTGTTTGATCAATGGCTTGTGGTTACAAAAAAGGGAAATAAAGATCAACATCACTATATAAAGAGTCAAATTAAAGTTTTTGACGTGACAAGCGATTTTAGATTTTCAAGGTTTTTAGCCGTAATAATCTACAACTTGTGTGTCGCAAATGAGTAATAATATTTTATAATAAAATACTGTTCAAGTTGTCAATGCCATGATTTCTGAGGTCATGGAGTCTGAGCCAAGGAAAGAAGTAGGAGATTTTGACGCTGTAATTATCAAATTTAATTGTGCATTTTTAAATTCTGAGGGCGATTGTGTAATAGTCACTTCGGCACTTTCGTGCAGCTAGACAATAATTTTTCAAGAAACCGTTTGTATGCTTGCCATTCTATTTGTTGGGGAATTACATTGTCACGATGTTGAACTATTTAAACTGATAACTTGTCTCAATTGTACATTTCTGTGAGCTGTTATTCCTCTGTACTCTTTAATCAGTTTCAAAGTTTACATTTTCACCAACCAGCCGGGAAGTACAGCAAATCTTATAATATAAAACTGTACAGGACCATGTCCAGAATTTGTTTCGGGGTGGGGGGGGGGGGGCTCACCAAAAATATTTGTTTGGTGGATGCTTTTTCATTCGAGGGAGTTTAAGTTGTTTTGTTTTACCGGGATTCTCAAAACCAATTTACGAGTCAAATTTTTATTTTAATAGGAGAAATAGTCTTTTTACCAACACTTTTACGACCAATTTGTGAGTCAGTGATTTGTTTTGGGGGGGTACTGAACCACGCTCCATTGGATAAACATGTGAAGCTGTATTTAAGGAATTTACAGTTTTTAGTTGTCTGTTTTAGTTAAAGATCGTAACTGAAATCTGAATGTCTTCTGCTACTGGTAATAGTAGTCAAATGCTGCAGACAATCAAAGATGAAATAGAAGTTCTTTAATTCTTTTTTTGGGGGAGGGGTATACCTCATGCCCATGGATAACCCTCTAAAGCTGTATCTAAGGAATATATCGCTTTTAGTTAAGATCGTAACTGAAATTCGAATATCTTTTACTAGTTGTAATAGTAGTTGAATAATGCAACGGACAAGCACTTGAAGGGGGCGGGGCTTTGGGCCCGTACCTCCATTCCATGAAATAGTGAGATACAATTTTCTCAATGATTTCTTATGTTTAAGATACACATTTATTCTTTTATTTTTCACTCCTCTCTCCAGATAAGTTCCCGCGTACGTGCTAGTTGTTGTTATTGTGCTGAGATTTAAATATTGGCCCTTGTTTTATTTTAGTCAATTTTATATTGGACTCGAATTGTTTTATTTTTCTCAAATTTTGCTAACAGTGTTTCACCTCCATGGTTTGTAATCGCCTAGAAAATCTTTTAAACTATAAATAATTTCTTAGGCCATACTGGCTAATCATGATAAAGCATGAACTCGCGAAGAAAGGAAGAAAACGAAGACAATAAACAGCCAGTGAAAAAATTGAAAAAATATGGAAATATTTCGGTCAAGACCGCTTGACCGTCCTCATTGCAGAATAAAACGGGTGAAAATATAAAAAACCGAAGCTTAAAACAAAATGCAAAACTAAAATAGGATGACCCTTTCTGAGTAACGGTGAAAGGGTAACTGAGTTAAAGGATAACTGCACCGAGGACGGTCAAGCTGAGGTCTTGGCCGAAATATTTGTATAATTTTTCAACTTTTTCACTGGCTGTTTATTGTCCTCATTTTCTTCCTTTCTTCGCGATTTTATGTTTTATCTTGTAGACTATAATCTCTTAGTGAAGTTGACAAGGATTTATTCTCGCTAAATTTTTAATTCGTTGTTAAGTTACGCATAAATAAAAGCGGAATGTAGTTTTATTGAAACGAAAAAATTATAAAAATTCCTCTTTGATTTCCTACGGGCCAAATTATTTATTGTGGCGTTTCTCACTATGCCAATACAATGTGGAAATTCTTCAAGTGGTCGCTACAACCTTAAAGTGCCAAGAAAAAAGCCTTTTATTTTTAATTGAAAATTTTTTGAATTAATTTTTTTTAATTAGAAAAATTACGTCTTCATATCGGAAAACCTGCATTTTCTAGGATTTTTCCAAGTTATGAAGTTTTTAGGGTAGCATCACGTTTCTGTCAGTGTTGCAACGTTTAATCAGGAAAGTGAAAAAGTAAAACTAATAAGGGAAATCCGAATTAGTGAAACGCCTTTCGTACATTAAAACTCATACATTAACAATCTGTTGATTCCTAAAGACAACTACGCCTTCAAAGGAAAGCTACACCTTCTCAAGGTGTTAGGTGCCATTTGTTTTTGCTTTTTTTTGCTGATGTATACCCCTTCTTTCTTCCTTTTTCAAACTTCGTGTCCGCTACTACCAAAATTGCATGACTGCATATAGAGGCCCCTCTCATTAACAGTTAAATTTTCTCTTCTTCATAATTTTAAAAATATACATGTGCAAGGCCATATTCAGTGGGTGGGTGGGTTAGGGAGTTTAACCCACCCCCCAAAATGTCTGTCCGATTCGTAAAAACGTAACAAAAATGAAGACAAACACATTTTTTTATGCGTTTTCTATTTTTTTGTAACCCCCCTTCCCCCTTAAAAAATAATTTTTACCCCCCCCCTAAAAAAACAAAAACAAAAAACACCAACAAATAACAAAAAAAAGTAAAATCTTGGATACGACCCTGCACATATGGTTTTGTGAGTTTTTAGTTATTTCATTGTCCATGATGCTATAAAATAATGTCCAATTAATCTTATTCCTACCAAACGGGCACTAATAATCAAGCCATATTAGTTACTTTGTTTTTAGCAAACATAAGTCAATTAGTGTTTTCTCCTGTCGTTTTTGCTGAGACTTTTTTTTTTTTTGTTTAAAATTTCAGCTGATCTGTCAGGTGCAATTTTCTTAGCGTCTGTTTCTCATTTGGTGTTGTTGGAGTCCAATTTTCTACAATTTATTTATAGACAAAGTTGAAATTCCAACTCCGATCCTTTAGAAATATCTGTCAAGGGCCAAACACTGGTTTGCGTTGAAGGTTTTTTTCCGGAATAATGCCAATCCTTTCTGTGTCTCTTTGACGCAAATTGAATTGCTGTAGATATTTCGTGAAAACATTGGAAATGATGCATATACATCACTAAGTTGCTGTTCAAAGACATTGTGAATCATTCAAGTAATCCGGAAAAATAAAAAAATTAAATGTTGAATGATAAAAGAGGAAAAATTAATGATAATAAATATTCGCTAAATTTGTCTAGGCTAGGTGTTATACCCTTGCTTGAAATGCATTTTTCTTAGATGTTTTGGAAATAAACGAATAGCCAAATTTATGTTTTGTGCGGTGTAGAACCAATTTTTGGATTAATTTTTTGGTCTAAAGTTAATATTTACCTTTAATTATAGGATAAGATTCATTCATTATCAAAACACATACAATAATACACTGTGCTAATCCCCCCAAAGGCTCCTTGGCTTGAAAATTAGGGGAACATATACGGGTCACAAACTCAGAGAATAATAGCCAATTACTTGCTGAAAAAAACCAAAAACAATACATATGTTGAGTAGATACAAACTCAGAGAATAATAGCCAATTACTTACTGAAAAAAAGCAAAAAAAACAAAAAAACAATACATATGTTGAGTAGATAGATAGACAGATAAGATTTATTTATAGAAAAAGAATTCAAACAACAATAAAGTATAACATCATTCTTTTCTATGCACAATATCCCCAAATCAAAAAGGTGATCTTCATACACTTATATATATATATATATATATATATATATATATATATATATATATATATATAATATATATATATCATGAAAAGAGAAATCACCAATGCAACAGCAAAAACGCATTAAAAAAAAAAAAAAAAAAAAAGAGAGAGAGACAGAAGGAGAAAAGGAAGACTGTTTTCCTAAATTAGTGATTAATATAGACCAGCACTTGAATGAGGCCTTA
This sequence comes from Artemia franciscana, assembly GCF_032884065.1. Taxonomy (NCBI): domain Eukaryota; kingdom Metazoa; phylum Arthropoda; class Branchiopoda; order Anostraca; family Artemiidae; genus Artemia; species Artemia franciscana. The sequence continues at coordinate 12,982,109 of NC_088871.1, read as the reverse complement.
ACCCTACTCATCCATACAATCACATAGGTCAAACAGCATAGCCAAACACAATCAACCATAAAGAATAATCCATGGACAGGCAGTCATGTCGTCAATAAGTATAAGTCGTCATTTACCAAACAATAAAAAAAAATAATAAAGACAAATAATTCGGAGGCAACAACCCAACACAAGGGCTCATCAGGAGAATACGCTGGCCTATAGGGTTTCGCCACTTTAAATTCTCTACCCAGCCAAGTGTTGTGGCTACCACAGAATATATATTATACTAGCTGTTGGGGTGGCGCGAAGCGCCACCCCAACACCTAGTTGGTGGGGGCGCTTCGTGCCCCCCCAAGCCCCCCCGCGCGCGTAAGTCGTTACGCGCCATATTAGTTACGCGCCATTGTAGTTGTGTCCCTATGTCCCACCTGTTAATATAGATATATATATATATATATATATATATATATATATATATATATATGTTTTTAACTACGTAAAACTTGCGAATATACAACATTCTTTGCTGTCCCATTGTCTGTGCATATAAATAGATTGTCAGGTTTACCGACTCTTGAACATGCAACATATAATGGTCCATGGGAAAACAATCCGTATTCAGATCTATACCTCATGATTCTAATGATTGCCCTTGAGCTTTGTTGATGGTGATTGCTAATCGACCATTCCCTGAGTCGCCATCGTCATTTATATATCCCCCTGTGCACCCCGGCGTCCCCTTTGTAGTTATGTCCCTGTGTCCCGGTCGTCATTTATATTCCCTGTGTCCCGGTCGTCATTTGTGTCCCGGTGTTCCAGTCTGTGATTTCTCTTTGAGTGTCCCGGGCGTCATTTATATTCCTTGTGTCTCGGTGTCCCGGTCGTCATTTATATCCCCCTGTGCCCCCCGGCGTCCCCATTGTAGTTGTGTCCCTGTGTCCCGGTCGTCATTTATATTCCCTGTGTCCCGGTCGTCATTTGTATCCCGGTGTCCCGGTCTGTATATACATTCGTTTTTTAGTTTTGTTTTTCTCCTTTATTTTTTTCCTTTTTTTTCTTTTTTAGTTTATTTAGATTTTTAGATTTTTTAGTTTTTTTATTAGTTTTTAGTTTTTTTGTAGTTTTTACCATTTTTTTAGTTTTTTAAGTTTTTTTTTTTTACTTATGTCCTGGTCGTCATTTATACTCCCTGTGTCCCGGTCGTCATTTGTGTCTCGGTGCTTTGTTGATTGCTAATTTATATTATATTTATATTTATATTTTTTATATTTATTAATATTTTTTTAGTTTTCTTTTTCTCTTATTTTTCAGTTTTTTCCTTTTTTTTAGTTTTTTCTTTTTTAGTTTTTAGTTTTTTTTTGTTTTTTACCTTATATTTATTAATATTTTTTTAGTTTTCTTTTTCTCTTATTTTTCAGTTTTTTCCTTTTTTTTAGTTTTTTCTTTTTTAGTTTTTAGTTTTTTTTTTGTTTTTTACCTTTTTTTAGTTTTTTTAGTTTTTTAGCTTTTTTAGTTTTTTTTATTAGTTTTTAGTTTTTTTTTAGTTTTTGCCTTTTTTTAGTTTTTCAGTTTTTTTTAGTTTTTAGTTTTTTACCTTTTTTTAGTTTTTTTTAGTTTTTTAGCTTTTTTAGTTTTTTTTCTTTTTAGTTTTTTTTGTAGTTTTTACCTTTTTTAGTTTTTTTTCTTCTTTTGTATTAGTGTGAAATAATTCAGACGTCATATGCGGACAAACACGACGTCACTCGACAGACAGACAGACAGACATAACCCACAAACAACTTATTTTTATATATATTTATTCATATTTTTTTAGTTTTCTTTTTCTCTTTTATTTTTCAATTTTTTCCTTTTTTTTAGTTTTTTCTTTTTTAGTTTTTAGTTTTTTTTTAGTTTTTTACCTTTTTTTAGTTTTTTTTAGTTTTTTAGTTTTTTAGCTTTTTTAGTTTTTTTATTAGTTTTTATTTTTTTTGTAGTTTTTGCCTTTTTTTATTTTTTTCAGTTTTTTTTTAGTTATTAGATTTTTACCTTTTTTTAGTTTTTTTTAGTTTTTTAGCTTTTTTAGTTTTTTTTTCTTTTTAGTTTTTTTTGTAGTTTTTACCTTTTTTAGTTTTTTTCTTCTTTTGTATTAGTGTGAAATAATTCAGACGTCATATGCGAGCAAACATGACGTCACCTGATCCATCCACAGATCCAAACACAGACAACTTATTTTTATATATATAGATATATAGGCACGACCTAGAATACCTATGACGTAGGTTTTGCAAAAACGGGATTTTATTTGCTCAAGGACCCCCCAGATCCGTAAGATGAAGGCTGTGGAAACTTAGCTTAATATTTTTCACAGTTCTTCAGATTCATATTTTTTTTTAATTCCATTAGTTTTATGGAAAAAAACCACCACTGAAATATTATTGTTTTTTATTGCACTTCAGAATTTTTTAAATTAATACGATGAATTAGATTTAGCTTTTTTCTGATCCTTCATTTCATTATTCTCTTGAGGTAGAGCATGGAAATGTTTCTAGTTTCCGGAAATTTTCAGGGTGTTGTAACGGGAAAATATTCTTAGGAATCGATCCAAAGAAAGAGAGTTTTGTATGCCACACAAGCTAAGAGTGTAATTCAATTTTCTTGGATTTTGTTGTTCGTCTACTTTATTAGGTCTTAGTTAAAGCACTGCAAATTAATTCGAACAAAATCACTGTAAGCAACAATGCCAGGGACTTAAGCTTATGGGGAGGGGGGCAGTAGATTCATTTTTTTCCCTCCTTAATTCTTTAACAACATTGGAGAATATTTTTTTTTGTATTTTCGTCGAAAGAATTGAAGGACAACAAAATTACTTCAATGGAATTTAAAAAGATATGCCCCCTTTATTTTCAGGAATCGACGCCACTGTACAGCTGACTGATGAATTATACTGAATAACATTTAAATTTCAGTTTCTGTCTTCTCATATTTTTTTTCTCATAAAACTTGATCATCTGAGTTAATTTTTGTTAATGTACTTAGCGCGAGTTCGGCCGCGGTTTGATGATTTTTTTTTTAAGATAGAGATTTATAATAGATAGAGTCCGTTTTCCAGGATCTCTTTTGATTCATAAGACTTTTTATGTGAATTTTTTTCCCAAGATTCTTGTTGGTCGAGGAAGTACTATCTGGAATGCTCGGTATCCACCTTCACCGCGTGGACAGAGTTGTCACCTGTAGCACGAAAATGCTATTTTAGCACTATTTCATCATGAGTAGCACTGTAGCACGTGCTACATTTAATGACCAAATAGTAACACCTTCGTGCTACAATTCGTAGCACTTTCGTGCTACAATTTTTTTCTTTTTGTCTTAGACGAAATAATGAAGATTCTGAAAAAAAGTAGAGGAATTAACAAAAAGTGAGGAGCACCTTTTTCTTGTTTTTCCTTTTGAAAGAATGACGCCTATACCGCATTTTTGCCGTGTTCGTTTCGAAAGATTGGCGCTAAGTTTGAAATAACAAGACAAAAAATTAGACTTAAAACTAATCAAAGTAAACTTATACGGACCTTGCGCGTGCTGCAGCGCAAGCCGCGACACGTGCAAACATTTTTTTTTTATTGTCTCACCGAAATTGTTATGTAGCCCGCACATTTGGGCCAAATTAGCACTTTAGGAACTGACCTTGGTGCAAGCCGAAATTGTTATGTAGCCCGGACATTTGGGCCATATTAGCACTTTAGGAACTGACCTTGGTGCAAGCCGAAATTGTTATGTAGCCCGGACATTCGGGCCATATTAGCACTTTAGGAACTGACCTTGGTGCAAGCCGAAATTGTTATGTAGCCCGGACATTTGGGCCATATTAGTACTTTAGGAACTGACCTTGGTGCAAGCCGAAATTGTTATGTAGCCCGGACATTTGGGCCATATTAGCACTTTAGGAACTGACCTTGGTGCAAGCCGAAATTGTTATGTAGCCCGCACATTTGGGCCATATTAGCACTTTAGGAACTGACCTTGGTGCAACCCTGCCTGTGGGTCATGGTGTGTTGAAGGATTGCATTTTGTCCTTCGATTGGTTTTTAATTTGTGATTGAATGAGTCCTCTCCTGTGTTTCTACGAATATCCACTCTATATGATGAGGCTTTTGATTCATATTAAATCAATTAAACGTTTTCTACTTTGAAAAAAACTTGGAAAATCTGTGATGTATAATGCTGAATATTTTCTCCTTTCTTTTCTCATGCTCTTGGCCTCTTCAGCTCTTGGCCTCTTCAGTCGTTTTTCGTTTAGATTTATCGCTATTATGTGTTTTCCATTTTTTTTCTCTCGGAAAGTTCAGTTTCCAATTATTAAAGTTTGGATGTCATCAGACATCCAATAAACCACTTTTCTTTAAACTTACCAGATATAATCATCTCTGGTTTACGCCTTCAGAAATAATCTGATTTTGAAGCATTTTGAATCAAAATTGATACTGTCACATCTTAGGAGGTTAGGGAAAACCCTTCGTGTGTAGGAAAACCACATAATTTGGAGTGATTCTTACTTACGTCTTGGAAACGAGTAAATGCATTCCTAATATGATACCTAAAGGTAATCGACGCGCTCATTTTAGCTGGCAAGTATTTGAGGGGGGGGGGCTTCGGACTTTATAAATACCCCTTTATAAATGTCAAGATTTTGAGGATTCAGACGAACTTGGCGAGAACCGTTGTTATCAAAATTTGTTGGCCTGCTCTTGCTTACTTTGGTTCCTGGATGTTGAAAAAAAATTACCTTGATTAAATTTAACTGGGACCCGTAGCTCAAAATGTTACGGAACTGTTAGATAATACCATTTTTTACATCCTGGTTAAGGAAATAGTGTTTACATTGTAAAGAGCAAGCCTAAAGCTGTCCTAGTTGAGTGGGTTGAGCGCCAGAATAGAGACCCTTTTTCCGTAGGAGCAGGGATTCAAGTCCTGGTTTCGCTGGTTATTTGGTCTTGAACGGGGGTCAGTGGCGCAATTCTGTAAGCTCAGTTAGAGCCGACCCAACTCTCCCAACTCTAAGTGGGCACCCGCAGTTATTTAAGGAAGGTGACCAGGAAGGCTGTAGGAAAGTACAGGATGGTTGACCCCTAACCCCCAATGCACTTGCTGGCTGAAAGGTCATGAAACAGAGATTTGCACCGGATTCTAAAATCCAACGCCGTATTCTTTACCTTTCAATGCTCTTTGTTCCTCCACAGATCCATGTGGTAACAGACCAAAACCATCTTCCCTTGGAGGAATTTGTCATGGGAGAAGAGAAATCCATGAAGGGGGCGCAGGATTTTCTAGCATTATTTTTGAAAAAAACAAGGAAAAAATAAATATGAAAAAGTTTTATTCAACTGAACGTAAGGATCAGCATTAAAGCTTAAAACGAACAGATTATTACGCATATTGGGGGCTCATCTCTTCCTAAATACCTCGCTCCTTACGCTAAAGTATTTTTTAGTAATTTCGACTATTTATTCTACAGCCTTTGTGATTCAGGGGTCAATCTTGAAGAATTGGGACAAAATTAAAGCTTTAGTGTAAAGAGTGAGGTATTAACGAGGGGGCAAACCCCCTCATATACATAATAAAAATAATGTAAGTTAATTTGTAAGTTATGTATATTTTTTACTAATAAAAACGTTCGTTAAAAATTGAAAATTCTAGTTGCCTTTTTAAGTAACCGAAAAATTGGAGGGCAACTAGGCCTCCTCTCCCACCCTTTTTCTCAAAATAGTCTGATCAAAACTAGGAGAAAGCGATTTAGCAAAAAAATTAATATGCAAATTTCGATTTAATTATTCATTGGCGGAGAGCCAAAATAAAAACGTACATTAATTCAAAAACGTTCAGAAATTAAATTAAAAAAAAGTTTTTTAACTGAAAATAAGGAGCGACATTAAAACTTAAAACGAACAGAAATTACTCAGTGTATGAAAGGGGCTGTTCCTCCCTCAACGTCCCGCTCTTTACGTTAAAGTTATTTACTGTTTAATAAAGTAGGATTGAGAGAAAGAGTAAAACTTTAGCGTAAAGAGCGGGACGTTGAGGGAGGAACAAGCCCTTTCATACACGGAGTAATTTCTGTTCGTTTTAAGTTTTAATGTCGCTCCTTACTTTCAGCTAAAAACTTGTTTTTTATTTAATCTAAATAAGGTGCCTTAGTGGAGACGTTATTCATGCAGCCTAGATACAAGGGCCCAAAATCATTCAGATAGTCCTTTTAAAACGGAAGCTTTATAGATCCATTTTAGAAAGAAAGGTCAATATTTTACATCTTAATTGATCAAAGAATTCAGTCTTTATGATTTTGTAGACTAGGCATATGTATGTACACATACGTATTACGTATATAGAAGGTTTATAGATGCATTTTTGACCCTGTTGAATCAGGATTGATCAGAAATTTAGTCTACGTAATTCTGTAGATATAGTTCAGATTAAATATCGATTGGTAGTTTTTGAAGCATTTTTTGAGGGTAGTTAACACTGAAATCAAACTTAAAGCGAAAATTTACAAATATAGCGTCATTTTGCTTTAATGAAAATGAATAAAAAAAAATCGTTAAAGAAAAAATATAAATATTTAAAATTTGTTACGCCTAGTGTAATTTTGCTGTTTGAAAAGTCTCTTCTTTTAATTACTTTTTCCCTTTTAAATCCACTCCTTTCGAATCTATGGGATAATCTATTGACAAAACAAAAACTCTCAATTTAAGCCCCCTTATCCTCTATCCGAAAAAGATTTGTCCGTGCGTTGCGTTGTCGTATGTGACAAAAATGATACTAAAGATGAAAGTCTCTAAAAAATTTAAGAATTATTTATTTTACTAATGACTGCTAATAACTAGGAACCAGGCATTTCCTTAGGAATTTCTTCTGGGGGCAAAACCTTTTAGTGGGGAGGGGATAGAATTGGAAAATAAGCAAAAACAGGCAGATTATCTAGAAAGAATAGGGAATTATTGTGGAATCGTAAAAGTACGATGCTCTACATCTGGAGGAAGGGGCTCCTGCGAATATGCCTGGTTGGAATGCAATGGGCTAAAAGGAAGATAATGGAAACCTTTTCAAGGAAATGAACTCTAAAAAATTTTTCATGGTTATATTATTCCCATGAGTATGTACGCACAGAGCGATGGGTAATATGAAAAAAAATATGCCCGTAGAAATCTTGCGAGGAAGGGGGGGGGGATAATGGTTCACCTGCTGGATCATCATAAAGCAAATAGCTGGTAAATCTCATAAAATTATTTTGAAATACAACCTCATTTTCATATACCGAAGAAAACCGTAGCAGAAGATTAGCGTCATCGCATCGAGGGTATGGGGTGAAAACCACACATATCGCAAGATGTTGTCTACCAAGCAGATGCTTGGTTTAAAAACTTACATCTGCAAATAAACATTTAAATTGTTGTAAAGGTTAAAATGTTCCGCCCTGACACATATTTTTTTAAAGATCAAAGTATTAATGTTTTATTTTAATGTGTTAATGATCAAAGAGTTATTGCTAATGTTTGATTTATTACGGTCAAAATGCGTCGTCCAATCAGCAAATAATTTTGCTTCTTTAAATCCATGATATAACGTGACGACACTGACGGAAATGTATAAAATCTTGAAAATGTTTTAAATCCTGGTTTAATGTATATATATATATATATATATATATATATATATATATATATATATATATATATATATATATATATATATATATATATATATATATATATATATATATATATATATATATAATGTGATTGCAAAATTAGTGCAAAAAACTGAAAAATTAGCCATATAGTACGATAAGAGTAAAGATATACTAAAAAAACTGACCCGTTTCTGTGGATGCTTAAATTATGCTGGATGTGTGTGTGTGTGTTTGTGTGTGTGTAAAAACATTGAGAGTTGATCCAGCTTCTGAGCAATAGTGGCATATTTACTACAGTGGTAAAAAATCGTAGCACAAGATTAGCGTTATCGTATCGCGGGTATGGGGCAAAAACTATACATCTCGTAAGATGTTGTCTACCAGGCAGAAGCTTGGTTTTCGCCATCTAATTTCTGCTTTAATGTTGCATTTGGCAGCTGAAATTGGTTTGGTTTCGCTTCCTTAAAAATCAATTTTTCTTCTGTGTGTTTATTTAGAATGGCAGTATTCAGGTTTTGTTATTGTATTGTACTTTGATATATCACTTCGTCACGTACTGAGTTGCCACAGTCAGTTATGTATTTGGATTGGAATTCTCGGAGAAAAAAAAAGTCCAAATGAAACAACAAAAAATGGGCAAATGCCCAAATCTGTCATGTTCAACAGCTAAATCCCTTGAGGGCGCTCTCTTTTGACTGAGTCGAAAAAGATAATAGTTTTACAATTTAATAAACTGGTGGGAGTGAGCAATGCTGATATGACAACTTTTGGGTTTAATACCCGATCTTAGTGTTAGTTATATCATTGATGATCACGTGAGATGATGTCAGGTTCTTAGCTACCCGGATTGTTGTTGAAAAAGTGGGTGTCGTCTTTGCGTTTGTTCTACAACTGGATCTAGATAATTTATCTTGGCATCGTTATCAGTTTGGTCATTCGTTTTTCTACCAATTGAAAATACTCTATTTTCAATACAGGAGTGTTGCATAATGTCCTCGGGAAAACGCTCAACTCCTTTTTTGAGAAGGGCTTCTTTATATTTATTGTAAAATATTTTATTTTGAGTGATCCCAATGAACTTCTGGAATTTATGCAGTTCCATGTTGTGGTCATTCTTGTAGATACAATCAAAATTGCACGTGACTACGTCACCTACGCTCTGTCACCATCCCTGCCTCTGGGGTGCTTAAGTACCTTGAGCTCCCATACGGTAAATCGGTTCATGCGACGTCATTACTCACTATCAATGTATTAAAAGAGAAACTGAGAGAGTCCTATGCGTGGGGACGCCCACTTTCAGAAATCAAGCACCTCCGATAGTGCCTGATAAGTGTGCCGGAAATGTGCTAAGCTTGACGGAGACTGCCAAGCGTGGCAGAATTGCGCGGCATATATGTCGTTCTGAGATGTAGTCTACACCAGGTGGTGGAAAGTGGGCACCTCCTGCGTCCAAATAGTCCTCTTCAGAGTATAATAAAGGATTGCTTTTTAGGAAAATGCTTGACCGCCTTAATAACGCTTGTTTTTTGCTCTTTGTGCTTTCTTCTTTGTTGCAATTTGGAAGCTTTTTACCGTTTCTTAACGGATTAAATAAAAAAAAAAGTTTTTCTTAAATGAAAGTAAGGAGCAACATTAAAACTTAAAACGAACAGAAATTACTCCGTATATGAAAGGGGTTTTTCCTCCTCAACGCCCCGCTCTTTACGCTAAAGTTTGACTCTTTGTCTTAACTCTATTTATAAAACAGTAAGAAACTGTTTTAGTAAGGCCGTAGAATAAATAGTTGAAATTACTAAAAATACTTTAGCGTAAAGAATGAGATATAACGAGGAGGTAAACCCCTCATATGCGTAATAATTTTTGTTCGTTTGAAGTTTTAATGCTGCTCCTTACTTTCAGTAGAAAAAACTTTCCATTTCTCCATTTCCATTTCCAAGTTTCTCCTTGGAGATATCCTCCCACGTACCCCCCCCCCCTAAACCAAAAAAATCCCCCTGAGAACGTCTGTACACTTCCCAGTAACCAATACTATATGTAAACACAGGTCAAAGTTTGTAACTTGCAGCCCCTCTCACGGGGACTGTGGGGGACTAAGTCGTCCTAAAGACATAGTTATTAGGTTTTTCGACTATGGTGAATAAAATGGCTATCTCAGAATTTTGATCCGGTGACTTTTGGGAAAAAATGAGCGTGGGAGGGGGCCTAGGTGCCCTCCAATTTTTTTGGTCACTTAAAAAGGGCACTAGAACTTTCAATTTCCGTTAGAATGAGCCCTCTCGTGACATTATAGGACCACGCAGTCGATCCGATCACCCCTGGGAAAAAACAAAAAAAAAATAAACACGCATCCGTGATCTGTCTTTGGGCAAAAAATGCGAAATTCCACATTTTTGTAGATAGGAGCTTGAAACTTCTACAATAAGGTTCTCTGATACGCTGAATTTGATGGCGTGATTTTCGTTAAGATTGTATGACTTTTAGGGGGTGTTTCCCCCTATTCTCTAAAATGAGGCACATTTTCTTCGGCTCGTAACTTTTGATGGGTATAACCGATCTTGATGAAACTTATATATATAAAATCAGCATTAAAATGCGATTCTTTTGATGTAACTATTGGAATCAAAATTCCATTTTTTAGAGTTTCGGTTACTATTTAGCCGGGTCGCTCCTTACTACAGTTCGTTACCACGAACTGTTTGAAACAAGTTTATTCGCTGTTTTTATTTGTTTATTTATTTTTTTATTGTGTGTATATCTTCTCCATATTCTAATTTGGACCTGAAATATGTACATATGCAGACGTCATGAGATCCATTTGAAATTTACTGGAAAATGCATGTCTTGTAGCTAGATTTAGAGTTCGATCAGTTTCAGTAGTAGATTTACCGTTAAGTTTTCCTTCATTGATATGTTTTTGATACGATATTTAATTGATATGATATTGTTTTCAATTGTTATGCTCGTTTAGTTTTATTTTTAATGAATTAAAAAACTGTATATCTTTATAATATTTCTCTAAACAAGTATAAGCGTAGCTTTCAATCTTTACTGATTCTAATAACATTAGCATTTGTGATAAATTGCTTACGAAGGAGGCATCCGGATCCCAGCCCGGAATGTCGAAATTTTCCTTGCTTTTTTTTCCTATATTTTCCTCCAATTTCTTGCTGTTAAGAGCTTTTGGTGAATTCACAACAAGAAGCTATTGAAAAATCATCTCATTTTTTTGGTTTTGGTGAACCGGCCCCTCCCCTCAATAGATTTACGTGTACGTGCCTGCTATTAGTCATAGGAAACCACCGAATTCCTTAACCGCCAGTTACCGACTCTTTGCTAGGGGGAAGAGCATTTCATGTTTCCAATTTAAAACTGTTTATTGTCTAATCAGCGTTTTTTTTAGTTTTCCCATTGAATATTATTTGCCTTCAACACATTAACAAAGGCTTCTCATTCTCCCCTTCTAAGGGTTTCAGTGGCTATTCAATATGGGAAACAAGGGGGAATCATCTCTTCTGCGCCGAGAGTTATTTTTTTCCGGGGGAAGAGCCGTTGTAATGGAGACATTTCATGGGCTTATGGAATTTGTGTTGGCTAAACACCTAATGTCAATTTTGGTGGTATTTAATGCTCAAGTGTGTCTATATCGGTGTAAAGAGAATTATTTATGGTATGAGTTTAATGTGAGACTCAAAAAGGTGTTGTTTGTTTGAATTTAATCATGGATTACATCAAGGTTTGTTTATTCAGTTCTAAAAGTCATTGTTTTAGTCAAGGATTGGAATGTCCTTTGTAATAACAATCATCTAATAATAAAATATTAATTGCCATAAAGACAACTGGCGTAACCAAGACTGGTATATTATTAGAGAGTGCAGACATATGCCTGGGACTTTGGTTCGGAGGTAAACAACTCTTAGAGTACGGGTGGGGGTAAGTTGTGGGAAAAACAAAAGAAAGACACAGATTATCTAAACTAAATGAAAAACGATACCGAGATTTGGGGTGGGGTGTGGGCACAAAGGCCCCTCTCCTATGCACGTGGCTGCGGGGGTTATTCACTAGTAATGTTATATTTAAATATGCATTGACATTCTTATAGTCGTTGCATTATTGGGCGTTTCTAATAAACATTAAGTTGATTTTAAGGTATCACGTGAGAAGAGACCTTCGTAGGAGGGATAGAGGGTTTTGGGCCCATGTTCCCTCAGCCACCATCCCCCGGGCGTTTTGATCTCACTTAAATTTCATTAATTGTCTAGATACACTGAATACTGGTAATTCTAATAGCTGGAAGTGCAACCGTTAAAAGGTTTCACGGCTAAAATTTGGGGATGATCCAAGAGAATTTTTCTTAGGGGGGGGAGAGCATTGGTGTTTCAAAAAACAATTTCTATATATATATATATATAAATTGATTTTGATTTTACTAATGGCTGAGTGACTTGGGTTATAAACGTCCTGCCCATCATTTTTGGTGAGTCAGGGATCCTGTACTCCGCAATGTTTTGGAAAATAATGAATATGCTATCCCCCTTCTATATTAAAAACAAATGTAATATACGTATTATCGAAAAGAGAGCCCCATTTTGACTAACATAAACGAAAAGACGTTCTTTTTGTGTAAAAAAGGTTATTAAAAAAAAGACTTGGAGGGAGGTAGGTGGTGACTCCCTGAAGTTTTTTCGTTTCGCTCATTTCATGGAAACATTTTCAGTCGAATTTATGTATTAAGTCACGTATGTTTAAATTTAAAATTTAATGAGTAAATATACACTTGTGTGTATAAAAACTACGATTCAAACATTATATTATCACCTTTGCCATAGTTCATAAACCAGAATCTTTTGAAGTATATCTAAGGACGCATAATATAGTAGTTGAAATAACCAAATAACTACTAGGATCAAGGCAATTAAAATAGCTTTTGGGGTTTTCACAAATATATGAGATCGTGTCGCTGTTCTTTTTCAATTTTGACGGATTTGTGAAGACAAGAGATCCAGTTTGGTATTGTCTGAATCAATTAAGACATTGCCAGAGGTGTTTCCATTCCACTGTGGTCCCTCTCTTTGTCGACTATAAAGATGCTACTTGTATCAAAACCTGCAGGTTTGGGTCTGTTATTAACGTGTTTAAGACTTTGAAGAATAAATGTTTTGATGTAAAACTGGATTTTCAGAGCGGTTTTTCTATTGAGCCAAGGGTGTCCATGATTTTTGTTCGGGGGGGGGGGGACTTATAAAAGCATGAGCAATTTAGTACGTACATTTTCGTTAATTTTTTATGAGCCGTAAAAAATTTTTGGAGGGGGGGTAAACTTGGTAACTCCCCCCTTGGATACGGCCTTGTATTAACAATACATCACTATGCTCTCTTCTTGGTGTGAATGCAAGACTAAAGGGAAGCGCAAGTCCAAATTTAGTTTCTTGGGCGGAGGAGGGTATTGAAAAAAGAAGTCAAAGAGGATAAATTTTGCTGAAAATATACGACATTAAGAACAATCTTTGAATCCTTGTAGACCTCTTGCACCAGTGCTATGGTTAACTGTGGTTGTTCTGTTTTAGAGGGAAATAAGACATATTTAGCTCCGACTGCAATCCGGTGCAAAAGACTTCTTCTGGATAGCTTGTTTATATCCTTGCATACCTCCTACATCAGCAGCTTCCCTTGAGTGGATGAAACCCTTCTGTTGACATCTACCACCAGTGCTATGGCTAACTATGGTTAACTTCAAAACTTAAAACTTTTTCGCACGTTGGGCAGTAGTCTGCGTTGTGCAGGTGCCGATCTCCCGATTCTATGCCTTCGGCCGGGAGTGCAATGCCCCCCCCCCCTCAACCACGCTTCCCATGAAGTGTGTCATCCGACGCTTCCTATGTTTTTCTCCCAGATTCCTCCAGGTTGCCATTCCGGTTGAGTTTACTGAGTAACACCATTGACCCCTCTCTCAAACCAAAGAATCAGTGACACCAGGACTCGAACCCTGGACCTCAGGATTTCAAGTTCAGAGCTCTAACCACTCGGTGAGATAAAACACAGAAATAGCTCCGACTGCAATCCGGTGCAAAAAACTTCTAGATAGTTTCTTTTTGTGTCCTTGCTGACCTCCTATATCAGCAGTTTCCCTTGGGTGCATGAAAACCCTTCTGTCTTTTCAGAAGCTCTTTGTCGTGGCAACTATGCTAGCATCAGACATTTATACGCACTGATATCTGCGAGGATTTTTCGAGGAAATTTCCAGTGTAGCCTAAGGTCTGCTAGAGTAAAGGCAGACAGAGTTTTTTGTTGGTGCTTCAACCAATGCACGCTGATCAGCCCAGTATGACCAGATGCCATGCTTAAGATTAGGCAGCCATAAAAGCAAAAATGTATCCAAGACATCATTCTTGAAGCCAAGGTGCACTAACGTTACAATTTTTCGATTAAACATACCTTGAAATACCCACTGGTCTTAAGAATTCAATGCGCATACACCTGAAAATAATCTAAAAATGACGCAAATGTGCCACATCTGGTAACTATGGATCAGCTATAAAATACCTAGCTGCTATTGTTTTTTTTTTACCCTGTAAGCAGTACTATGTATTTGACCTTTAATGGTTTCTTTGAATCTACTACTACTAATACTAACAGCTCAGTGTAGCATCAAGCCACCTGAGACCAACGCAGCTACGCACACTTTTTCCTCTATCCCAATTCATTAAAACTTTCCTTTCTATATCCTCCCATGAAGTTATAATTGCCCTTAGATCCTTTCTTACAAGCTCCTCCCACCCAATTTGGGAACGATCTTCTTTTCGTTTGGCTCTAAAATTGAAACTGCTGAAAGGGTAGCAAGTCTTAAACTGTTGATTGGAAAGGGTTTTTATTACTATTAAAAAGATCAAAAGAAGCAAGAGTGCTCTACTCCGAGCAAATAAATGAGAAGAGTAAGGCCACCAACATCAAAGTTAGTTATTATAAGGTCATGCTGGTAAGCAACGCTTGATTGGAGATTTTTACACATTTTTGTATAATTTTCCATATAATTTGCTTAGTTTTGGCATTAAAAATACGAAAAATATCTTTCTACCCTCTTCGACCCTAAATATGGCGTGCTCCCAGAAACAAATTCCCAAGTACCTGCCTATAACGGGTATAAACACAAGGGAGAAATAGAGAAAATTACCCTTATTAGAAGCACAAAAAAGAAAATAGTCAACAGAACTTGCACGAAATTTAGCTTTATGCTCACTTTTTAAATCATAAGATCTATGCACAACTGGAAAGAAATCTGCTTGTCTCCTTTTCTAAAAATCAGACCATGTTGAACTAGTAGGCATTTCGAAAACTCCATCCCACCCAAAAGAATATATAAGAAGGTGCATTGTCTGGTTGTATAAAACTTTTATATAACTAGGTCCTAAACTCTTATTCACCATCAAGACTTAGCTACTGTGAACTTTTTTTTTATCTTTTTTTATTATTATTATTCAATACCATGCAGAATTTTAGATATTTAAGTATTATCTAAGGTCAACAAATTCTTTTCCCTTCGTTTAACATAGCTTTGGTGTGTATTGATTCCTTTGTCCGGGAAAAGTCCCTGTTCTATAAGGCTTTTGCTCTGAGGTTACTTTCAAATTTTCCGTTACATCTGACCTTTTTATTCCTGGATGGTTTTAATTTGAATTTTTTTTTGTATTTATTATTTTCTGGGAATTTCAAGCATATTGTTTTATTCAGATTGAGGATTTGGATACTGATTTTGCACAAGTCGGAAGCCTTCATTATCAGCTCAAAAATTGTTTCATGAGCCCTAAAAGAACAGTGATCTGAATTATATTTTTCGCGGGTTTAGGGGCACGGTAAATTTAGCTCAGCTAAAACTACCAAGCGATGTTACTGTTGGAATTCCGGTTCGTGTTTGAATGTCATGAATAAGTTCCGGAAAAAAAACTGAATATCTATTTTTAAAAAAGAAAATACCAATAATAAAGAAAAAAAGAAGAAAATACTATCTTTTACTAGGATGCAGCATCATTCTTTACTAGGACTTCAGGTTTGTGGAGTGAATGTTTCTATTGTTTCTTTTTTAAAATTTTGGTATGGTCATTCTTTCCTTCATATTAAATCTTCTCCTACTGATCCTTCTATGTTAAAAATCTCCGTAAGACAAGGTGTGATACAAGGTGGAGGTTTATCTCCATCAATTTTCAAAATTTGTATTGCTGGTATTTTAAATAGTCTTCCAACAACTTACCTTTTAGGTAGTTCAAATGTCTCATATCTTGCTTATGCATACGATATTTTTCTCATTAGCAGAACTAAATCTGGGCTTTCGGCTTCTGTTCGTTCTATCTCTACTGCTTTCCCGAATGTAGGTCTAACCCTTAACCCTGATTAATGTGAATTCCTTCATTTTGGTACTTCTCCTAACCAATCTTCTAGACTTAATTGTTCTGAATTTAGCGTTCCGTGCGTGACTTCTTTAAGGCCGTGATTAAGTGAACTTGAAAACATCGAGCTTCAGAATTGAAGTAAGGTTACCCTTCTGTCTTTTAATTCTCTAGAGATCGTCGATTGTCAAAACTTCAAATAGCACCAATTATCAAGTCTTGTCAAAGGTTTTGATTGACAGCTTCCTTTGGTGAGATGCTTCAGCCGAGAAATAATAATATATTTGACAGTGTCTTGCAAAGCTTGGTTACCGACCAAGGGAGATTAGAAAATGAGCAAAAGAGCACTATCATTCTCAAGTACAAAATGCCCATGTATATGCAACTGTGACGGCATGCATAGAATGCATTTTAAAATTTATTGTTTTTTCCACTTTATTTCCTAGGGATAGGCTATTTAAAATACCTCATTTCATTAATTCGAAACTAAACAGCGAACTTAGTTGAAAGCTTTCTTCGAGGATTCTTAGAAAACCAAAGTTTTCTTACAAATTAAATTAAAAAAAAAATAAAACTGAAAGTAAGGAGTGACATTAAAACTTAAGACGAACAGAAATTACTTCGTATATGAAAGGGACTGCTTCCTCATGAACGCCCCGCTCTTTACGCTGAAGTTTTTTACTGTTTTAAAAAATAGAGTTAAGAGGAAGAGTCAGACTTTAGCGTGAAGACCGGGGCATTGATGAGGAGACAGCCGCTTTCATATATGAAGTAATTTCTGTTCGTTTTATGTTTTAATGTCACTCCTTACTTTCAGTTAAAAACACTTGTTTTTATTTAATTTAATTTCTTAACGTTTTTTAATCAATGCATGTTTTGATTTATGCTCTCCACAGATGAATAATTAAAACGAAATTTGGGTATTTATTTTTTTGGCTAAATGGGTTTCTCATAGTTTTGACCAAACGATTTTGAGAAAAAATAGGAGCGGGGAAGGAGGTATAGTTGCTCTCCGATTATTTGGTTACCTGAAAAGGCAACTAGAACTTTTAATTTCTTACGAATTTTTTTATTAGTAAAATTATTAGTAAAAATAAATTTTACTAGTTAAAGACATACGTAACTTACAAATTAGCTTACGTAAGGAACTTCTGTATTCTCACATTTTTATTATATATATGAGGGGGGCTCACCCCCTCAACAGTACCTCCCTCTTCACACTAGAGCTTAAATTTTGTCCCGATTTCTTAAGAATGACCCCTGAATTACAAAAGCCGTAGAATAAATAGTTGAAATTCTAAAAATACTTTAGCGTAGAGAGCGAGGTATTAGGAGGAGGTGAGCCCCTCATATGCGTAATAATTTCTGTTCCTTTTAAGTTTTAATGCTGCTCCTCACTTTCAGTTGAAAAAACTTTGTCATATTTATTTTTTCATTGTTTTTTTTTTAATAATAGTAGGAAATCCTGCGCTCCCTTCATGGAAATTTTCTTCCTCCATGAAAAGTTTCCCCAGCATATCCCTCTCTTCTCAACCCTGCCCCAGACCAAATGAAAACGCCCCTGAAGACGTCTGTACACTTATAAGGATTTAGTTATAAGGATTTCCGACTACGCTGAATAAAATGGCTATCTCAGAATTTTGATCCGGTTACTTTGGAAAAATAATTAGCGTGGGACGGGGGCCTAGGTGCCCTCCGAGATTTTGGTCACTTAAAAAAGGCACTAGAACTTTTCATTTCCGTTAGAATGAGCCCTTTTGCAGCATTCTAGGGCCACTGGGTTGATACGATCACCCCTGAAAAAAAAACAACAAATAAACACGCATCTGTGATCTGCCTTCTGACAAAAAATACAAAATTCCACATTTTTGCAGATAGGAGCTTGAAATTTCTACAGTAGTGTTCTATGACTTTTAGGCAGATCACGGATGCGTGTTTATTTGTTTTTTTTTGTTTTGTTTTTTTTTCCAGGGGTGATCGTATCCACCAAATTGTCCTAGAATGTTGCGAGAGGGCTCATTCAAACGGAAATAAAAAGTTCTAGTGCCCTTTTTAAACGACGAAAAAAATTGGAGGGCACCTAGGCCCCCTCCCACGCTAATTATTTTCCCAAAGTCAACGGATCAAAATTCTGAGATAGCCATTTTATTCAACGTAGTCGAAAAACCTTATAACTATGTCTTTGGAGACGACTTACTCCTCCATAGTCTCCGTGGGAGGGGTTACAAGTTAAAAACTTTGACCAGTGCTTACATATAGTAATGGTTATTGGGAAGTGTACAGGTGTTTTCAGGAGAATTTTTTGGTCGGGGAGAGGGGTCGAAAAGAGGGGGATATACTGGGGGAACTTTCCATCGAGGACTTGGTCATGGGGGAAGAAAATTTCCATGAAGGGAGTGCAGGATTTACTAACATTATTAAAAAAAAAAACAATGAAAAAATATATATGAAAAAGTTTTTTTTCAGCTGGAAGTAAGGAGCAGCATCAAAACTTAAAACGAACAGAAATTATTACCCATATGAGGGGCTCACCTCCTCCTAATACCTCGCTCTTTACGCTAAAGTATTTTTAGTAATGTCAACTATTTATTCTACGGCTTTTGTGATTCAGGGGTCATTCTTAATTAATTGGGCCAAAATTTAAAATTTAGTGTAAAGAGAGAGGTACTGACGACGGGGTGAACCCTCTCATATGTGTAATAAAAATATGAGAATAAAAAATTCTTCACGTAAGCTAGTTTATAAGTTACGTATATCTTTTACTTATAAAACCATTCGTAATAAATTAAATTTCTAGTTGCCTTTTTTTATTAACCGAAAAATTGGAGGGCAACTAGGCTTCCTCCCCCGCTCTTTTTTCCCAAAATCATTCGATCAAAATTATGAGTAAGCCATTCAGCAAAAAAAAAAAAAAAATTCAAATTTTGTTTCAATTATTACTCTGCGGAGAGCCAAAATCAAAACATGCATTTATTCAAAAACATTCAGAAATTAAATAAAAAAACAAGTTTTTTCAACTTAAAGTAAGGAGCGACATTAAAACTTAAAACGGACACAAATTACTTCGTATATAAAAGGGGCTGTTTCCTCATCAACGCCCCGCTCTTTACGCTAAAGTTTTTTACTGTTTTAAAAAGAAGAGTTGGGAGAAAGAGTCAAACTTTAGCGTAAAGAGCGGGGCGTTGATGAAGAAGCAGCCCCTTTTATATACGAAGTAATTTCTGTTCGTTTTAAGTTTTAATGTCGCTCCTTACTTTCAGTTGAAAAAACTTGTTTTTTTTATTTAATATATTTAAAATCAGCATTAAAATGCGATTCTTTTGATGTAGCTATTGGTACCAAAATTCCATTTTTTAGAGTTTCGGTTACTATTGAGCCGGGTCGCTCTTTACTACAGTTCGTTACTACGAACTGTTTGATAAAGTTGGAGGACAAGCAATATAAACAAAGGTATTTTATTTCAAATGACAATACAATTAAGTATGTAACTACAAAGAAGGATAGAATGTAAGGAAAATGAATTTTCCTGTTACCGGTACTAGACGATTAATCTTATAAGTACGGCTCTTGTATTGGAACCCCCTGGGGAACTTTGGGATCAAAGCATCAATGAAGAATCCTTTCAGCTTGGGAAAAATCTTTTCGGTCCAAAAGCCTGGATTGCGGTCTATCTTTTCAATGTAGAAGTCTTTCTGGGTAAAAATCATGAAAAAGCAAGTATATAGCTGAGCACATTCAAGCTGACTGATTGTACTTGGTAAAAGTAGTCGTGGCCTCGTTTGGGGTTGACCAGTCCATTCTTTCCAACTTCCGTGCAATAGTCCGCCTTAGACTCTTTTCGGTTCTTTATCCACTAGCCTATCCCCAAATTTCTCGCAGTTTCGCAGTTCCATACCTCGCTTTGATTTAATTTTCCCCATGATTTCGGCTTTGTGTGCATAACTTTCCTGAAGGCTCCTGACTATTTCTCATTTCTATGTTTCTTCATTGCATTGAAATAATTTATGAAAATTTCACACTATTAACAAGCAGCTGATTATTCCAGCTTGTCATTTTCGTCTCTAGGGGTTATTATCGGCGATCTGAAACGATTCTTTATGGCAACCGACTTGTAAAAATTTCAGGTAGCTGAAAATATTCTAGGGGACTGTTAGAAAACAGGAAAATACATCAAAAAATGGTTCCAATCATCTTATAGGTTATTGTCTTCTGCACATGATAGTACCAATTTTGTTCCAAAAGCAATATCCTTCATAGAGTACACTTGTGAAAAATCCCTAGACATTTTCTAAGATTTCTAAGCAATTAGAGGAAATAGAAAAAAATCCTTTCAAACATTTTGTAGCATCTTCAAGAAGCTATGGCCTGATATTAAAAGCGGCATCTTCCGCCAATGAATACTTGAGTACTTTTTAAATATAAATTTTCAATTTAACATGGGATTTTCGAGTTCCATCAGTTCACTTAATCACCTAATGGTTGGGTATTACCCTTACTAACAATTTAGTCTCTTTTCGTAATACAATTGTTTCTGATGCTAAGGTTAAACTTCAACTGGGTTATTCTAAAACTGTTGCAAAAATGGGAAATACAACCGCAAAGCCTCTTCACAAATTTATTCTTGCTTTTGTGATCACTCGGTTTTATATCTTTCTGGATTGTATCCTGTTTTAAAAATAAAAGATTTAAAGGCTCTCAAGTCATCTTATTTTCGTTTCCTCCGATTTTTGTTGTATCTTCCTCCCTGGTACAAGAACAGTGATATGGTAACAAATTTCGGGACTCCAGATTTATCAAATAAACTTAAAGTGCTACACCAGAAACTATCCGACTCGATACATTTTACTATTAACCCTTTTCATGGTCTTCTAAAATGTTTTCTAAATAATTTAATGTGTTATCAGTTGTTGTTAAGTTGTGTTAGTTGTTAAGTCTTCTAAAATGTTTTCTACAGTAATTTAATATGTTGTCAGTTGTTGTTAATTTGTGTTAGTGTTGTTAAATGTGTTAATTTTTTTCTGTGTGTTTGTTTTATACTCCGTTGTTTCAAGTGGGTCACAAATAAATTATTATTATTATTATTACTACTAATTGACAATATAGTGATAGCGTGTGCGTGTGCTTTCTTTGAAAACCAATCATGATATTTTGAAAGTGCATAAAATAGTGAATCTAATACTACTACTTTTACTTTATTACCATGTTTCTTTTAAAAGTGGTTATTTAGTTATTTTCCTAAAAGAAAATACCAATATAACATTTTACCAGGGCATGCATAGCAAGTTTTTCATTTGTTTTTAAATAATATATTTTTTTATTCAAGACAAACATTGGGTTAAACAGTCTTTCAGCTCTAAAGCGAAACAAAAGCTTTCCGCCTGAACACATTTTGCCATGGAGTGGCGTTAAATTTGGTTGAAACTTGACCACTGTCAGAACTAATATTCGATACTTGAGACCCGTGACCCTGCTCTCGAATTCTTGGCATGATAGCTGCCACGGGGTATAACTTTCGAACCCTTTGGGCATAATTTTGGTATCATCAGGTGTTCTTTTGTGTTTTTTTTTTTTTTTTTTACATTTAAAGAATGAAATATCACTTACTGGAAAAAGCATAGCTTGTGGTATAGTGTCGTTTGTATAATTCTTATTTGTTATATGACCTAACCAACTATACAACTAATGATCGTATAGTTCCTATACGATTATTTGTAATAACTTATTTGTTATATGACCTAACCAACTATACAACTAATGATCGTATAGATCGTATAGTTCGTATAATTCCTAAGACTAGCGACAAATCTTTACAGACTTCTGACGCCACGAATTTTGCTACGATTGTTTCTTACGTAAATAATAAAAAAAAAAAAATCTGCAAAAGTTACAAAAATCTAAATAAAAAACCTGAACTACTTTTCCTATTTTTAGGTGACCGAGCATTTTTGGAATTCTTGGACCAGTGAAGCTATGATTAGTCCTTGTCTGGTGAAGACCAGGAATTTGAGCACAAATGATTGGTAGATAATTTTCCTTTTTACTATCATGTATTATAATTTATCTTTATTCGTAAGTAGGAGCAGTTTTTACGTCGCTCTAAAAATGTATGAGCTATCCACAAGTCATGTCTTAACAGTGGCCGTTCTGGCCTCTCTTGGACTTAATTATCCCCCTTCTCCGCCCCAAAAAATTTCAGGCCAAATTAATTTTTTTTTTTTTATTAACACAACTGTTGTCAATTATTAATTAATTTATAATTTATTTTCAATTATTATTATCTTTATTTAATTACTAGTATTAACTATGCCGTCTACTTTATTTCAATAAAATTAAATTTCAAAAAATACAAATGATTACAACCGTTAGCTTATTTATTTGAAATTTTGCGAGCCTAAAATTTATGTGTCAGGGGCAAGTGTCCCCTTCTTCTCTCCCTCCCCCTAAAACTGCCACCGTGTCTTAAATGACTTTGCTTTGGGCTACGGCGGTTATTTGAAAATGTAAAAAAGGAAAATTTCTTAGAGAATAATAGATCTTTTCTAAATAATACATTGTCAAAATCTACACTAATCCGTAGGTTTATCTAGAGCAATCTGTAGTAATCAGATTAATCCGTGGACCTCTTAACTTATAACAAACAAGAGACAGCGTAGGTTTTCACAAGTTTCTTACATTTTTTTTCCTATGCCATCAGTAAAGGTTTTCTAAAGAATCTTTTCATTTTTTTCAATGTTTCCCGGGAGACACCACCATTCTCGCCTGCTACATGATAATTGGTTGCTTCATCAAATATTGCAAAGATTTTCTATTATATTTGGTATCTATTTAGGTAATAAATCTATGTCCTTAAGTCCAATATTAGGCACGTGAACTGGGACCCTTGTTTTCACCTTTTGGAAACCCTGTCTATTACTTATTTGGGACCCTTGTTTTCACGTTTTAGATTTTTGGGTTAAGACTTGAATGCTAAGGATTGTATTGAATGTAGAAGGATTTTTTTTTTTAGTTTTGGTCACTATTAGAACAAGTCAATTCTCTTGCCACTTGCTGTAAAAAAAAAAAAAAAAAAAAAAAAAAAAAAAAAAAAAAAAAAAAAAAAAAAAAAAAAAAAAAAAAACGATATTCCTATTTAAATTTCGACAAAAACAAATTTTCTGCTGTCGCCTGCCTCCCCATCCCTCAATATCTTTATCTTTTGTACCAGCAAGAATATGAATGAAATCTTGTATGTTACGAAAGAAAACGTTTTTCTGCGATAAAAGAGGAGCTATCGCCCCACATAACCTTTATTCAGGCCTAATTCAAAGGAAGGTAATTATCGCTCCCTAAAAAAAAGAAAAAAAACATGCATCTGCATACTTTTGTAGACAGGAAATTGAAGTCTCTTAAATAGTATTCTTTGATATGCGTAATATGATGGTTTGATTTTCATCAAGACCACTCGCCTGTTTTGGAGTGTTAGAAAATTGGGTATGTTTTCTCAGACTCGTAGCTTTAATGAATATATTTGAACTCAGCAAAAACAGTCAATTCTTGTGATGTGTTTAATTTATATCAAAATCCCCTTTTTTTATGTTTCGGCCATTATTAGCCAGAGTCGCTTTTTATTCACTTTTGATTCACGTTTGATAATATTGCTCATGATATAGCTAAGGGCCATACTTAATGAAATAATTAACATCAACGTAAAATTTTAAAAACAAAAGCTTACCCTAGAATTCAAGCTTAATAAAACATTTAAAAAATGGTCCCTATATGCCCTTTTCATACCAACCAAAGATCTCAACTTCTATTGCATCAATTAAGGTGGGGGTGTAATTTGCCCCTCTTCACGATTTTCAAAAGTGTATTTTACGGAGGGGGGAGGGTATTTTCATTGAAAAATGTCTTTTGGGTATTTCCTTTGAAAAATGAATCCCCCGGATTTTCGAGAATGTTTTGTGTCCCAATCTAACTTTTGATGCCACTGCGAACTTCCTTTTTCTTAAAATTTGTCATCTTATATAGCATCAACACATTCCTCCCTTTCAAACCACCCCAGGTAAGAGCATTTGACTTCCATATTACTTAGATGGGTTTTACAATCCTAAATTCAAATTTTATTTCCAACAATCACAAATAAAGGAATAAAAAAGACAACACTTTCGCTGGAGACCACGAGGGTTTGCGGTCGTTCAAAAGTCGACATAGCTACCTAATAAAACAAATACTTAGATAAATATTATAAACAATAATAATAACAAATCCAGCTTCAATCTCTCATTCATTTTCACCTCCCCCACCCTGCCTTCCAACCTACCTTTGCCTCCCCTTGCCACCCTGCTTTCCCTGTTCCTTCATAATAAAATTTAACAATCATGCCCTCCAAAAATAACCTTTTCATTCCTTTTTAAACTGAGGCATGTGTTCCGCCATTCTAATGCTCAATTGTAGTGCATTCCATACAGATGGGCCTAAGAGTTTCATAAGAAATGAAGACGAGGTATCATGACATAAATCAACAGCTATGTTATCACTATACCTTGTTCCATAATTATGCACGTCACAATTAATTTTGTAAAAAGTTTTAAAAAACATCAGGGGCTAAGCCTGGTAATCTCCTATCTGACCTACATTAAGGATCATTCAGGGATGTAAAACAAGATCAGGCGTCATGCACATTCTGGACAAACTTACCGATTGTTCTAACGGCTTTATTATGTAGAACTTGCCCTCTTCGATAATTGCATAAGATGTTGCGGTAATGCTCTAGTTTAAGGGCTTCTTGCTATCTTGGGAAGTAGTTGAGTTTGGTGGCTGGAACTCTCAGGATACCCTTGGATGTAGTGGCGTAATTTCGTCAAAATCATGGGGAAGGGGGGCAAAGTTTAGGTGGGCAATGGTTTAGGGGCAATGGGTGCAATCTTAGAAGATTGCACCCATGATGGGTCTAATACCTATCTAAATTTTGACGAAAAATTTTTATGTTAGTTTTGGGTTTTGAAGCTCTTTTTCATTGGCTTTGGTTTTAAAAATGCCTTTTTTTTTTCAGTAGAATTTTAAGCTATATCAAGGGATTTTTCCTAAATTTAAGAAATAGATTTACAGATCTTCCAAACTTTATAAATTGGGATTGAGTTAAGATATGAGGCTTAAAACATGTTTCTTTTGCCTCATTTGATTAGAAGATCTATTCCGCAAAGTTTTACTTATATAACACAAGGCTTATTAAAATTTATCAAAAATCAGTGCCCTTTGGAGGTAGAAAGAGTGGAGATAGGGGCTTTGAAAGGAGATCAATAAGGCTCTCGATGCATTCCTTAGAGTTTCATTCGCCTAGCTCAACTACTTTCCAAGTTAGTAAAAAGCGACTAGACTAGAATTTGCCAAAAAATCATTTCTTCTCGTCCCCCAAGGAAATTTATCAATTAAAATAAGCTTTATTGTTTCATTGTATGGATTATCTTTTATAATTCTTCAGTACATATTTGCCTGTACCCCTCTAGAAGATTAATAAAAGGGTACAATTTTGTTCCTTTTCTTTACGTTTTTTGTACAACGAATTACTTCGAAAATTCTTTTAAGAATTGAAAAATGTCTGTGAGGGCTTATGTTTTCATTCATCCTAAAGATTTTCTCTTCACTGGGTCAGGCATGTAAGAAAACTTCTGTTTGGGGCGGGGGCTAATGGTTGTAATTTCACTGGGTGTATGGTTATATTTTTTAAATGAAACACGGACAATTAGTACAGTCCAGGCACGCGCCTGGTTTTTCTTTCCGGGTTGGGGGGGGGGATGGTCACTTCAGAATGACCATGTATGCAGCAGCCTACTGCTGCAACTAGGACCGAAAGGACACGATACTTCTATCACTGGATTCATTGGTTTCAGATCTATCATTGGACTGGAATTATGATGTTTCTTACACATTTTCTTAGAGAATGATGTAAATTTGCGTTAAAATAAGATTGTTTTCTATTTTTATAGGAAAATAATAAGTATTAAGAAACTATGTCAAGTCTATGCATCTAATTATTAGCTTTCAAATGAGACAACATATTGAGGTGCTATGTAAACCTTGAATATCCAATAAGAAAAAGCGATATCACCATTGAAGCCGTATCTAAGGGAGGGCTAGGGGGTTTGAACCTACCCCCCTGAAATGTTTGTCTGACTCGTAAAAGCGTAATAAAATGTATATTAACAAATTTTTATGCGCTTTTAAAAGTTTTTTGTCCCCCCACCCCCGAGAAATGACCACCACCTCCCCGAACAAAAGTTCTGGTTACGGCCCTGATCACCATTTTCCCTTGGGAAAAGTAATAAGTGCTTATTCTAGCAGTATGAATATATTTTTCTTGATTAAACTATATGCTTCAACTAAGCTGTGTTTCAATAAGCATTGAAGCGCTATAGTGTCATCAAAAATGAAGAATACTTGGTGAAAAAGCCCGCACTTTCAAATAAATTTATGCACATTTCCCTTTTTTTCGAGTTCTTCACCCCACTGCACGGATCGACTATAATTTTTGCGAGAGCTAGTCTGGCTTCAAAATCCCACAGCTGATAATTTTAAAAAAAACCTCTTCATTAGCTTATTGTTATTCAGTAACCTGACTTTAGCTAGATTATACTACACGTGATATATTATACGATATTTCTAAGATTTCTCATTAATAAACGAAATCATTTTTGCAAGATTTCAACAAAAACACATTTTTGAATTCAAACTGAATAAATTAAAGAAAATGGTCTTTATGTGTCGTATCCATACCCAGGGTCGTATCCAGGATTTTTTTTTCGGGAAGTATGTAAAAAGAGACTTTCTGGAAGGAAAGGGAGTTAAAAAACACATAAAAAATTGTTAATATTCACTTTTGTTACGTTACGAGTCGGACATTTTTTTTTAGGGGGGGGGGGGGTCAAACTCCATAACCCTCAAGGAAATGGCCTTACCCATACCAACCATTCTTCCCAACTTCTTTACCTACATGAAATTTTTATTAGTTAATATAAGATTAACCCATTCCTCCCTATTATACCATCGAGGAAATAAGTTTTTAACTTTCCTATTGTTTCCAGGGGTTTGAAAATCTTATCTATAATTAGAAGTTATTCTGGTTTAGAAATTCTAAAACTAACATAATTTTATTCTTTTTCAATTGCCTCATTATCATTCAGTGCCCCCCATAAAATTTTTGCTATTTAATATAAGATTAGCCCATTCCTCCCTGTTATACCATCCAGGAAATAAGTTTTTAATTTCCCTATTGCTTCCAGGAGTTTGAAAATCTGATCTATAATCGGAAGTTATTCTGGCTTAGAAATTCTTAAACAAGCGTAATTTTATTCTTTTTAATTGCCTCATTATCATTCAGTGACCTGATTTTAACTTGTTAATCTGTGTATGGGTATATTTCAGTACTATTGAACTCTTCAGTATCATTTTGATGGTTACAACAAAATGTTCCAACATATCTTTTAAAAATGAAACATCTGAAAACTAAAGCAAAATGTTCATTAATACTTTTGAAAGTGTAAGAATTGGGAAGTACGGTGTAAATGTTGAGAATGTAGAAAAGGTACCTGACAGAAGAAGAAAGCACTTTGAAAATTCGACCGACCTGCTCTCTGCTCTATTTGAAGGTAAACATGGATTAAGAATAAGTGGGATTAATCACCAGTGCCACATGATAATTTATCAAGGGGGAGGGGCAGAAGCTTTGTTTTACCAAGATGTCAATTTTTCCATTTTGTGTAAATAAAAGGTAAACTTCCAATTTAAAAGCTTCTTGCTATCTTGGAAATTAGTGGAGCTAGTGAATTGCTTTCTCTTTGCCAACTCAAATTTTACGTTTGAAAATGTTCTGGATGATTGTCCGGGATAAATTTTCACCAGGACTGAATAGTCTAGAGAATAAATTCATGGAGAGGAGGGATTTTTCCGAGGAGGTGTAGCCAGACTTTCTGGTATTATATAAAAAACGATCCAAAATTAAATAAAAACAAGTCTTTTCAACTGAAAGTAAGGAGCGGTATCAATAATTAAATCGAGCAGAAATTATTACGTATATTAGGGGGGTTGCTCTTCCTCAACACCTCGCTCTTTACGCTAAAGTTTGAATTCTGTCTCAATTCTTTACGAACAGTAAGAAGTTTTTTTTAAGCACTAAAATACTTAAGTGCAAAGAGCGAGGTGTTTAGGAAGAGCACCCTTCCCCCCACATATATGTATTTCTGTTCGTTTTAAGTTTTAATGCCACTCCTTATTTTCAGTTGCTAAAACTTGTTTTTTAATTTAATTATAATAAAGTCCGTAGTGAATGTCTCATTCACTAAGGATGTCCCCCGCTCAATAAGTCTTATTTACCTAATAGCTAAGTGATACAAGCAGCGCTTCGAAATATATACTAGGTGGGGGGGGGAACCTTAGAATGATCTGCAACCATTCTCTTGAATGCTTTTCAAGTTGTCTCTACTTATATGCGCGTGCCAGGTGGAGGATAACGTAACTTGTGGCCGAACAAGCAGGGCTCTGAAGCCTATACCAGGCGGAGGGGAGTGAAAGTCCCTAAAGATTTCTTCAACCATTATCTTGACTGCTTTACATGTATTCGTTGTTTCCTATCCAGCCTTAGTGGATTTTTGGGCCATATACACCTCAATGTTTATAGGTTCTTGCGATAAATCTACGTTGCCTAAAATAATACAAATTCCTCCAGTTTGCAATCTAAAAACTATTAATAGGTGTTACCTTTTTGTAGAAGCTTGTATTAGATTGAGCCGAGTGGTTATCACGCACTTGAAGTCCATTTTCGTGAAAACAAGGGTTCGAGTCAACAAGGATTAAGGTTCTTGGTGTCTGATTAAGGTTCTTGGTGTCTGATTAAGGTTCTTGGTGGTTTGAAACGGGAATCAGTGGTGCGATTCTGTAAGCTCAACCAGAGTCGACCCAGCTCTAACTGGGTACACGGAGAAATCTGGGGAAGGTAAACAGGAAGGGCGTACCAAAGCACAGAATTGCTGGCCCACAGCCTTCATTGCACTTTTTGGCCGAAGGGCCATGTAATGGAGATCAGCACCGCAGCTATAGTCCAACGCCTTATTTTTTTCTTTTTACCTTTTTTTTGGTGGTGAATATATTTAGTGAAGGAAATAATCTTGCTTAAAATAAATATTTGGAGGGGACATTAAAATACAGAGATCAATTGCCATTAGTCTTTAGATATGTAATTAAAATCAGAAAATAAGGAATTAAACCACCACAGTCGGCTCACTAGTAGTCATTTTTTTTTTAAGGATTAAGGTTCTTGGTGTCTGGTTATTTGCTTTGAAACGGGAATCCGTGGCGCGATTCTGTAAGCTCAACCAGAGTCGACCCAGCTCTAACTGGGTACACGGAGAAATCTGGGGAAGGTAAACAGGAAGGGCGTACCAAAGCACAGAATGGCTGGCCCACAACCTCCATTGCACCTGAAGGGGTGAACACCACAGCCTGTTCACTAGTAGTCATTTTCCTTAAGGGATTAAGAGAGCTTACTGTCCATGGAAGCAAACCCCCAAGCCACTATTTCACAAAATTTGTATTAAAAAGTTGTTAAGTTTCAGTTCGTGTTTGCTGGACGGGAAGATGTAAAACTGCAGTTTTTACTGTAAAAAACGCAGTTTCTGCTATAAAAAGGCAGTTTTGCCGATTTTCAGATTTCAAGTGTCAGCAAATGTTTGCCCAACTTGGTTCTTCGAAAATAATCCTCCCTTGTTTTTCAGACGCTATGTTAAAGGATTCTAAAAAAGAGAAAAAAAATGGCAGCAATGGTGTTCCTACGCCGTCGGGTGGCACTCAGCCTCATATCAAATCCGAATGTCCAACCCCTGATCCGTTAGCGGCTAATGCTGGAACTACTGTGCCGTCCGTAACAGTGAAAGACGAACCCAGTACACCAAACGGTGGTGAATCAATGAATAACTGTGAAAATAGTGGTAGTAATAATTGTGCAACCCTTAGTGGTCAAAGTGGTAATACGTCTAGTGGCCCTCAGCCTACAAGTGGCCCTGATATTAAGCCTAATGTTTGTGGACCTGGTGGTGGAATGAATCCAATGATGGGACCAAATAATGTTGGAAGTAATCCTATGGATAATTTTTTGAATGATCCCCCAATGGACAGTAAGTTATTATTTGTACTTTTCATTTTAAGTTATTGCTAATTTTTGTTTTAAGCTAATTAATTATTGCTAATTAATTATTGCTATTATAATTAATTATATTATCATTAATATTATTACTTATTATTATTATTAACAATGATAATATATATTATTATTATTTACAATAATTTATAATAAATATATATTATTTTTTAATTAATTAATATTTATTAATTTTATAATATTATATATTAATTTTATATTAATTAATATTTTAATTAATTATATATATTATTTAATTTATAATTAATATATAATAAATATATATTATTTATTATTAACAATATTATTGTTAATATTGCTAATTAAGTTATTGCTAATTTTTGTTTGTTTTGGATTTGGCTTTCCTCTAGTTTGAGTTTGTTTTTCCTAATAAGTGATTTTACTGTTTTAAACACGCAATCAAGTGATAAGTCAAGCAATCAGTAAGGTAATAGTCAAGTAAGACCAAGAAAAGAATAATCGGTATCTTGGCAACTAGGGAAGAGAATTTTTTGGCTAATTGATAACATACTGACGGATTCCAAACGCAGTTTTGGTGCTTTATCTGGAGTTTTATATGTGTTTTATCAGAGACAGCACTTAATGAAGAGCCATGGGCAGACTTAACAGACTGAGTCGAAGCTCAGGTCACAAGGGCCCGTTGCTTTAGCCCCTTCCCCATAAAAAGCAAAAGGTAATGCCACCATCCTTACCATACATTTTGCTAGGTGTCCGACACCATCCTCTGTAACTATGTCCTCCTCTAGTCTAACATCCAATTTATGGAATGGGTTCAGCCGGTGTATAATACCGGTCAGACCTTTGCCTATTAGTTGCCTTCTTGTTTCCATGTCGTCTGACATTTTTGGTAAAACGGAAAAGAACTCTTCCAATTCATGTGAGATTATTCTGAAAATTTCCAAATCCTGCTGTGGCTTCAATAACCCTTTGTCTTTCAGACCTTTTAAGTCGAAGAATATATTTGGTTAACGTGGGATTAAACTTTAGAATCATAGTATTTCCTTTGTTTCTGTGCTTCCTACCTTTCTGTGCCACTTTTGTTCCACCATCTCCTTATAGCCGCTTTCCAGCTATTCAAAGGGATGTGAATGAAAAGCCCGGACCCATAATAAGTCATAGAGGCCCCTGTTTTAGCTGCTTCATCTGTCAATTCGTCACCTACTATCTCAGGATGTCTCGAGGTCCATTTCAATGTAATATGGCTACTGTTGACCTACCATTGGATGCTAGTCTGTTTAAAACTTCCTAGTATTATCCAGCTCGCTTTTTTGTCTAAACTGAATATTCTCAAGAGCCTTAAGGCATATTTGATTACCAGATGATGTCCCTACAGGCACCTTTTGATTCATCCAGTCTATTGGCTGCTTATTCCATTCCATACATTTTAGCCTGATTCCAAAATCCTAATTCAGATCAGGGGCAAGTTACTACTCCAGTCCCTGACGCTGCGTGGGTTCACAATCAATCTGTATAACAGATTTTTGCGATATTTTGATTAGTGTGACTATATTGTCCTTGTACATCTGTAGCTTTCCGCACATAAGTAGTAGTGAGTTGCATCGGTCTACGCGGCTTTTTATCCGCTGTATCTGCTTTCTCTGAGTCCATTGGTCAACAATCTTAAGCCTGATATTACTTTCTATTGCCTCATCCTTATAAAAATTTTCTATAGACGATCGTCATATACATATTTCCATGGATGTCGTGACAGTCAAGTTTGAAGCTGTTTTGATTGTTTGGTAGTTAGTCTTTGTACCCTTATTGAAGGGATCCTGATTGCTCGAATTTGAGTTAAGTTTACCGAGACCACTACACCACCATATGACAGTAATGATCGAATTATTCTCCTTATTCTCCGATTTATAGTTGTATGGTCATTTTTGACGCCATTCCCCACCTTTTCCCTGTCATATGCCTTCAATGTATTATTTCTTTATTTTTCTTTTTACCGAAACCCCTTCGTGTAGAAGGGGTAATCGTAAAAACGTTTGAGGGGGCTCATTCCATTGAAACTTGTAAGTTATATGGCTCTTTTGAGGGTCAAAGTAACTGGAGGGCAATTAGCCCCCTCCCATGTCCTTTTTGCTACACAACCCCTCTTAATTCCCCTTCCAAGATAGGATCAAAATTTTTGGATGTGGTTTTGTTCAGGATAGTCAAAAAGCCCAACGAATATATCTCTAGAGATGAAATGACCCCACAGCCTCTGGGGCAAAGGCTATAAATTATACACTTTTTTGATAGTTAGATTTGGTATCACATGTCCTATTGGCTCTTTTATTTTATTGGCCTATTTATCCATACTCTCAGGAAACATTATCTGGACCAACAGGGAAAACATATTCTGTTAGGAGGAGAGGGACTTGGAAATGGCAAAACAAGAACTATACGTCCGTGATCAGTTTGAAACTTAGAGCAGCTGATTCTTTTGCCAAGGTGAAGAGTGTACAAAAAATTGCTGGGGGCATGGTCCCCCCTAAATTAAGGCCCAGGAAAGGTCAAAATAATTTTTCTCCAATCAGGTCCAAACTTCTGTCTTTAAGTCCTTGTGCTAAGGGGACAGCAGTGTGCAAGAAAAAATAGAAAAGAATACACCCAAGCAAATAATTTTTGATTGGAGTTTTTTTCTTATTGGCTTAACATTGGTATTTCGGCCATGAAGACCCCAAATACACAAGAAAAAAGTTCGGGGTTGACCTTTTCGTGAGTTTGCTTTACCAGAACCGGCACCTAAAGGTGACTTTGAGAAGTGACGCTCCCGAGAAAATTATGGTGAAGTAGACGACACAGCACTGACTGGATTCTGATTTGTAGGCATGATCATATAATGATTCGGAGGTATTAGGCTTGAGATTACGTGTGCCGGACGTCATCCCTTGCTGGTAGAGAATCGCCAAATATGGAAAACCATGTTCTGACGAGGGTGGACCCAGGACCGTACAAGGCCACAATTCAACTGGAGGTCCCAGGGACTTGTTGGTGTCTGGATATAAGCCGACCTAAGTGCTTCATGTAAACTTGAGAAGATGTCTTAGTCGTCTCTGACCTGGATTGGTGGGACTCATTGCTTTTTCTGAGGCCATAACACTTTTCAAATTTTATATGAAAGTTATAACTTGGAACGTTCCAACGTTAAAAAATAACTCGTATTGATATTTTGACTGACTAATTCAGACTTTTTGAATTGGACTTATTCAGAGTTTCAGAAACTCATAACCCAGGGATAGGAAACATGGTTCTAGGCGTCTACCACCCCCCTCTCTCTCCCCCGACATTTCCCCGTCGGAAAGTACCCTTCACGGGATATACCACCCCTCCCTGTAAAATAAGTCTGTCCGAATTTGAGAATTTTATATGAGTTGTGTTTTTTATTTTCCGTAGGGGGGGGGGGAGAGAGGAATCTTGGTACTCGTGTATTATACACCACTCATTCAAGTTTTCGCTGTGTAAGACTTCGGAACAAACCAGTTTCTTCGCTAGTTTCTTTTAGCTTAGTGTGAGACAAAGACAGAAGTGACAGAATAGATGGAAAATAAATCTTACTTATAAGTCTTACTTTCGATATAGGCTTATGATAATAGAATTTAACCCTTCTATTGTTATGTACTTAAAATGCTATTTTCTCCTAACTTTAATAAAATCGAATCTCATATCCTTTGTTAATTTCCTTAGACATACACAAGTCTGATATCCAGGGAGATTTTCCACCAGGAAATTTTCCCTTTGAGAAGGGGGTGGGTTGAAAAATATATAAAAACTTCCCCTCTAGGTCTCAACTTTTCAAAGATATCTTCTGACCAATCTTAGAGGAAACACTTCCCCATTTATGTGCAGGAACGCTCTTTTGCCGATGCAGCTTTTCAATATGCCAGGAGAAGTTCTACTGCCTAATTTGAGATATAGTAATTATCTATCATTCTGTTCGTTTAAGTCGTGACTCAAGTATATAAATATATTAAAATACACGAGAATATAGGGATTTTTTATCTCTCTTCTCCATCTGAAAATAGTTCATGGAGTCTGGAACGATCTTAAACTCACATGAATCTTATAAGGAAACACAAAGCCATCAATCTGGTTGTACTCTTGCATAAGCTCAAGCTACTTCTCCAGCTTCTTGTTCTTAATTTCCCCCATCGAGAATTTGAATACCTTATTACCATGTTTTGATATGTTGAGTGAGTCTATTGTATTAGTTGTTTAAATTGGCCAGCAAGAGGAAAAAACAAATTGAAGACGGCAAAGTTGGTGAGTAGGCTATGATACCTTTTGAGGTTGAAAATTAAGGGCTTGTTCTCTCACTGTCTAAAAAATTTTCTTCTTGTGGTACCTCTTATTCAACATGTTGGGTAAGGTATTAATTTTTCATCAGCTTTTTCGTATTAAAAGATTGATTTTTATGTGAGTTTTATGCACTGGACATTGTTTACGAATTTTAATGTGTAATTTGCGTGTGTGTGTGTGTGTGGGGGGGGGGGTGAAATCAATTGGATCGAGGCTCAGGCTTCAAAGGCCAATCCCTCTACACCCCAGGGGGCTGAACTTCTAAAATCGCACCACAGAACCTCATCCCAAGTCGGGACTTGAGTCTTGGTAAAGCCAGGATTTGAACGTGCATCTGGAAGGACATTGGATTGCAGGTCTAGTGTGCTATCCACTCCGCTATGGTTGCTTAACTGTTTACGAATGGAGGGGACATGAAGGTAAAATTTGTTAAGCTGTGTAAACTATAAGGCATAATGAAAAATCTGAAGTTCCCTTTATGAGACTGGTCTGAAGGTCCGGTTCTGTTATTAATATGAACAAACTCACCGAACTAAGTTGAGGCTTAGACACAAAGGCCCATTGCCTTCACTCCCAAAGGAAAGCTTAGTAGTGGGGATGGGCTAATCTACAGTTTTTATCTTAACCATATGTTTTGCCAGCTGTCTATCCTTACAATCCCTTAGTAGGTCCTCTACCTAACATCTTCTAGTAGATCAGTCTTCCGTGTACTCCAATATCCTCCTTGTTTTCTACTATTAGATGTCTTCTTTTTTTTTCACGGCTATTTTGCATCCCGCCTATCTATGTCATTTTTGCTCCATCTTCTCGTAGTTCAACCGCTTATTGCTGCTTTCTAGCAGCGTTGAGAGATTGGAATGAAGGGCTCCGGTCAATTGGATTTCCGTGATGCCCCAGCATTAGCTGCTTCATTTGTCGATTCAAAATCGGCTCCTTATGAATTTATCTGGGGGGGGGGTACATGTTCATAAAAAAACACATGAATTACACAAGTAAATGTAGAACATGATGAAGGAATTCATGAAAAATAAAACTTGTGAATTTTGGGTTATGCGTGGGTCCGAAAGCCCCTTTCCGGCACACACGCCAGGTGCCATAGATATCTATGTTTTAAAGATAATGATTTACTGATTATTTAATCATTGTAGTATATTGATTAATTAATAATTATTATTATTTGTCAATTATTTACTTATTATTAGCGAAAAAAACTGCTTCGTTGGCCTCTTGATTAGCAAAAATCCTGTTTTTGGCTTTTGAGCTCCTCATTCTGCTCGCTATGGCTGACAGCTCGGACCTCTGGCCCCTGCACATGAGCATTCGTTTCGATCTGGCTGCACTCACGCCTTTGGCCCTACTCAAAACACCCCCATGAAAGGCTCCATGGCCTATGAACGTAGGGGAAAACATTACAATCATATCTATCAAATCTCTAATACGAGATAAGGGAAATAAACACAGAGAGGAAAAAAATAACAAAAAAGAAAACAAAAATGCAAACATTTTATCAAACATTTTTTTTATTATTTACACTCAATTGAACTGGCCAACTAATATATAATGCTAATATTAAGAATTTATAGGGAAATGAGAC
The DNA here is from genome assembly GCF_032884065.1 of Artemia franciscana. Lineage (NCBI taxonomy): Eukaryota > Metazoa > Arthropoda > Branchiopoda > Anostraca > Artemiidae > Artemia > Artemia franciscana. Next base: position 12,946,023 of record NC_088871.1, on the reverse strand, counting down.
TTTCATTAAGTAATTAGGTTTGTACATCTTTTAAAGCGGAATACTTTGAAGTTCAGTTGCCCCGATAAACCTTTCAGGTAACTTGACCCTAAATCTTAACGTCAATGCACTAATTGGTGTGTCTAAAATTTGTTGCATTTCAGAGTTGTCAGACGCCCATATTTATTTTACAACTGGAAATCATCCAAATGTTGGTCGATTCTCCTGATTTAATCATGTGTCATTAATTATTTTTTTATAATTAGTAATTGTTCTGTGCTTTTAACTTCTCAAAATAAGTTACATTTCTGGCACGTGTTTATTATAATTAGGATACGTCCTTAATATGAGGAAACGGTGTACAGGGTCATACCCGGATTTCGATTCAGCTGGGTATATCACCCCAGTTTGTTTTCGTTATCTTAGCCGTTTAGTAGCGAAAAATATATAAGAGGGGAGGGGGGTCGGAGAGGGGTCAAACCTTGGAACTCTTCGGTATGACCTTTATACCCTGTAGCAAAGCTTGTTTTAATAACACCTCCTTATACTCAAAATGTTTTAGACTTAAAAATACTACTTGAAAATACTATTGAAAGCTTCACTTTAGTGCTGCCCTTTTCCTCCAGATTGGTTTCACAAATCCGCGTGGAAGTTGGAATTTGTGGCTGTAAAAGACAATTTGTTGGGGTTTTAGCCCCCTGGCATCCTCATTTGATAGAAAGCGAAAAAATATAAAAAAACAATTAATAAGAACCTAGAAAACGAGTTAAATATCAGCCAGTGGACAGAAAAGAAGTGAAGATACAAAAGCACATTACGGCAAGGACCTCTGCCAAGTTGTCCTCACTGCTTAACACAGAAAAAAGAGCACTAACCCTTTGAAGTGAACTCTAACAAAACAAATGAAACACCCAAAATATGGGTAACGAGAAATTTGTTCCTTTGGACTGGTCATAAAGACTTATTTTGTGAAGATCAACAACAATTTGACTTAAGATGCACCTCCTTGGAATCGCTTGCATCGTCCTCGGCAATTCTAGCTACACACCCATGGTTTTAGCTGTATTTCCCGCTTTATTTAATATAATCGTGTGCAGTAATTTTCTCCTAATGGTTTGCAGGTAGGTTTCGATTTGTATTTAAAAATCCTGGGACTAACTACTCTATTAGTGTTATGAAGACGCAATGGCTTTACCACACCATTCCAAATGATAGTCTTGCATATGTATACCCAAGGCTGAGCATGGGGTAGGGGACAAGGCTAGAAACAAGGATATGTATTTTAGATAATATTTTAAAAATATTGTATAGCGGAGGGATCTATCTCTGTCTACCTTGTTTGTCAGTGCATATGTCTTCATAGATCAGCAATGACCTCGAAGGATATTCGAAATTTGGCACTAAAGGAGGGGATATGGGAATTGAAAGGCATTCCAGGCAGATTTCCGTGTATTTTAGTGTGTATTTCTCAGAATCTTCTCACATTTTTCTTCTTGGATGCTGCTAAGGGGTATTCACCCTACATCGTTCAGTATGAATGAACGTGTACATGTCAGTATATTGGAACAGATAGGGAGGACTCCACCGTCCTAAGATGGGCCTGTTGACCCCCTTTGAATAGTAAAAAATCCGTCTTTTGGCCTCCCCCTCCCCTGAAAAAATTCAGACCTGTTTGCATCGGTTTGTGCGGATTCATTAGTGCAAACAGGTTTGTCTCCCTAGGGGCTATCAAACAATCCCTCTGCTCTCCTAGTATGTGCAGTACGTTTATCTCCTACACTTTTTCACCAGAATCATGCTCCATTGTCATGTTCTATTTATTTCTTGTTTATTTCATGTTTTATTTCTTTCTTGATTCTTGTTTGTTTCATGTTTTATTTGTTTCTTGTTTCTTATTTGTGTCATCTTTTATTTGTTTCTTATTTCTTGTTTGTTTCATGCTTTATTTTTTCCTTGTCATTGTCATGTTTTTTTTTTGTTTCTAGTGAAATCCGGTGGTGGTGACCTTGGGAGTGAGAATTGTGGACCAATGATGGGGCAAATAAAAATGGAAGATCAACAACTTGGGCCTGGACACGATTTTGTTGGGAGTAAGTTAAAATTCGTCAATATTTCCATTTGCCTTTTCTCACGTGTCGATCCATAATGTTTCTAAATTGTTCTTTTTTTTATCATTGGTAACATATATTTAGATTGAGTCAATTTTCCGCAATTCGTACAATGTACCACGAAAAGTTAGAGGGGAAGTACTTCTTACTGTGAAGTAAGAGGGGGAAAATGGAAGTGGTGTGTGTAAGAAATTCAACCCACAAAAAATTGTTAGCAATATAAATTGGTTAGCAATATAGTCTTACTTTCAGAATGTATTTTTAGTTACACAGAAAACATCGAACTCCTATGAGATCATTGATACTGATTTGTCGAAAAAAAATGAAGTTACTTTTAACTTAAATTATTTCTACTGTAGTTACATATTTTATTTTGTTGCTTCCACTTTTTAAAAACTTAACTATTTGTTCCTATTTTTAATTTTGCCATGGTATGTGGGGCAATGTATTTTTTTATTCTAATCTATCGAAACAAATTTTAACTTCGAAGGAAAGCTAATTAATCAACTTGAATATTTCGTCGTGTGAAGGTCATATCTACCATTTTTAAAATTCTAAGAAAAAAATGTCATAAATTATTTGCTCAGTTGATTCAAGAGGAAAATCAGGAGGACAATGCATGTTCGATCACACTTCGATCCTCCTGATATACATTGTTCTATTGATCCTCCCTTTGAGGACATCCTAGCAAACGGTTTTTGAGAGCTAACTCAGACGTGTGAAAATGTCAAATGCGATCTTCTGGTGTGACATTGACAATTTGTCCTAATGAATAGATATTTTCTGTTTTTATAACACACTTTGTAGCGCTAGGCACATCACGGGTCCCCGATATGCCTTTGGAGGTATATACAGGTTGCTTTAATGGAATAGCACCCTCTGCGATTCGGTCCCAGATGTACCAGATGTAGAGCCAGACGAAGTTGTTATTTAAGTACTCTTGTCTAGATATTTCTCCTTACAGATTATCATAGTTAACTATGTCATAGTTAGCTATGTCTGTAAAACCTGTCCTAACGCCGCAAAACTTAAACGTACTTCTGTTTGTGCCGAACGGGATATGCACCCAGTGATGTGTACACAATGAGGGATCTAAAGTACAGAAGTTTTGCTGCTATCTGAGGCTAACACAGCTACGCACGTACTCTTCCATCCCAATCTTAGAGCCTCCCTCTTTACACCCTCTCGTGAAGTTTCCATTTCCCTTAAATAGTTCTTTATGATATCCTGCAACCCCAACCGCGGACGACCTGCTTTCTGTTTAGCCCTAGACGGTTGGCCGAAAAGGACAATCTTTGGCAATCCGCTATCTTTCATCCGCAAAACGTGCCTGGCCATCTCAACCTTTCCCACGTTAATGGCCTAGAAAGTGGGACTGAACCGTTCTTTTCCTGCAGCCTGTTAGTTGAAATACGGTTAGTCATCCGGGTACCCACAACAATCCGATGGCAATTTCTCTGGAAAACCTCTAGCAAATCTTCGTCCGCTTTTTGGAGCGCCCAAGCTTCAGAACCATATTTGACCACTGTCATCACTGTAGCTTCCAATATTCTAATCTTGGTTTGCAGACTTATCTTTCTATTCTTCCAAACTTTTTTCAGCTCTGAAAAAAACAAACAAAAAACACCATGAGCCTTGGCTATTCTACTTTTGATATCTTCGCTGCTCCCATGGACTTTATTAATAAAACTACCAAGGTAAGTGAAGCTGTCCATCTGATCAATCTTTTCGTTACCCAACGTCACCTTTTAATCTTCACTTATTCCTAGACTTAACGACTTAGTCTGCTTAGCATTCATTTTCAAACCTATTCTAGCACCATGAACTCGCAAAACCTTCTAAAACCTCATTCAATTTGCTCACACTTGGATGCTTAAATCATCAGCATAAACGATTTACTTAATGGTCGATATTTCAAGAAATAAAGATGACACGGCGCTAGCCTGGTCGGTTATCACTTCTTAAAAAGTTTCAGGACAACCATCTAGCCTAAGAGACTCCTAAAGTGTGGGAAGTTTTGAGGGAAGTTAAACTCTTCGCCTTGACCCTGGCAGGGTGATGCCCATGCTAGAGCTTTTTTTAAGAAGAAGATTAAATTTTAATGTTATATCTGACTGAAATTTGTGTGATCCAATAGGCTTACCAGTAACTTGTCGGTAGATAGTATCTACGAAATTAAACTAATTAGCGAAGTAAAAGCTTGTATTAACAAATGGTATTGTAGATAAGGCGTGCCCTTAAATTTTTTTCTAGGGGGAGGGATTGGAAAAAAGACTGGCAAATTGTCTGAGGAATACTTACTTATGGAGATTAAATAGAAATCATGGGATTATTTTATGATAGAGGCATGAACCGTCTCCCCCATTGTACGTGCCATAAGTAGGTATATTTGTTAAACGTTCGTTGCTGAACGTAAGAGTTTCCCAAGATATCCCTTGTCTGCAGAAGAGGATATTATTCTTATAATCTGCTTTATAAATTGATTGGTCTTATTTTAATTTGTCTCTATTTTCTTTCAAGTGGGTGACCCAATGGGCGGAAACATGAACCCGATGATGGGTGGGCCAGGAATGGACATGGCTGTTCATAAGCAGCCAAGCACACTAGATGCTCAGTATATGCAGCAACAGTCACAAATTTTTGTTTTTTCTACTCAGTTGGCCAACGAAGCTGCTGAAGCTGTTATTCATGGCCAATGTCCTTCGATTATAGCTTATCATTGTGGCCAACCAGGGACAAAGAAATTTTTAGAGGTATGACCCACATTTTGAAGGTTTTTGTTCATTTATATGTAATTTATATTATATGTAAGTATATGTAATTTAATTATTTGTAATTATATGTAATATGTAATTTAGTAATTTAGTTACTGTTGCAAGCTGTAGACGTTCTTCACTCTATTATAGAAATGTTGGGACCGTTAAAAAAAATTCCCACCAGAATCCGTTTTTCTTTAATAACTTCCGAAAAATCAAACGTGAAACTACGCAGAAATAAGTAAGCCCCCCCTCCTCCTAAGAACAAGATTCTGAATTTTCTTGGGGGGGATCAACCAATGATAAGAGAGTATTTTTCCTATTCCTTGTGGGCAGGTAGTTTCTTGCCACTGCTCATGGATTGCATAATTTGGTGTCTGAATTTGATTACCAGTAGAAGAATAGTGTTTGTCTTCTTCCGATAAACGCTTTCCTTTAAATAGTCCCGAAAAACTTTGCAATTCTTTGGTGTGTTACCATGTAACTTATTATGGCGCATATCCATCTGTTTTGTTTTTCAAACAAATCAGAAAAAGTAAAAGCAAACTAAAACCAGGCTTCATGGCTCTTTGTTAAAATAAAGCCCCTTAATGTAAAACTTCTGAATGATTGTCTCCTATACCCATACTTCCACGCAGGGGAGATGAAATGGGACTTAAAAGACCATCACTCCTGAATAACAAAAAGGGAGTTGGCATAAATATGAATTCTTTTATATTTTATACACCCCTTCTGTAAAGAAAAAGGATAACATTCCCTTCTCTGATAGATAAGCCTGTGTGTATGTCAGCCCCCTCCCCCCAAAAAAGATCCGAGTCTATAAATTCAAGGAATAATTTAATTATGAAACAAGGTAATATGTACAATTAATAACAGGGTAAAATAAGAAACATATATATATATATATATATATATATATATATATATATATATATATATATATATATATATATATATATATATATATATATATTATTTATATATATATATATTTATATGTTCTGTCATTGTCTTTGGTAAAAAAAAATGTCCATTGCTAAGAGTTGGTTTCTTGAATCGTGTTAAAAATCTTACGTTCTTTTTATTGGCTCAAAATTCAATGCAGCAGAACTAGTGTTGTAACTGGTAAAATTGGGTATTTTACCGTAATTTTACGCACCCCCGTAAAATTGGTATTTTACCTATTTTACGTAATTTACGGGTTTTACCGGTATCGAACATATTTTAATGACATATTTCACGACGTCTTGCAATTTTCAGAGCACAAAAGCGCGAAAAGGCTGGCAGAAAAAAAAAGATGGAATAGGATTTTGTTTTATGTATAGCTGTGGTCCCTGGTTTGAAAGGTCGTTTGTCTGACTTAGGTCTCTTGTTATCAGAACGATAAAGTGTAGTACAGGTAATTATAATCCTAAAATGGTGAAATAGTAGCTGAAATAAAATAACATTAGTTCTGTGAACTAGATTAACGACCCTTGTGTTTCAGCTGTTGTTTTGAAAAAATCTTCAGATAAATACAGAATTAGCCCTGAGGGAGAGACGATGGGAGGTTAGAGGTAGAAACTAATATATAATCCTCATGGTCTTGTCCAGGGATTTTGTTTTGGGGTGGGGGGGGTACATGATATGAGGAATGTGGCTGAATACGGCTTTCAAATATGCAAGGCTGTTAGGACAGCATTTCTTAGGTTTAAATGTAATATAAAATGACTAATATGATTTTACTCTCAAATAATGGTAAATTCAATTTATTTATTTATTTTTATTTTTTACAAAATTGATATTCGAAATCAGACACTGTCTAATTGCTAAGGTATTGTCCTAGGCACAAGATTACCAAAGGGATAAACTAGACAGTTAATTAAATTGATGAAACTAGATGAAGGAGCATTACCTTTTTAAGTCCAGGAAAATCAGAATAGTTAAAAAATTTCATTAAAAGCTGTAAGTGTTGTTTAAAAAGAAATGCTCAACTGGTCTTATAGCTACAAGGCAACTATAAAACCCAATTTTACCCTGTCAATTTTGACATTTGACAGTGTTGACAAAGGGTAAGTACAACAGCGGGTTAAAAGAGCGGGGCTATTTGCCATCCCTTTCTGACAAAAGCTTGAGAAACAATTTGATTGGCTTACAAAATATGATACAAAAACAAACCAAAGTATAGGAGAGTAATATCTTATTATTCCTTTTCCCTACCTTTCGGACCCTCCCCCCTCCATATGCAGCTGAGAAATGTTAATATTTTAAAAGGGAATATATTTGAAAATTTTATTATATAACTTATTATTCTAGAAGCACCCGTTGAAGATCAACCAATTCAGCAAAAATTCGTCCCAAATACTAACTCAGTTGGCAATGAAAAAAGGACCACCTATAGGGCGTGGCATGGGATTTGGTGGTCCTAATATGATGGGCGGTGGTGGATCCAATATGATAGGCGATTTCATGGGCCCAGGAGGGCCCAATGGACCGATGGGCCCAAGCATGGGACCTGGGATGGGTAATTGGAATCAGGTAAGGAAAAGCAGCTCTCACATGTCTAGTGTATCGATTTTACCAATTTTAATCTAGAAAATCGACAAAAAGGGGGAATTTAGAATTCGATACGTTAAAAAAGATGGTTGGGTTTTTTTTGGAATTGAAGTTCTAGACAAAAACTCTTTTCTGACAGAACAAGTCTCAACAGGGAATTGGTTTCCAAACCAAGAAGCAGTTAATTTTATCTTCTGGGCTTTGAGAAAGTGAAAATAGATGAGTTAAAATAAAGGCTCAACCACTATCAGAATTTCTGATACAAAGGTTTAGCTAATGCTAATTTGAGCTGATCAAATTCTTTCATAGAATTTTCTGATTGGCTGATATTTTATGGAAAATTCTAATTGGCCCAAGTAAGCGCTAGCTAAATCGGTAATAGTAAAGCCTCATTGTGAATGAGCCTTAAAGAAGACATGAAGATTAAAAAATGAAAAAAATTACAACACTGCTTATTTTTATAACCATCGGAATATCCATGCTATCGATAAAATCGATGTATATCGATAAAAAGGGGGGAGGGGTCTAGTTATTGGGATAAATCGGAAGTTTTAAATTTAAGGTTTAGCATAGTTTTACTGCCTATTCACCCGGTCTTATTTACCAAGTCATCGCAAAAAAAACGAAAGAACTTTGTTAAATTAAGTAAAATTAATTAAAACTAACAAAAATTGTGGTTGGTTAAGCGAGTGTTTTGGTTTGTCTTCGTTTTTTTGTGTGTATTTTCTTCTTCTTTTTAATAAATCCCGTATATAATATATGTCGTGGAGTTTAAATTGTACATTGGCTAGGCTCAGGGGCGTCGTTTGGATATTTTTTCATATAGCCCACCCCCCTTGACTGTCCTAATATTGGCCCCTCCTGCCCTTCCCCCAAAATAAAAATACTGGATATACACCTCTGATCATGCTAAAAAAAACAATTCCACGAGTGATATATTGAGCGTAGTAATTGTATAGATAAAGCTGTTTCATTTATGAAACCTGTCACTTATCGATTCTGCATATTTTAAATCAAACTAACTATTTCTATGAGATTGAGGACACTTTTATTATTTCCAATTACAGGGGTTCTTGGCTACGAGCAAGGGAAGCCATACAAAATACAAAATCATATTTTCTCAGATTTGGCAATATAAATACTGGTAATCTAAATAGTAACTTAATTTATGATAATATCTCAAAAAATGAACCTGTTGTTCAGATATGTAATTGGGTCATAGAATATTTTCATTGAATTAATTAAATTCGATATCTCAGCGAAAAGCTGCAATGGATGCCAACTAAGGATTATTTCTCAACATAATTAATATTTTTTTTAACTTCAACTTTAATTACTTTTTGGGTTTTACCGGGGTAACTCAAATTGTATATTTTGTACGTTTTTTTTTTTTTTGTACTACTATTTACATCCTATTCGCAGTATTTTTGTTATTCCAGTTATTCTTCCTTTCTGTTTTGCTTGTATTTAGTTTTTCTTCGTGCTTGTATTCTTTAATATTTTTTTTTTTTTGGAGGGGGGGGGGGGGTCTTTCCTTTTCCGTTTTTTTTCTCATTTGCGCTGACGACGTCTTGTTCCATATAGAGAAAATATTTGTGTTATTTTTTTTGTCTTGTACTGGCCTTGTACTTCACTATAATTTTTTCCTTTGTTTCTTGTGTTGGTCTTTGGATAAAAGTGGGGCCAAATAGAGCCCCTTCTTGTGTACTGGAAGCATTCTAGAATTGAATATAGACTGCTGTGTCACTAGTCAACATGTTTGGGGGGGGGGATTAGATTTTACCGACTGACTGGTCATTTTTACCGGCTGATTTGGGCGATATTGTTATTAAAATTACTTCTTTTTTCTTTACCAACAGAGATTGATCTTCTTTCACTGATTTTTTGTCACATATTTTCATCAGTCCATTTACCTAATAAAAAGAGCCAGTAAAATAGTGGCGCTTCGCCTCTATTTTACCAACTGGCTGAAAACAGCCCTGGTCCCCATACGTGACGCCCTTGAATATAGGTTGAATGTAGGAAAGTTCAGTTGCTTTTTCCCTGCTTTTTTTATCAGATAAGTAATTTTTAAGTCTCGGATTCTGTACTGTAAATCCTTATAACTAAGGATTTTCCCCCGTTGCATCAGGCAAGGGGAAAAAGAGAACTGAAAACCGTGGATTAGTAGTTTGATTTGGCCACTTGAATTGTCTCTCCGTCCTTAGCTACTGTTCTTTTAGTCCCTAGGTACTATTGAGGAAAAGAAAGGTGATTTTCACAATTGATCTTGGTTTACAACTGACCATTTGAAACTGTCTCTTTTAACCCTAGTTACCAGACCAGTTGGGTCACTCAATTTATCTTTCTCTTGTTGTTTCATGTTTGATGCTTTCTCTAGACTCAGTGGCGTCAATAACGGGGCGGGGAGGCAATGGTTTTTGGTGTTTGCTTCCCATATACTTTATTTTTTTAAACTAACTCATTTGGTTATTTTCATTGAAAAATTGGAAATTTCTTTAAAAAAATTCTTAATTATTTTAAGAAAAATTTCTTAGAAAAATTCATATTTGCTCTCCTCCTATATTTCCCTGAATTGATGCCATTGTCTAGTTGTGAGAATTTACGCTACTTTAGAATTTGTGTACAGTATAAATTTTGAGCCAAATACATGGAATTTAAAAATATATTTTTCCCATCATTTTTCTCCTTTGGAGAATCTGGTACTTAAACCTAAGAATTTAATGATTGGTAATTTCCAACCATAAATTTATGTAAGAAATAGGAGAGAGGAATTTTAGGGGAACAATAAGCAAATAAACTTTTGTTTGCCACTCCCTACCTTCGAATACCCCCCCCCCCCCCAAAAAAAAAGATCCCTAATTGAAGGTAACTTAGTTCATAATCCTGTGTAGCTTGGGCGTTGTGAAATAGTACAATAAAAAACATCTTTTCTTATTTACTTTAACTTTTTTATTTTCTAGAAGTAGAATTAGCAAACTTTTCGACAGTAAATTTTTTTCGTTGAACATGTCTTATGTGCTTTCATGATATTTAATCCGTTTGAATTTTTGATTATCTATAAGTCATTTATAAGAAGCGTGGTGTCTGTTTTCTCTGACTCGTATCATATTTTCCCAGGACTTAAGTGGGAAGAAGAGAACGTGGCTTTCTTAAATTTAAGAAAAAATAAATTTTTTCTGTCCTTTTTGTATTAGTTTAACCAAAATTTCGATTTTTTAAGATTTAAGGTTAAATGAGCAATTTTATCATTAAGCATTTTATTATATATTAATTTTATAACTTATTAAGTTTTTTTTTCTGAACGAATAACACTACGAGCTCTTTCCAACATTAGAAAGATTTCAATAATGATAGTGTTGGATGAAAGATAAAAAAAAAAAAATTGAAGCCTTATCATTTCCTGAACATTTCCGTGCTCTTCTCGTGAACATCTTGTATGCGTAGCAATTTGGGGAAGATTCGTTTTTCAAGTATTATCGAATGGTCAAACAAAGAACATATTGAAATTTAAATTATAAACCTGTTCATATAGTTAGAATTGCTACATAAATTTCTTCAATAAGAACATTGCCTCAAATAAACTCTCTTATTTACTTTTACTTTATTTACTTCTCTTGCTTATGCCAGTCTGTATACCAAGTGAAATTTTGTATTCTCTCTCTCTCTCTCTCTCTCTCTCTCTCTCTCTCTCTCTCTCTCTCTCTCTCTCTCTTTCTCTTTCTCTTTCTCTCTCTTTCTCTTTCTCTTTCTCTCCCCTGTTTCTCTGTCGGTTCGTTTCACCCAATATTTATTTATTACTTAGGGGGATCTAAAAATTTGTATTGTGACCAAAAAAAAACAACAAAAAAACCCTATGATGTAGTTTTCATGGAAATATTAAGCCGAGCAACAATTCGTCTTTTTACTATTTCATTTTCAAAGCGCACATCATGGACGTAGCCAAGAGGGATAGAGATGGGAGGTTGAGTCAAACGAACAGAATTTGTCAAGTTTCCGTTAAAGAAACCGAGTGGATGCTGGCTGCGGTCGTTCAAAAGGTGATATGCTACAAAAATTAAATTTGAGAATAGAGCAAAAACTAAGAAAAGTTTGTTAACTGTTTCTAACGAAAAAAAGCTGTTTGTAGAAGAAAGGTTTTTTATGCATTTCAAGAAAAGAAGGGTACAATTTTGATATTAAAAATTAAAAAAATCGAATATTTCTGCATTTGAGAAAGGGAATTATACCGCATTTTGGAGAAAATAAGAACTTCTAATGAGTTGATGTCTCAAATCAGGCGCAGGAACGCAGATTAAGCCAGTTAATCGAGTGTTTCTTTTTTATGTTGAATAGGAAGGGTTTTAGATATCCCTTTGACAAAAAGTGTTAAATAACACATTTGGAATTACCAGAGACCACAATATCTTAAAGAATGCTCTCTTCAGAACTGAATACCACTTTGTATTTAAATTGACTTAGAATGTGCCCTTCATGTTTGCCATAGCTCAAATATCTGTTTGTTCGGGGAAATCAAATAGAACAAAGCCACGTTTACAGGGGTTCTTAGCTAAGCATTAATTTCTAGCCGTCAAAATTTTGGACCAGTCATGGGTGCTTATAAAAGAGAAAGCGAATTGTAATTTGTAGATACCACAATGGGTATGCCTCAGCATTGAAATCTAGCTAAGCGTGCATGCAGAGCAGACTTATCGCAAACGTCTTTTACTCAATACGATGTGTACTCCTCTTCTCGGTGATTTCTCGGCTTCTCCAATGCAAGTCTTTAAACGGGGCTTTATAAAAATTGTGGATTCAGGTGGTGTTCTAAAACTTCAATGAGGACAACTGCTCAGGTCTAAGAACCCAAGCTTGATTTTCTTTTTTCTTTTAAGAACAACTGTGATTCTATGCCATCTGGGATGGGCCCGATGAGTCATGGTGGTCCAATGGGTCCACGAATGGGAATGCCAGGAGGAATGGGTCCTGGAATGATGCCATGCTGTTCTGCTCCACATGGGAACATGGTGCCCTGTGGCCCTGGTAGTGGTCCCCCGTGTTCTCAGAGTGGCTCAATGGGAATGCATAATAAGCCTCAAATGGATGGCAATATGATGTCGCCACTGCCTGCTGGAAGTCCAATGATGCAAGGAAGCGGACAAAATCGACAGGTTCCAATTAGCATGTCAGGGATGATGGGACCTGGCGGTATGCAAATGGGGCCCAATGCGTCAGGTGAGTTTGGTTTCTTCCCAGGCGTTTGCTACTTCATTAATAAAAATACTTAATAATAATAATAAGTGTATTGAGAAGCTATTACACCATATGCAAAAATGTTTCAATAACCCAATATTGAAGAGTCTTTGATATAAGGTAAGAATAGTGGAAGCAAAGTTATGACAGTGGTCAAGCTCTGTGGCGGATCCAGGATTTCGTTTAGGGGGGTGGGTAGATAAAATAGATTGTTTCGATAAACTTGCGAACAAAGAAATACCTGCAATTTCAAGGGAACTTTGGCAATTATGTGTCATAGGTTGGGAGTGGAAATGGTCGTAAATTTAATTTAATATCTGGGGAGGGTTAAAATTCTAATAAATATGTTGAAATTAAAATAGTGTAAAAATATTGATACAAAAAATAGTAAGTTATAAAAACCACCCCGCCATAAAAATAAATAAAAAGCTGTTCACCATCTATAAAAAATATTATATTTAATATTTTCTACAAAATTTTTTGCCTTTGCACTTCTGACCGCTGTAGTGAGTGAGTTAAGCTTTTTATTGTCAAAAGAAAAAAGAAAAAAAAAAGGTTCTGAACTATCTTTTCGGGTCATGCACACTTTATGACAATTTGTACAGGTCAAGCCATTTAGCATGTCGCCTAACTTTTTGGCATCGCTTAGTTACTATGATAGTAATGAAGATTAGGAAATGAGGATAAAGATACAACTTGTATATTCGTAAAAGATATATCAAACATTAAATGTTAGTTCTTTTAGGGGTGTAAAAAGAAAAACAGAACGAAGAGATAGAACTGTATAGAAGACATTTAGAACGAGTGTTTTAAGTATAAGCAATGAAGCATTAACTAATCACTTTTTCTTTTTAAATATAGTGTTCTAATAAACAGTATCAACTTTGAAAAAATTCAAAAAATTTGCTAATCAAAATTTTACTTTTCTTTACAACGTAGCGTATCCCTCCACTTTTTAAAGTTCGATATATTTGGCTTTAATTACAGAATTCACAATTTCATAAGAAAAGACTATTTTTGTATTTTGTATTTAATTTTTGTATTTTGTTTTTTTTTATCTTGAGATTTTCAAATACTTATTACGAAGTTTAAATCTGGATATGTCTGTTGAGCACTAAAATAAAAATTTTAAATTTGACTCAGATTTAGCATTAAGTTAGAGAATTGTCCTGTAAAAGTTTTTATTTTATAAATAATTAATCGTAGAAATATGATTGGATGAAAAAAAAAATAAGTATATGCAACCCCTATACAAAGACATAACTATATTTTGTGAATGGTTAGCATTGAGAAGGTGAGAAATTCTGAAGTAATAATGTAGTTGCATTCAGTTTTCGCGATTAACTCAAGTTGTATGAATTTCTGTTGTTTTTTTATATCAACATTTTGTTAGTAATGTCTGAAAAAAAATTGATACCATTCCACTCATTAGAACTGAGAATTCAGAGACCCATCTATATCAGCTAGATAAAAAATAAGTTAACACATAAGTATTTGCCTTCTTTATAAACATTTTTTTTTCGAAAATTGATTCTTCTTAAATGATTACTCCCACCTTGAAGGAGTATTTCGACTTATATACTCAGTTTTAAGTATATACTTATACGAATCTTTATTAAAGTTCTAAAGAGTTTTGCCTTTAATTTAATGTTTTAGGATGAAGAGAGGTGTCATATAATGCAGAGCTTTAATTAGATGAATATAGGCTGTAAAGTGCCCACAATTTGCTTTCTAAAATCCAAAGATTGAATTAATAATTTATCTACTTATATTGTAGAAGTGATGGTGAAGGGGGAGGGGGGCAAATCGACATTTTCCCCTGGCGGTGAAAACTCTAGCGAGCTGGGTGCTGGAAACCCTTCTATAAGCGAAGTAGTATTTTTCAGTAACCAAGATGATTGCCGTTGATTAGGGCTAATTGATACAATAGTATGAGTGCTAAGAATAAAACAATCCAAGATAAAACAAGCAACTGCTGAAGTATAACGAGAAGATACTAAAAAAACACAAATACTAAAAATAAAAACAAAAATGACATGTTAAAATAGAACTTGAACCACTTCATTAGGCCCTGTTTCTCCTTTTTTGACCTGTAATATCTTGTACTTTAATGACAAAACTATTAAATAAATAAAAAGTAAAATAAATCAGTAAAATTTCCAATACAAAATAGACTTTGTAACTTATATGTGAGAAGGGGAAAATAACAACAGAATCATCCGAATTTACTCAAATTAAATTCTATAGGAAAAAAGAAATAATGAAGAGAAAGATGTAATAGTAAGTCCCCATGAGGATTGAAAATGAAGAGGAAGGGCCGTCAAAGGTATCTTTTGAGCAACCCTAAAAAATAGATCTTTTAATTACTGAGTATCAGTAGAAACTTCAACTGTTTGTTAATAAGAATCTACAATTAATAATAATAATAATGAAGAAAGAAAAAAAGCGACGGTCGTTTGAATAGATCTTGGTTCGGGAAATTCGCCCATAAGAACCGTCTGGGAAAGCATATTAAAAATTCTGACGACAGAAAGACAGTTGTATAAAGTAAATTAATATCCAGTGTTTAGTCGATAATTTCAATCTGTAGGGGAATAAGAATTGCATAACTTTGGAAAGGGTAATGTAAAACACTTCTGTTTAATTTGTCCTATTTCACGTTGAAGTTTGCCTATTGATTGTAAAACAACTTTCAATGTAGTATCCCTTATGGGCATCTTCACATTTAACGGATTGTTAGCTTAATCACATTTGACATTGTGATTTCTTAACGCGTAGAATAATTAACACGTTAATAACGATATCCCTAATGACCGTTGATACCGTATTTTCGTTAATGTGTGGCTTTTTTCGTTAATCTGTGGCTGTATTATATGACAAAAAAAAACAGTCTTTTTCGAAAGTAAAGACTGACATTGAAACTTAAAATTAAGAAATTGTTTTGTATATGAGCCCTCCCCCCCCAGCTCCCCGCTCATTGCATTGAAGTTTCACTAGGGCTCTGCTGAATTTGTGGAATTTACTGAAACTGAAACTTACCTCTCTTGGACTGGGGGGCGATTTGAAGGAAAGTATATGTCGTCAACTCATTTAATTTATAGTAGTCAAAAGACCTTGAGAGGCTCCTGAACAGTTGCAAAATATGTATACACAATTTTATGAGCAAAGAGTGAAACTTTATAAGAATATTTAACAAAAAAAAAAAAAAAAAGATTCTCCTCTTCAAATATAGCAAAAATTTAAATGAAAAAAATTAGGAAAAATCAAAGTTTTTGAGAATAAAAATGAAGACCATGTGTCAGGAACACACGGGGTGTTCGTGACATAAAAGCTGGTCTTGAATAATAGTGTTGTCGCCCAACGCTTTATTTTTTAATCTTATAAAAAAATAGCCATTTTTCCTGATGGGAATAAATTAGTTTTTAGTCAACAGATCGTTAATGTTCAAATTTTTACGGAAGCAAATGATTTTCAAGTTTAACTAATTGGTTCTGCTACTTTATTGTTACGGTTTAACCTTGCACCACTGCCCCCAAAACTTCATAATCATGAAAAAAGCTAAATGAAATTTTAGTAAGTCATGGTTTTGAGGTAGGAATATACCTAAGATGAACTAAAGGGTCAAATAATATTCTATTTTCTTGGCTTCGGTACTTTAAATAAAATGGTAATACAATGTACAGAAACATTCTGTGTTTCCAAAAATTACAAAAGCAAATATGGAACTATTTAAAATAAGTCATAGTAAAATAGTTGATTATTTGTGTCAATGGAAAGAAATAATTGTTTGATTTAAATATTGTAGGCTATTGTTTTTTTTTTGTTTTTTTTTAATGGTCTAATTTTCGTCATGCCAAACAATAATAATTCCATTTTCTTTTAGGAATGAATAAGGATTTGCTTGGAGTTAAAGTTCCTGATGAGAATTTAACGCCTCAGCAAATGCAACATCGAGCTGAGAAACTGGCGAAAATGAAACTCATGAAACAAATGCTTTTCCCTGAGCAAGGGCCTGGTGGTCCTGATATGATGGGCCAAATGAATCCTGGCAGTGGAAATAGTCCGTGTCCCCCTGGTGGTCCCATGATGGGAGGACCAGGAATGATGAACCCTATGAATCAAGGTTCCGGTCCCATGGGACAAGGGGGTGGGCCAATGATGATGCCTATGATGGGCAATAAAATGATGGGTCCTTGTAATATTGGTCCTGATGGACCTAATATGATGCCATCTAGTGGTATGAACTCTTCCTCGGCGCAAATGGAGTGGCAAAAGTTACAAGCTCAATTTTTTGACGAACAAAGGAAAAAGAAAGGACCAGGACCTTCCCCAGGTATGATGATGAGCAGTATGGGACCTATGGGTCAAGGTGGAATGAGTCCTATGCAAATGGGTTCTCCAAGTGGCCATATGGGCATGATGGGACATGGCAATATGAATATGGGGATGATGGGGCCAATGAATGGCCCAAGAATGGGAGGGGGCCCTGGTGTGAGAATGCAGGGACCTCCTCCTCCGTACCCCCAAGGGCAAAGATCAGCCAGTGCAAGTGGCGGGCCCATGCCCAGTCCATTACAATCTCAAGGTCCTCCCTCTCCCCCTTTATCGCTACCTTCACCTAGAAATGCTGGAAACATGGAGTCACCTGCTGATAGAGGGTACAACCAGCGATTGTCGGGGAATATGGGACCGGCTTCGGTTCCAGGACCTAGTCCTTCTGGGATTTTAAACACACCTTTGGATTCACCAAATCCTAGTGCTAATCAGCCAAGACCCATGGGGAATGTCAGTAATCCTGGGACACCCGTTACGGGACCAGGTCCTCCCCACGTTTCACCTGGAATGAGGAAAGATAACATGGTACCTGATTTTAGTAACTCAATGACTGGAATGATGGGTGGAATGAATAATTCTGGAAATAATCCTGGGGGTAAGTTTAATTCAGTTTGTATCTGTATGTTTAATGATTTTTTTTTTCTTTCTGCGTTTTATCAGGGAGGTGGAGGGGCTTGTTAGAGATCCGTATAATATATCTGAAAATCTCAAAACAGGCAAAACAAGTATCATTATACCAATGAAATTTGGGCATTAGGGGACATTCTACTAGTGTGTTGGTGATATTGAATAAGTTTCGAATGCTTTTTATTTCAACTTTTCCATGCAGATATTCTTTAAAAATCGAGTTACAAAATTTGTTTGCATTTGGTGGTTGATACATTTCAGCTTTGTCATGATAGAGGCTCGGATTGTCATCTAGGAAATCAATTTTGCCCAATTTTGACGCCCAAATTTCGTAGTAAAACGCACCAAGCACTGTTCAGACAACACTGCCCAAATGTGTTTGTGGTCTAGGGAACATGTGGGTCATCAATTTTTTACAATTCCTCGTTCAGACTGTACTTGATGCGTCTTTTCTCTGTTCATATAGTATGAGCAATAGCAGATTTTCGTGTTTTGATTTTCCAAATCGACAATCTGCGCCTCTTCATGGGTTCCCAACGTTGTTGGGCTCTAAAATACGTTCTTCCTATGGACCAGATTGGAACCTTGAATGTCCTGTTTAAACTCTGTCGTCAGTTCCTCTGTGGTAGAGATGAATAAGGACCGCAATATTTATTTACATTTTGGAATGAAAATCTGACCGGTACTAAATGTTCCTGTCGTTTTTTTTCTATTTCTATAAGGTGATTTTTTCCCTTTTTTTTGCTGCAAAAAATGTAGGATGTTTTTTTTTACAACAAAATCTTATTAGACGGGGTTAGATGCGAAGATGTAAAAAAGTTTCTTTTGGTCAGGAAAGTGTTACATTTTTGTCTGAATGTTGACAATTTTCTGTGTAGTTTTTAGTCTTCTAATTGACCGAAATGGGGAGGGAAATGGATTTCAAGCTGCTTTGGTACGTAGGAACGTGATGGGGAAACTCGGACTGTAGGGATTTTGTTCCAAAGTTTATGGTGAATTTATGCCGTCTCCTTTCCAAAGAAGTCAAATGAAGCTGGTTTAATCTATTCTTGTAAGAGATAGAGAAAGAATCTGAAATATTTTAAAAGTTGTTTTTAAACAGCTTTTAATCTGTTATTGAGGTCTGATCCTTGGTGAGACGTGTCTGCCAACAGATCAAGCGTAATCAAGTAGGTTTGAATATAAAAGTAATAAGTATTTCGTAGAGGAATTACGAAATTTTCCCCTTGTATTGGTGAAATGGTTTATATCTTAGAAAAATACACTATTTTAGATCTTTTGGGTTTTTTGGAATTCGCCAAAGTGGGATGTATTTGAAAAGAATCTACATTGTTTTGTTTCATTTATCGCTTTTCAGAATTATTTTAATGAGTGGTATTTAAATTAATTTGTCTTTTTTTTAACATTTTTCTTGTGTTGGTGTTTCTATTTGAATTTCATTTTCTTTCTTTTTTATTTCTTTAACCCGAGTCATTCGAATCATTTTGTCGGCGTTTATTTAGTTTGGAATGAGGGTCAGTGGCGTGACTGTAAGCTCAGCCAGAGCTGACCCAGCTCTAAATGGGTACCTGGAGAAATCTTGGGAAGCTAAGCTGGAAGGGTGTACGGTCTGCATCTTACTTCCTGGTCGAAGGGCCATCAAACGGTGATCAGTACTGTCGCTAGGGACTGTGAACCCTAGTGCCATATTCTTTTTCTTTTTTCAATAACAATTTCGCGTTATTTTGCTAGTGATGTTTGCAGTAATTTTGTACTTTTTGTACTTTTTCTTGTGTAGATGTTGATTCTTTCTATTTAGGTACCATTTTCTTCCTTTTTCATTTCTTTTACTCTGCTTTTTTTGTTTGACTAAGAATGCAAAAATAATCTTACCTCTATATTCAATTCCATACATATTTTTACATTTCTAATTCTAATGCTTAATTTTCTTAAGCAGGTGAGATATTTGGACGTCCTATGCCACCATTTAGTCAGGGTCAAACTTTAAATCAAGGCCAAAACACTTCAAATCAACAGAAATGTCAAAATACAACACCGACAGGGACAAAGGAACCGAACTTGATGCCGGTACCTTCACCCCAGCAAATACAATATTTTGAAGGTCAGGAGTTAACAATTCAAAAACAGCCAAACACAAGCCTTAGAGAAACTGATCTTCTATCACCAAGGTAAGAGTCTAACTTTCTTGGTAAGGCCATATGTAAGTGTAAAAATATATAAAGTCTGTAAAGGTTATGTTAAGTTAACTTCGAAGACCACACTGCCTTTCCATGACGAAAGTAAAGCAGTTCAAAATAGGGATGAAACCCTATTTTGAACTGTTTTACTTTGGTTATGTTAAGTTTTTGAAGTAGGCAAAGGGTATGAGAAACCGATAATAGAAGAAAGGTAGGTGAATACTGGTGTAATTGGAGACATTTTTTTTTTGTCAGAAACTTATAATGGAAAAAGAAATCATCAATGCAACAGTACAAACACAGAAATAAACATACACCATAAAAAAAACATGTAAACAAAAAAGAAAGACAAAAAGAGAAAGGAAGACTGTTTTCCTACTTTAATAAATAATATAGATCATTACTTGAATGAGGCCTTAACCCTACTCATCCATCCAATTACATTGGTCAAACAGCATAGCCAGTATCTATGATCTATCATAATAGACTTAAGACAAGTTCATAAAATTTGCCGTTATGGCAAAGTTTACCTTCCCATAATGGCATAATGGCCCATAAAAATAATGGATATATATATATATATATATATATATATATATATATATATATATATATATATATATATATATATATATATATATATATACATATATATATATTAAAAACAATATAAAGACAAATAATTCAGAGGCGATCCTTGAAAAATTTCCTTTTTTTGTACAGTATGAATAATTTGAGTTTTTTTTCTTTTGCCAAAATTTTTCATGCTAATCCATAGAGAAATACGAAAGAATCTAAGCCTTAAGATGTTTATGAATTTTATTGGTAACAGTTATGCTGGTTAATTTTGCTGGTAAAAAGCCATTGTTAAGAGTGAGAACATGTAAAGAGTATGTGAAGCTTAAAAAGTATGTAAAAGGTATGAGAAACCAATAATAGAAAAAAATCAGGTAAATATTGAGGTAATGGGATGTATTTTTTTTCTTTTCTTAAATTTATATACAAATCAATACAGAATCGATAGTTGAAGTGGTAATTGTTTACGTTCATAGGCCTTTGAAAATTTTACCGTTTGATTATAGTTTGAATAACTTTTTTTGGTCAAAATGTGTGTGCCAATCGATGAAGAATAAAAAAAATATAATGGCTTGAAATTGTTATAAATTTTGCTAGTAACGTCAGCTTAAACTATGCAGGTGAAACTAGATTTTAAAAAAGGCGTGATAAAAGATTAACGATGGAAACGAAATTGCTGATATTTTCAAACTGTCACTGAACCAAAAAATAAAATACAAATGGCTTTCCATAGTTATTTCCAACTCCAACCTAGTAATTAAAGTAATTTTGGACTTCCTGCGGGAGGGGCGAATATTCGCTTGTGCCACCAAAACCACTATCTCGATCTGCTCCTATTTTTCTAGAAGAATTTAGGTTGGATCCTAATTTAATTCAAATAACATATTATTTATATGTTACTTCAATAATATATGCTGTGTTTGATAGTATGCTATTTCAGTTACTCCTACTTAATAATAACGTATTTCTTATTTTGTCCTATTATTTATATTTGTTTTCTTCAAATAAAGTATGCTATTTCAGTTACTCCTGCTTAATAGTAACATATTTCTTATTTTGTCCTATCATTTATATTTGTTCTCGTTAAGTTTCTTTTAACGCTTTTTTTTTTTTAATTTTTCGGGGATGTCCCTGCGCTGTCAGTGGTGATACTATTTGTATTTTTCTATCAAGACATGCTAATGTCCTAAAAACTTTCTCACTTTCTCAAACTCTTTCAACCGTTCATTATATTATAATATTTTATGTTATGTTATATTATATTATATATTATTTCTTTTCTTCTTTTTGAAATGGGTGAGGCAGTCGGAAGAAAGGGTTTTTGGCACAATCAATGGTTTAGTTCTAGCTTAGTAATAATATATTTCTTATTTTTCTATTTGTCCTGTCCTTTATATTACAAATTCTTGCTGCTATATCTTGTTATTTTTATTTACATTTAACTATCTTTTCTACTCTTGTTGTTTTTATATTAATTTCATTACGTTGTTTTTCTTTCTTGAAATCTTCTGATATTTAGCCTGGCAATTACGATAGTGTCTGGGAAGGGTTCGGTGATTTTGTACTTCCTCCTCAACACCTAGTTTTTTTTATAAATACTTGTCTTGATTATTTAATTGTTATGAAAATAGTAGCTTTTTTGGTTAACTACTATTCTAAGCCCTCTTCTTTTTTTGAAATTAAGTCCTTAGCAAAAGGAATGCAACATCCCTAAAACATGGTGATTTAATGGTACTGGTTTTTGCCTAATCACAGAAAGGTTTAACATTTATGCCCTGGTGTATAAGAGCTTAAAGTTTAATTTTTCCTTGCCAGTAACCAAAAGTTTGCAAGATAAAGAAAAAATAAAAGAAAAAGACTACCCTCCCAATATTGAATTTATATTTATAATTGGTGTCTCTCAAGTCCATTTTTTCTTCCCTTTTTTCGTATTATCTTGTTGAAAATTATTATACTTCGAAAATCTAGGGAAATTTCAGTTAAATCCCATCTAGGCATGAGCAATCAAAACCGTGCTTGTCCTTCAAGTTCTGTGAAGGCTGTCTTAGTGGTTTGCTTTCAGAAGACTGCTCTCTTGACATGTCGTCACATAGGGAAATGGCAGTGAAATTGATCCGAAAGACCTTCTTCCAGAATAACTTGAAAATAATGGCCTAAAAGTCTATTTAGATCATAGTTTCAAGCCCTTCCCTTGATAAGACTCCTACTCCTCCCCCTCCACCCACTAAGCGTTGAACCTTTCGACCTCTGCATCTAAATTTGTTGCATTGTAGTTTTACTTGTGGTTAGTAGTTATACAGTCATGTATTTGCTTTAAAATCTCACCCAACATGTCTACCTGTACAAATTCCAATATGCGCCTTTATGCACCCCCCCCCAAAGTAATATTTTCCCTTGGACATTAGAAAATCTCCTCGGTACTTGTCCGCTATTGAAAACACAACCAAAAAGTGAAGTTAGGTTAATCCTAATGAAAAATAATAAAACCTGATGATAAAATAATACTTTAGAAACAAAATTATGGAAACCTAACCCAACCTAACGTAATCTAAACTAACCCACACCCCTACCCCTGATGTGCAAATATATAGTCCAAATTATACAAGTTCAATGTATTCTGTCTAAGTCCAATGCATTGTATCATCCATTACTTATTTTTGTTACTATGAAACCGGTTTTCGGAGGTGTAACCCAAGCGTAATTCTTAAATGTCTTTCCAATAACCAACAAGTATCACCCCCCTTTTTTTTATTTTGTTTTTATAAGGCAGGCATGTGTCAAATACACTGTTTCTCAAATTATGTTTTAAGTTCGGTTTTTATAGAAACAATCCCAACTAGCATTGTCTTACGTAAGCAAAATCGTAAAGCTGATTGGGAAACATAAACAAAAATATTAGTTGTAAATTTATTGCATTTATATCTCTTCTGTTTTTGTAATCGGTCGAAGATATCCTCTTTTGTCAAAAGGGCACAATAAGAGTTCTGCGCATATTTTTTTTTGCTAGCCTATGTTCTGTGGACTAACTAATAAAAAAAAAAACGGTAAAAAAAAAAAAAAATCTCTACTTTGAGAAAGCATCAGGTTGCGTTTAAAGGAACTTAGATCTTGAATTAAAATCCAAATTTTAGTTAAATTTAGCTCAATTCTAGCCTGACTTGATTTTTTGCTGGGTAACGCTTCATTGTCAATAAGTCCTAGTTGTTTTTAATCTATTCTACAACCGTGTTAAACCATCAAAGATTCGGTTTTAATCAGTTTCCAGTTTTCTTTGAACTATTTAATTTGGTTTAATCATCATTATCAGGCACCCCCCCCCCCTCCGAAATCTCTAGGTTTTCACGATAACCATATATTTACCTTGATTTTTCACATGCTTCTCTTTTTGCGTCTTTATTTGACCCCCCCCCCCATTAGGTGACTACCTATGTAACGGTTCTAATGGATCAAATGGCGTTCTTTTCTCTTTTTTTTCCTTTAGTAAAAAAGCCAACATCTATTAGCTGTATATTTTTTTAATGACGAAACACAATTGTGTAATTATGCTTTGTTGCCAAATCTTACATATAATTAGCTGCCAAATTTGTTGTCATATAAGTAATTAAATATTAAAAATAACATACCCCCACTGAAGTCCTATTAATATAATTCTGGCTTTCATTATTTTGAGGAAATACCAGATTGTTATGCATAATGAGTGCGTCTGAAAAACGCCAAAACCCTTGATTTAATGTGAGTACAATCAAAAACTTCAAAAACTGCCGCCCAACCGCAGCTCTAAATTAAAACTAAAAAAAAAAAAATGTAACAATAGTGACAAAACGAATTTACTATGTAATCAAAGAGTATAAAAGAAATTTTTACTCCTGATCACCACTAATATTATAAACTATATGTAACTCTATAACTTAGTGTTCTTCTTTGTGCCTTTTTACACGCTGTATGTAACTCTTAACATAATGTTCTTCTTTGTGTCTTTTTTTATTTTTGTTCATTTTTTTTTTGCAATTATCTTGTACTCTATTTCTTCTTGAAAACAAGATAATGACACCTTTGCTGCTTGAAAGCTTGCAAATAACAAAATATCACTTAATATCAATAGTGACAGTCCGATTCTTAAGGACTGGGCAGGCATAATATTTTTTAAGCTGATAATTATATACGTGTTGTTTAGAAATATATGCGTAACGTATTTCAATCTAAAAACCATATTTATTTGATAGAGCTATATTTTATGTTTATGTCAGCATTGGCCGTAGACTTTTCTTTTAGAATGACGGTTTGTCGAGGGTTTTTTTTTTTTTTTTTTTTTTTTCGTATTGTTCATCGGTTTATATGGACGCATTTATGTTAGCTTAGTTTTCTCTGAGTTAACGCTCATGTCATGTGTTTTTACCGTACCGCTCATCGGTTGATATGGATGTATTTTATGTCAGCTTAGTTTTCTCTAAGTTAACGCTCATGTCGAGTGTTTTTACCATATCACTTATATCGGTAAAATTTCTTTTTGCTTATAAAACAGCCATTACCGTTTTTGACAGATCGGTTCAAGAAATCGTAAAAAAAGCAAATAGTCCATTCGAGTGTCTTTGTGTTTTGTGAGTGTGAATTGCCTTGCTGTTAATATAAGGAAGACCACCTTCATGATTTTTAGCAGAATTGGGTCTCTATCTCCACTGGATTCTGCAATGGATTCTGGAGTTATCCAACAAGTCTAAAACATCTGTTACCTAAAGGACTGTTCAGGCTTACGTATGAAAAAAACAAAACAATAAACTATACATGTATAACCCTTATTCTCCACGCCCGTTCATAGTTGAAAAATTTGTACACCAAATGTTTTCAATTATCACAGCAAGTTTAAAGTTGTTGTTAAACTTGCTCAACTGCCATTTTGTTACATTAGCAGAGTCAGTACTCTCTCTTTATTAATTCTCAATAAAAGCAACTCATAAAATTCCATTCATTTTCCATTTCAATAACTCATTTTTGGCAAAACAAAATATTAGACATTTCTTCTTTCCGCTCTTAAATACACAGGTGATACGAAAGTCGGCAACCTTTTGGCTTCGAATACTCCATGTATAATTGTTAGCACAGAAAATAGGACTCGCTTCTGTTAATTTTTAATGTACTGAATTTTAACACACGCGTGTACAAATTTTATCACAGATTTTCGTGTACAAGGCTCATAATTTTTTGAATTATATGCCTTATTCACTAGTGTGAACGGTCCCTAAGATTCCATATTGACTGCAATCTTAGTTGAAAGAAACTAGTGAGAATTGACCCTCACACTCATATATAGCTCCATTTCTGAACCCTATATTGGGTACGGGTGATCGGTATGAGCCAGTGATTTCACAAGTAACTACAAAAGGATACAAATAGCATAAAACAAAGCAATGAAAGTACTCGATGAGTTGCAACAGTGTGAAAATACTGGTGAATGTTATAAAAATATAAAAATATTGTGTACAAGTAGCACGGGTCACATATTGCAGAAGCATGTCATATGCGGCGCGTAAAGCCGCTCCGGGATATACACCTGCAGGCGAAGGGCGGGGAACACCTCGATAAAAACTCTAGACATTTGATCAAATAACTGGCTGGTCTTGCCATCTTACTATATATTCTGACGTGTTTGCCACACGTTTCACTGAGGGTGTGAATCGGCAATCGTTCTCTTTGAAACCTAGAGGAGCGTTTAGGGCAGGAGGCAAAGATCGTAGTTGGCCTCGTGTCGCCAGTAACCTTCGTTTGGGCGTCCTTATATGGATATTTCAATATCTCTGCGTGAAGACACGAATACTGAAAGACGAGTATTTATACATGAAATACTTTTACCCAGGCGACCTTAAAAATACAAATACCAAACAAAACCACCCCTTTTCTAAAATATAATTTGCTTTTTTCTATCAACCACCCTCCCCTATTTCAAAATGCCTTATATCATGAACGATGGTAGAAATATTTAAAATTAGAGACAAGATTCGTTAGATAGAAACCATTTTTTGTGTCTGTTTGAATGATAAATGTTGAAAGAAAAAGAACCCGTCAATCAAGTTAGTCAAGTATGTTGAGCGGGTATCTGCTTTTTAGGCTAAATTATAATTCTATTAATAAGCGGATGACGAACCCAAATCATGCTGGCGTGTTTTTTAGCAATTGCGATGAACTATTTCTTGTTTGATATCCAACAATTGAAATGAGGAGCATTCTTGTGGAGATCAGGCATTCTAGATGGTATTGAAGAATAAACTTGATTATTTCAAGCATCCTGAAGAAGTTGAGGCAGGCATCACCGGAAATACAATGTCATGTGTACCTATGGCCTACAGTGCTCATCCCTTCGCTTGGCAACATCGCAATTTGTTTTTACTTGCCAAGTTCGTTTTTTTGCTAGTTGGATGGAATCAAGAAGTGATCTCCATATATAGGAGCCTGATGATTAAGATTTCTTCTGCTTGTCTTTTCTCTGCCACCGGGACCAATACAGACTAATGAGCCGAATTCCGTATTGCTTCCATTCGATAAAACTGACCTAAAACAAGAAGAAGATGGGTTTCAACTCCTGTGCCGTAGGATACAGGACTAAAATTGTACATGGCGATCACTATGTTTAATTTGGCTCATGCCCGAGCAGTTCCAGAGTCTAATATGTCGATAACACAGCTTAGATATCAATACAGTTATGAAAACTCCTATCTTGCCCACGCGAAGCTTTATGATTTGGGAGGTAAAAAAAAAATTTGGGAGGGATATTCACAAAAAAACTTAAAAACGTGTCAAATTTGTTCTTATTCATTTTTGTTTTGTTTCTATGAATAGGACAAAAATTTTGGGGGTGGGGTGGGGTTCAAACCCCTTAATCCTCATGGATATGACCTTGTTGTTTGGTGGATCAAAATGTTATGCTTGCAAGTTGAACAGTTTTCTATGCGAGGAACTCTGAGCGGCGTGCATTATTTGTGCTGTAGTGCGTAATTTGATTTTGACTGACAAATGCGACTGTAATGTGGCCTGAGTATCATTGTCTAGAATGTCTGATTCATTGTCAGTCACAATTGGAAGATACTGGTCATCTCAAAATGCTGGGATTATGTGGCTAAATACTCTTTCAGGGTTGGAGTCTTTTCGATTGTAGATGGGTTTCAATTCTGCCAGTTTGGTCTGTGCCTGCAAAGGAAATCTTATATATAATAACACCCATTTGGAAAGTATACTAAAGTGTGGGTCTCAGGGGAATGTCATTCTTGTCAGAGTCATGAGGGGCGTAATCTACTATGGGGCAGGGTGCCCTTCCAGACCTCGGTTTATCCCCTTCAGACCCTAATTTGCCCCCTCCCTCCCCCTGCTAAAATATTCGTCTCTTAAAATCCTGTCAAAACTACGATAATCCTGCATAATTTCAGCATCCACTGAAACGGGTCAGTTTTCTTTATTGTATCTTTACTTTAATGGAACTATATGGCTAATTTGTCAGTTTTCACTGTCATTTTCACTTGATTTGGGAAAATTGGCTCCAATTCTGCCCCCCCAAGGATCATGACGAAATTTCTGTCATCCCTTTTGTCGACAAAGTGCAGTATTAAATTTCATGTTGAATTGCCCCCAAAAATTGATCCATTGATGCAGCAGATCCAACTGTCCCTTAGCACTGCCCGATTCATTGTCTATCACATTTGGAAGATACTGGTCATTTCAAAATGCTGGGATTCCAGGCCTCGGTTTATCCCCTTCAGACCCTAATTTGCCTCCCTCCCTCCCCCTGCTAGAATATTCATTTCTTCAAAAATCTTGTCAAAACTACGATAATCCTGCATAATTTAAGCATCTACTGAAACGGGTCAGTTTTCTTTATTGTATCTTTACCTTATGGAACTATATGGCTAATTTGTCAGTTTTCATTGTCATTTCCGCTTGATTTGGGAGAATTGGCTCAAATTCTGCCCCCCCCCCTATGGATTGTGATGAAATTACGCCACTGGTGGACATCGCTTTTGTCGACAAAGTGCCGTATTAAGTTTCGTATTGAATTGCTCCATTGACGCAGCAGATCCAACTATCTCTTAGCACTTTGCACAGGCCAAAGAAGCCAGAATATCACAACTCTTAAAATAAATACTGTGATAATTCTATCAAAAATGGTTGTGTACAATGGACACCTCCCCCTGAAGAATTGTGACATACAGATTTACTTTCTCGGTGTTGTTTTCCCCTTAGTCCCTGGAAAATGCTCTTCCCAATCTCCTGTAAGAGTTGAACAATACGAGAAAACGAATCACAACAAGAAAAATGTGGCAATTCACAGACAGTGAAAACAGGGAAAGAATGCTAACATTTAAAATGAAACGTCCCCTCAACCGTTATAAGTAAAAAAGGAATAGGAATAGTAGGCTAAAGTCCATGAATGAAGTAAAAAAAAATAACCGTAAAAATTAGATGAGACTTCGTTTTATCTTTCGTTTTTTCGTATTGTCATGCTTAGCTAGTGAAAGCTTAGAACTTAAATACGAGCGTCGAACCTGGGTATGCGATCGATTTTTTCCAAAAGCTACGGTTTGTTAAGTTGTTTGATTCGATGTTTTTTTTTTATTTTTATTTTTTTTTTTTTTTTGCTGATTTTCATCCACATTTATTTATTTTTTTAATTTGCCGCACGTTACTACCAAAAACTATAACTGCTGCGTATGGAGGTCTTTTCCATTAAAAATCGGAAGTCTTTTTTTTTCAATTTTTTTAAGATGCATCTGGTTGTGTAATAACGCGGACTTCAGTTTTTCCTTCACATACTATCTGCTGATTTTTTTGAAAACCTTGTAAAAGTCAGCCTTTTTCTGTAGGTGAGGAGACATTGGTTTCGTTGGAAGAGACAGGGATTGAATAGGAAGTACTGGAGTAAATGCGCGTAACATGGACGGATCAATAGATTTTATCACGTGTGGGAGTAAAGGAGATTAATGTTCGGAGAAGATTAGTGAAGTCGCTTTCTCTTACTGGGGAATGTTTTCATTTATGATTGACTTCTGTCGAAACAGGAATTCCTTCAATATTGAAATTATCAATTCTAATTAAATATATTGGAGTCCTGATTTGGTTTCCGAAGGGGGAGAGGGGTTGTATAATAGTACTATATATATAATATGTATAGCATAGTATTATGCATGTACATAAACCAGAAGTTTTAAACGTGTAGTTGGGCCAAACCGTCACCCCCGAGTCTAATAAAATCGAGTAAACAATGTTGAGATATTGTTAAATGTTGACAGAGTGTTCTAACAACCTTCATTACTAGATGGTTTGCAATGTTATAAAGACAAAGAATTTAACAGATTAGGCATGTAAAGTTAGGAGGGGGTTTTGAGCCTAGTCCCTCTCTGAAATCTTGGTTCTTACGGTATCTCAACTAATTCATGTGTTTTATATATATTTGTGTTTACTTTTGGTTTTCCCTAACTTGAAGATCCCCCCCCCCGTAGGAAATAAATTTCTGTGTGCATGCATGTATAAGATGAATTAATATACAGTTTTTTAACTTAGTTTTATTTGTCCCGTAGTAAACTGTAATTACTGTCCGAAAATTTGAAAAGCGCCTTTACTGTGGCTCCCAACCGGTTTTGGGCCATACCCTACCTTGGCATTTCTGAAATCCTAATGCCCCCCCCCTCGTGGTATATAGTTTCTATTCAAAGTTATATGTGTATTCATCTGAAGGAAGCTTAAAATGCCATAAATTGGTATCTTTTTATGGGTCTCCTCTAGGCGTATTTCATACTAATAAAACATATTTTTTTAATGCACCACCTTTTATACAATGTATATCGTCATTGCAATACTAACGTGTATTTTATGCTCTTTAAATGTATATGAATGTGGCGTCATTAACATGAAATTTTGTTTCTTCAAAATTTAGGCTCTAAAGTACATTCAGCCGAAGGGGACACGTCCTGCAAATGACCCACCAAAATATTGCCATGCCCCACCGGTGGGGCCTGCACCCTAGGTTGGGAATCACGACTGTTAACCCTTCAAAATAAGTGGATGTGTTTTGTTCGTTTAATGGTGACATCCTTGTCCAACGTTTATTGTTGAGTATACAAATAATGTTCTGAAATTACCTTAATCGATATTATCTGATATTATCGTTAATCAACAGTTATTAATTTATTTAAAAAAAAAACTTCTAATTGATTGCCATCTAGACTGAGGCCAGGACTTTTAATAGCTTTTACCCTCTTTTAGTACCTACGCTGTTTATACTTCTCTGAATTTCTTTAGTTTATATTTGCTGTTGTAACTGATATTGTTTATGACGAGTTTTATGTTGTTTACTAAATTTTAAAGAAATTACTAGCTAAAATAGTATGGAAATTAAAACCTACAGGTTTATTTATTAAAAAGACCGATAATTGATTGCCATCTAGACTGACACCAGGACTTTTAATAGCTTTTACCTTTTTTTAGTACCTACGCTGTTTATATTCCTCTGGGTTTTCTTTAATTATATTTGCTTTTGTAACCGACATTCTCAGTGACTTGTATAAAATAAAAAAACAACCAAGGGTACAGAAATTGTATGACTAACGCAGCCCTATTTTATGACGAATTTTATGTTGTTTATGTCTTGATATTGGACAGTGCAATATTAACCCTAGATTAGGGGATAAGACAGGCAGTATTTTGAATCTTATCACATTAAGATTATGTGTGTTGCCGCATTTATATGTAAACCTATCAAACTTTTGTCAAATCAAATAAGCTGTTTGGGAAAAACTTCTATCCATAGCGGTCATATTCATTGATAAATTACAATATACTAAATATGCGCATAGTTCATAGCATACGGTGCCATATTGCATGTCAGTGAGTCGCTGGTAACCCTATGAAAATGCTCTCTTGGGGATTTTAAGCAATCGTCGGGCCAAATTTTAGCTGTTTGCTGGGGAAAATCTTTCACTGATTGTAGTTTCCCATTACACAGATGTTGAGAATGGCCTAAATGTGCTTTTAATTGCGTATCTATGATACTCTGTTTCAGCAACTAAACAATCACTTGAATATGATTGACTCGGTTCGAAAATATATTTTTGAACAATTTTAAATCTGTTTGAATTGGGAACACTTGCCTTGTATACCAGGATGTTTGTGTGCGACAAACTGTAGCATTAAAAAAATACCAAAAAAAAATTTCTCAGATCAATTCTTTTTTTTATAATTATTGTCAATATGTATTGTACTTTCCCCTTAAATGTTAGAGGAAAACACCTAAATGTCATTTTCTTTTTCAGTATGCCAGTATCAAGCATGGATAGTGGTCTTCCTTCTTCGTCAGAAATGCAATGTGGACCTCGAATGTCTGGTGGTCCAAATACTCCTACAACGCCGTCTTCCACAGCCGACAATCCTCCACCACGATATCCTGGCTCTCAAGCGCCACACACACCTAATGGTAATTTTCCTGCACCCAGCCCAGGGGGTCAGCCTACTTCGCAAGTGAATTCAAATCAGTCTAGTGATAACAAAAATCAGAGGTTTGCTGGACCTTCTCCTCAAGTGCCAAGTGGACCAAAAACTCCTGTTTCTGAATCAGTGCAGCCTAGTGACAATAATGTGAACAAATTCTCGGCTTCGAACTCGCCCAATAGTGCTAATCAGAACATGGAAAGTGATTTTGCCCGTTTTACGTCGCAAAGTTCTAACCAGTCTCAAAATAGGATATCAACTTCTCCGTTATTTGATGTGTCCCCGCCAAAAATGAGTGATATTGGAGGTTTTGGTGGACCGCCTGATAATGTGCCAATCAACCCTATGAGTGGGCCAATGGGCTCAAAGATGTTTGATCCAATCTCTTCTATGGCTCAAATGTCCCAGCAATTAACAAACACAGTTGGCCCTGCCATTGGCCCTAGTTCTCCTCCATTAATCACATCAATGGCACCAACTAACCAGAGCATGAGCTTTTCATCAGGTGGTTCTGGTGGCATGGGCATGCCAAACCAAATGGGTGTTGGAATGGTTAATTTTAATACTTCCTTAGCCTCTATGCAAGGTATGCAACAAATGGGTGACGGCCCTATGATGGGTAGCGGCCCAAATGCTGCCCAAACAGTAAATAATACGTATGTCAGTGCTACTATGAATATACAACAAATGAATATCCAGAGTATGCATGGAGGAGGGGCATATAACCCGATGATGCAAGGTCCTCCAAATCCCATGATGAGTGGAGATCCCAGCATGATGAAAAGTGGAATGCCTCAGAATCCCATGATGATGGGCGGACCGCAAAGATCTATTGGTCCTGGCGGACCCTACCCTCAAATGGGACCTGGAGGTCCTCAGCAAATGATGGGTCCAGGTCCTATGGTATCACAACGAATGATGGGCCATAATGCATCAATGAACAGACCTACTGGTGCTAAGGGAGTACCTTTCAACGGTGCTAATGTACAAGTGATACCAAGTGCTCCCAACACAATACAGTACCTGCCTTCACGACCTCAGACAGTGAACTCAAGTCCCAGAGGGCCTCCGAGGTTAGATTTTCTGCCAACATTTAGTGGCCCCATGGATTCTAAAAGTGGAGGACCACAGGGGATGCAGTATTTCACTGGAGGACCTAACTCCAGTTCTACAAGTGGGATGCCCATGGGTATGATGGGACCCAATGGTCCGGGTAATCAAAATATGTCCAGTGGTGGACCAATGAACATGAGTGGTGGTATGCCTATGCCTAATATGGGTGGTCCTAATCATATGATGGGTATGAATGGCCCAATGGGAAATCCTGGACCGGGAGGTAACGGTCCCATAGGATCAATGCCAATGGGGAGCATGATGGGTGGACCTGGTGGTGGTGGCATGGGTCCTGGTGGTCCAATGGGTATGAGTATGCCTACGGGACCGATGGGCCCTGGTCCTAACATGAACATGATGCCAAGTGGGATGAGTATGAACATGAGCTCTCAAGGAATGAGTATGGGGGGAGGAAGAGGTCCAAATCCTGGACAGATGATGCGACCTCAGCAAATGGGTGGAATGTACCAAGGGCCTGGTGGTCCAATGTCAAACGATGCCATGTTTATGGCTGGTGGTGGTGGTCCCATGCCTATCAATCCAGGTGGAAATAATCCAATGATGATGTCTAGTAGTGGTGGATTCTCAGGTGGGAAGCAATCTCAAATGGGACCTGATCCATCCCAACCAATGAATGGACCCCAATTTAAAGGATCTTATATGGGCCCATCTGCAGCCGATCCTAATTATGCTCAACAGTTTCACAATTTTCAGCAGCAGCTCTATGCGACTAACAGTCGGAATCAAATGGGAAACCCCAACATGGGCATGGCTGGTCAGTCGTTTTTTGGTCCCAAGTGAACCCACTACCCCATATCCTACCTCAATTATGGACTTAATCAAAAAGAAAAAAACTGGAAGTGATTGTACATAGAACAAAAAATGTGAGCAATAATTTTTGAAACAATGCACTCGGCATAATATTATGTGAGTCTGTGTGCGTCTTATACTCTCTTGATTCGTATACTTAATAATGAATTTGTGCCATCATGCACCCCTTTCTTCCTTTTGTCATTATTCCTTCTTCTTCTTCTATTTGACATACTCAGTGATATAACTTAGTTCTTTTCTATACGGCGTAGCCCCAAACGAGCAACTGGATATTTTTCTAGTCTTCCTCCATATTTTATCATTCGATTAAAATTTCTCTATGCATTTTAGTTGGAAAATTTGGAAAAAATTTCTAAAGTAAGAAAAATCAGTATTTAATAATATACTTCTCTTGCCAAACTGAGTTGCTAGATCCTGAGAATAAGCTTAATTATGAATTGTTAGTCATAAATTGTTTCTTTTTTATGCAGAAGTTTTTTGCGTAGGCAAATTGAGCTATTATGTACAGACTTGTTGTTGAATTATTTGTAACTTTTATATTATATGTAAATACTGATTTTGATAAAAATTAAAAAATATACATTTATATAATCTACAGTTTTGAAGGTTTTTTTTTTCAGTTTGTAACAATTTGAAAGAACAATATCTTGTGATTTATTGTAGTGTTGAATTCAAGTACTCCCGCGACGTTTTATGTAATTAATATATCAGCTACAGTTACTCAATAGGCGTTATGTTACAACACAACTATTCCAGGAGATTGTACAAAAAATTATAAATATTTGCAGAGAAGTCTTTTTAGGCTTATAAGATTTAACATAAGCAATTTTTTTCGAAAGCTTTTGTTTTTATAAGTGAAAAAAAGGAATATAGCCTTTTTTTTTTAGAAAAAGAAGAAAATTCTTACTGTTTGAAGAACCAAATTAGATTTAGGATTAAACCAATCGATCAAACGTGCTTATATTAAGAAAGTAGAATAAGAATCTCGGTTTTACAAAAACGGTTTGAGTCTCAACTTTTTGGTATTTTCATGAAAAAAAAATATCATCCCTTCCCCTAGATTTTGAAACTATGCATTTTTTATATCTTCGTTTCAAAAACGAAAAAAAATCCCCCCTCCCCTCCCCTATATTTTCTTGAATTAGTGCCCCTTTGTATGGCATTCATCATATACAAACTATTGCATTTTCCATGTGGAGTCTCTTAGGACTGTAAGGAAGGTGGCTTAGGATTGATTAATCAATACCTGCTACTGCTCTGTAAGAATGTGACTATCCAGGAGAATGCTTTACAAATAATGCCCGGGTGGTACCATTGGAGTTGATTCACCAAGTTAGATATCAACCTGCTGTTAGATCGTTTAACCTAGATCATTTACTAGAAGCTCAAACTACGGGAAATTCGAAAGACAGAAACTCAAGTTCATTCCCAAGTAAAAAAAAAAGTAAATAACACCATCTTAAGTTACCCAGTAAAATCATAAAATGACTGATAAAAACGTATTTTATGTTGCTAGTAGTATTATAACAAGTTACCTTTTATGAATTTACCATACTCTTGGCATTGTTGCCAGATATAGTATAATTATGCGGAATGTTGCCTAATTAGGAGCCAAAAGCACTCAAGCATAATCCATGTTACGGTGTGATCTGGCAACACTGACTCGTTGTATAAGCTAATAGATAGTGTTTGATTGCTTATATTGGCTACCCCCCCTCCTCCTTGACGCACAAAGAGATTAAAATTAGGTTAAGATATGATGACTTTACAACTTGATGGTTAAATCCTGGGGCCACTGTAGCTCGCAGGAACTAATGACGCCAAGAGTAAGTCTGACCAGAGTCTGAACAGAGCACCATATATCTATATATATAAAAATAAGTTGTCTGTGTGTGGATCTGTGGATCAGGTGACGTCATGTTTGTTCGCATATGACGTCTGAATTATTTCACACTAATACAAAAGAAGAAAAAAACTAAAAAAGGTAAAAACTACAAAAAAAACTAAAAAGAAAAAAAACTAAAAAAGCTAAAAAACTAAAAAAAACTAAAAAAAGGTAAAAATCTAATAACTAAAAAAAAAACTGAAAAAAATAAAAAAAGGCAAAAACTACAAAAAAAATAAAAACTAATAAAAAAACTAAAAAAGCTAAAAAACTAAAAAAACTAAAAAAAATAAAAAAAGGTAAAAAACTAAAAACTAAAAAAGAAAAAAACTAAAAAAAAGGAAAAAACTGAAAAATAAAAGAGAAAAAGAAAACTAAAAAAATATGAATAAATATATATAAAAATAAGTTGTTTGTGGGTTATGTCTGTCTGTCTGTCTGTCGAGTGACGTCGTGTTTGTCCGCATATGACGTCTGAATTATTTCACACTAATACAAAAGAAGAAAAAAAACTAAAAAAGGTAAAAACTACAAAAAAACTAAAAAGAAAAAAAACTAAAAAAAACTAAAAAAAAGGTAAAAAACTAAAAACTAAAAAAAAACTGAAAAAACTAAAAAAAGGCAAAAACTAAAAAAAAACTAAAAACTAATAAAAAAACTAAAAAAGCTAAAAAACTAAAAAAACTAAAAAAACTAAAAAAAGGTAAAAAAACAAAAAAAAACTAAAAACTAAAAAAGAAAAAACTAAAAAAAGGAAAAAACTGAAAAATAAGAGAAAAAGAAAACTAAAAAAATATTAATAAATATAAAAAATATAAATATAATATAAATTAGCAATCAACAAAGCACCGAGACACAAATGACGACCGGGACACAGGGAGTATAAATGACGACCAGGACATAAGTAAAAAAAAAACTAAAAAAACTAAAAAAATGGTAAAAACTACAAAAAAACTAAAAACTAATAAAAAAACTAAAAAATCTAAAAATCTAAATAAACTAAAAAAGAAAAAAAAGAAAAAAGGAAAAAAATAAAGGAGAAAAACAAAACTAAAAAACGAATGTATATACAGACCGGGACACCGGGATACAAATGACGACCGGGACACAGGGAATATAAATGACGACCGGGACACAGGGACATAACTACAAAGGGGACGCCGGGGTGCACAGGGGGATATATAAATGACGATGGCGACTCAGGGAATGGTCGATTAGCAATCACCATCAACAAAGCTCAAGGGCAATCATTAGAATCATGAGGTATAGATCTGAATACGGATTGTTTTCCCATGGACCATTATATGTTGCATGTTCAAGAGTCGGTAAACCTGACAATCTATTTATATGCACAGACAATGGGACAGCAAAGAATGTTGTATATTCGCAAGTTTTACGTAGTTAAAAACATATATATATATATATATATATATATATATATATATATATATATATATATATATATATATATATATATATATATTCACAGGTGGGACATAGGGACACAACTACAATGGCGCGTAACTAATATGGCGCG
This sequence comes from Artemia franciscana, assembly GCF_032884065.1. Lineage (NCBI taxonomy): Eukaryota > Metazoa > Arthropoda > Branchiopoda > Anostraca > Artemiidae > Artemia > Artemia franciscana. The sequence continues at coordinate 12,908,866 of NC_088871.1, read as the reverse complement.
TAACGACTTACGCGCGCGGGGGGGGGGGCGCGAAGCGCCCCCACCAACTAGGTGTTGGGGTGGCGCGAAGCGCCACCCCAACAGCTAGTATATATATATATATATATATATATATATATATATATATATATATATATAAAAATAAGTTGTCTGTGGATCGTGGATCAGGTGACGTCATGTTTGTCCGCATATGACGTCTGAATTATTTCACACTAATACAAAAGAAGAAAAAACTAAAAAAGGTAAAAACTACAAAAAAAACTAAAAAGAAAAAAAAACTAAAAAAGCTAAAAAACTAAAAAAAACTAAAAAAAGGTAAAAATCTAATAACTAAAAAAAAAACTGAAAAAAAATAAAAAAAAGGCAAAAACTACAAAAAAAATAAAAACTAATAAAAAAAACTAAAAAAGCTAAAAAACTAAAAAAACTAAAAAAAACTAAAAAAAACTAAAAAAAGGTAAAAAACTAAAAAAAACTAAAAACTAAAAAAGAAAAAAACTAAAAAAAGGAAAAAACTGAAAAATAAAAGAGAAAAAGAAAACTAAAAAAATATGAATAAATATATATAAAAGTAAGTTGTTTGTGGGTTATGTCTGTCTGTCTGTCTGTCGAGTGACGTCGTGTTTGTCCGCATATGACGTCTGAATTATTTCACACTAATACAAAAGAAGAAAAAAAACTAAAAAAGGTAAAAACTACAAAAAAAAACTAAAAAGAAAAAAAACTAAAAAAGCTAAAAAACTAAAAAAAGGTAAAAAACTAAAAACTAAAAAAAACTGAAAAAACTAAAAAAAGGCAAAAAGTAAAAAAAAAAACTAAAAACTAATAAAAAAAGCTAAAAAACTAAAAAAACTAAAAAAAGGTAAAAAACAAAAAAAAACTAAAAACTAAAAAAGAAAAAACTAAAAAAAAGGAAAAAACTGAAAAATAAGAGAAAAAGAAAACTAAAAAAATATTAATAAATATAAAAAATATAAATATAAATATAATATAAATTAGCAATCAACAAAGCACCGAAACACAAATGACGACCGGGACACAGGGAGTATAAATGACGACCAGGATATAAGTAAAAAAAAAAAACTTAAAAAATGGTAAAAACTACAAAAAAACTAAAAACTAATAAAAAAACTAAAAAATCTAAAAATCTAAATAAACTAAAAAAGAAAAAAAAAGGAAAAAAATAAAGGAGAAAAACAAAACTAAAAAACGAATGTATATACAGACCGGGACACCGGGATACAAATGACGACCGGGACACAGGGAATATAAATGACGACCGGGACACAGGGACACAACTACAATGGGGACGCCGGGGGGCACAGGGGGATATAAATGACGACCGGGACACAAGGAATATAAATGACGCCCGGGACACTCAAAGAGAAATCACAGACTGGAACACCGGGACACAGGGAATATAAATGACGACAGGGACATAACTACAAAGGGGACGCCGGGGTGCACAGGGGGATATATAAATGACGATGGCGACTCAGGGAATGGTCGATTAGCAATCACCATCAACAAAGCTCAAGGGCAATCATTAGAATCATGAGGTATAGATCTGAATACGGATTGTTTTCCCATGGACCATTATATGTTGCATGTTCAAGAGTCGGTAAACCTGAAAATCTATTTATATGCACAGACAATGGGACAGCAAAGAATGTTGTATATTCGCAAGTTTTACGTAGTTAAAAACATATATATATATATATATATATATATATATATATATATATATATATATATATATATATATATATATATATATATATATATCTATATTCACAGGTGGGACATAGGGACACAACTACAATGGCGCGTAACTAATATGGCGCGTAACGACTTACGTGCGCGGGGGGGCTTGGGGGGGGCACGAAGCGCCCCCACCAACTAGGTGTTGGGGTGGCGCGAAGCGCCACCCCAACAGATAGTATATATATATATATATATATATATATATATATATATATATATATATATATAAAAATAAGTTGTCTGTGTGGGTCTGTCTGTCGGGATACGTCATGTTTGTGTGTTGACTGACGTCATGTTTTCGACTGACGAAATTACAGACCGGGACATCGGGACACAAATGACGACCGGGACACCGGCATATAGGGAATATAAATGACGACCGGGACACTCAAAGAGAAAGCGACCGGGACACAAGGAATGTTCGATTAGCATTATCAACAAAGCACCGGGACACAAATGACGACCGGGACACAGGGAGTATAAATGACGACCAGGACATAAGTAAAAAAAAACTAAAAAAAGGTAAAAACTACAAAAAAACTAAAAAAAAAACAACTAAAAACTAATAAAAAAAACTAAAAAAGCTAAAAAACTAAAAAAAGAAAAGAAAGAAAAAAAGGAAAAAAAAGAAAAATGAAGGAGAAAAACAAAACTAAAAAAAAATAAAACTAAAAAATATATATATATATATATATATATATATATAATATATATATATATATATATATATATATATATATATATATAATATATATATATATATATATATATATATATATATATATATATATATATATATCTATATTCACAGGTGGGACATAGGGACACAACTACAATGTCGCGTAACTAATATGGCGCGTAACGACTTACGCGCGCGGGGGGGGGGGGCGCGAAGCGCCCCCACCAACTAGGTGTTGGGGTGGCGCGAAGCGCCACCCCAACAGCTAGTATATATATATATATATATATATATATATATATATATATATATATATATCTATATATATAAAAATAAGTTGTCTGTGGATCGTGGATCAGGTGACGTCATGTTTGTCCGCATATGACGTCTGAATTATTTCACACTAATACAAAAGAAGAAAAAACTAAAAAAGGTAAAAACTACAAAAAAAACTAAAAAGAAAAAAAAACTAAAAAAGCTAAAAAACTAAAAAAAACTAAAAAAAGGTAAAAATCTAATAACTAAAAAAAAAACTGAAAAAAAATAAAAAAAAGGCAAAAACTACAAAAAAAATAAAAACTAATAAAAAAAACTAAAAAAGCTAAAAAACTAAAAAAACTAAAAAAAACTAAAAAAAACTAAAAAAAGGTAAAAAACTAAAAAAAACTAAAAACTAAAAAAGAAAAAAACTAAAAAAAGGAAAAAACTGAAAAATAAAAGAGAAAAAGAAAACTAAAAAAATATGAATAAATATATATAAAAGTAAGTTGTTTGTGGGTTATGTCTGTCTGTCTGTCTGTCGAGTGACGTCGTGTTTGTCCGCATATGACGTCTGAATTATTTCACACTAATACAAAAGAAGAAAAAAAACTAAAAAAGGTAAAAACTACAAAAAAAAACTAAAAAGAAAAAAAACTAAAAAAGCTAAAAAACTAAAAAAAGGTAAAAAACTAAAAACTAAAAAAAACTGAAAAAACTAAAAAAAGGCAAAAAGTAAAAAAAAAAACTAAAAACTAATAAAAAAAGCTAAAAAACTAAAAAAACTAAAAAAAGGTAAAAAACAAAAAAAAAACTAAAAACTAAAAAAGAAAAAACTAAAAAAAAGGAAAAAACTGAAAAATAAGAGAAAAAGAAAACTAAAAAAATATTAATAAATATAAAAAATATAAATATAAATATAATATAAATTAGCAATCAACAAAGCACCGAAACACAAATGACGACCGGGACACAGGGAGTATAAATGACGACCAGGATATAAGTAAAAAAAAAAAACTTAAAAAATGGTAAAAACTACAAAAAAACTAAAAACTAATAAAAAAACTAAAAAATCTAAAAATCTAAATAAACTAAAAAAGAAAAAAAAAGGAAAAAAATAAAGGAGAAAAACAAAACTAAAAAACGAATGTATATACAGACCGGGACACCGGGATACAAATGACGACCGGGACACAGGGAATATAAATGACGACCGGGACACAGGGACACAACTACAATGGGGACGCCGGGGGGCACAGGGGGATATAAATGACGACCGGGACACAAGGAATATAAATGACGCCCGGGACACTCAAAGAGAAATCACAGACTGGAACACCGGGACACAGGGAATATAAATGACGACAGGGACATAACTACAAAGGGGACGCCGGGGTGCACAGGGGGATATATAAATGACGATGGCGACTCAGGGAATGGTCGATTAGCAATCACCATCAACAAAGCTCAAGGGCAATCATTAGAATCATGAGGTATAGATCTGAATACGGATTGTTTTCCCATGGACCATTATATGTTGCATGTTCAAGAGTCGGTAAACCTGAAAATCTATTTATATGCACAGACAATGGGACAGCAAAGAATGTTGTATATTCGCAAGTTTTACGTAGTTAAAAACATATATATATATATATATATATATATATATATATATATATATATATATATATATATATATATATATATATATATATATATATATATATATATATATATATATATATATATATATATATCTATATTCACAGGTGGGACATAGGGACACAACTACAATGGCGCGTAACTAATATGGCGCGTAACGACTTACGTGCGCGGGGGGGCTTGGGGGGGCACGAAGCGCCCCCACCAACTAGGTGTTGGGGTGGCGCGAAGCGCCACCCCAACAGATAGTATATATATATATATATATATATATATATATATATATATATATATATATATATAAAAATAAGTTGTCTGTGTGGGTCTGTCTGTCGGGATACGTCATGTTTGTGTGTTGACTGACGTCATGTTTTCGACTGACGAAATTACAGACCGGGACATCGGGACACAAATGACGACCGGGACACCGGCATATAGGGAATATAAATGACGACCGGGACACTCAAAGAGAAAGCGACCGGGACACAAGGAATGTTCGATTAGCATTATCAACAAAGCACCGGGACACAAATGACGACCGGGACACAGGGAGTATAAATGACGACCAGGACATAAGTAAAAAAAAACTAAAAAAAGGTAAAAACTACAAAAAAACTAAAAAAAAAACAACTAAAAACTAATAAAAAAACTAAAAAAGCTAAAAAACTAAAAAAAGAAAAGAAAGAAAAAAAGGAAAAAAAAGAAAAATGAAGGAGAAAAACAAAACTAAAAAAAAATAAAACTAAAAAAAAAAAACTAAAAAGAAAAGAGAAAAAAAAACTAAAAAAGTAAACAAAGCTCAAAGGCAATCATTAGAATCATGAGGTATAACTAAAAAAAGGTAAAAAACTAAAAACTGAAAAAAAAACCAATTCAAAAACGAATGTATATACAGACCGGGACACAAATGACGACCGGGACATAAGGAATATAAATGACGCCCGGGACACTCAAAGAGAAATCACAGACTGGGACACCGGGAAACAAATGACGACCGGGACACGGGGAATATAAATGACAACAGGGACACAACTACAACGGGGACGCCGGGGGGCACAGGGGGATATATAAATGACGACGGCGACACAGGGAATGGTCGATTAGCAATCACCATCAACAAAGCTCAAGGGCAATCATTAGAATCATGAGGTATAGATCTGAATACGGATTGTTTTCTCATGGACCATTATATGTTGCATGTTCAAGAGTTGGTAAACCTGACAATCTATTTATATGCACAGACAATGGGACAGCGAAGAATGTTGTATATTCGCAAGTTTTCCGTAGTTAAAAACATATATATATATATATATATATATATATATATATATATATATATATATATATATATATATATATATATATATATATATATATATATATATATATATATATATAAATAAGTTGTCTGTCTGTGGATCTGTGGATCAGGTGACGTCATGTTTCTGTGTCGGCTGACGTCATGAAATTAGTTGTCGTCATTTTTGCTTTGACGATGCTTAGTATATTGTAAAACACATTAATTTGGTTAATAATATACCATTTAAAACACCAAAATGAACATGCTGGAGTAGTCACTCGGTGAGAGAGGGTGTCAGAACGGAGAATGAAGGTCCCAGGTTCAAATCCTGGTTAGGCTAAAAAAGGTAAAAAACTAAAAACTAAAAAAAAACTGAAAAAACTAAAAAAAGGCAAAAACTACAAAAAAAACTAATAAAAAAAATAAAAAAGCTAAAAAACTAAAAAAAAACTAAAAAAACTAAAAAACTTAAAAAAAAGGAAAAAACTGAAAAATAGAAGAGAAAAAGAAAACTAATAAAATTAAGAATAAAATAAAAAAAAATAAAAAAGATAAAAACTAAAAAAAAAAAGTAAAAAGAAAAAACGAAAAAAACTAAAAAAGCTAAAAAAAAAAGGTAAAAACCAATAAAAAACTAAAAAGAAAAAAAGGAAAAAAAAACTAAAAACTAAAAAAAAAACTTAAAAAAAAGGAAAAAACTGAAAAATAGAAGAGAAAAAGAAAACAAATAAAATTAAGAATAAAAATAAAAAAAAAATAAAAAAGATAAAAACTAAAAAAAAAAGTAAAAAGAAAAAACGAAAAAAACTAAAAAAGCTAAAAAAAAAGGTAAAAACCAATAAAAAACTAAAAAGAAAAAAAGGAAAAAAACTAAAAAAGGTAAAAACTAAAAGAACTAAAAAAGAAAAAAAACTAAAAAAAGGAAAAAAACTGAAAAATAAAGGAGAAAAAGAAAACTAAAAAAAATATAAATAAAAATAAAAAAACTAAAAAGATAAAAACTTCAAAAAAAACTAAAAAGAAAAAAGAAAAAAAAACCTAAAAAAAGGTCAAAACCAATAAAAAAAAACTAAAAGGGGAACACTGGGACACAAATGACGACCGGGATACTGGGAATATAAATGACGACCGGGACCTGGGAATGTTCAATTAGCAATCACCATCAACAAAGCTCAAGGGCAATCATTAGAATCACGAGGTATAGATCTGAATATGGATTGTTTTTCCCATGGACAATTATATGTTGCATGTTCAAGAGTCGGTAAACCTGACAATCTAAATAAATGACGACACTCAAAGAGAAAGCGACCGGGACAAAAGGTATGTTCGATTAGCAATCAACAAAGCACCGGGACACAGGGAGTATAATTGACGACGACCGGGACACAGGGACATAACTACAAAGGGGACGCCGGGGTGCACAGGGGGATATATAAATGACGATGGCGACTCAGGGAATGGTCGATTAGCAATCACCATCAACAAAGCTCAAGGGCAATCATTAGAATCATGAGGTATAGATCTGAATACGGATTGTTTTCCCATGGACCATTATATGTTGCATGTTCAAGGGTCGGTAAACCTGACAATCTATTTATATGCACAGACAATGGGACAGCAAAGAATGTTGTATATTCGCAAGTTTTACGTAGTTAAAAACATATATATATATATATATATATATATATATATATATATATATATATATATATATATATATATATATATATATATATATATATATATATATATATATATATATATATATAGATATATATATATATATATATATATATATATATATATATATATATATATATATATATATATATATATATATATATATATATATATCTATATTCACAGGTGGGACATAGGGACACAACTACAATGGCGTGTAACTAATATGGCGCGTAACGACTTACGCGCGCGGGGGGGCTTGGGGGGGGGGGCGCGAAGCGCCCCCACCAACTAGGTGTTGGGGTGGCGCGAAGCGCCACCCCAACAGCTATATATATATAAAAATAAGTTGTCTGGATCTGTGGATCAGGTGACGTCATGTTTCTGTGTTGGCTGACGTCATGAAATTAGTTGTCGTCATTTTTGCTTTGACGATGCTTAGTATATTGTAAAACACATTAATTTGGTTAATAATATACCATTTAAAACACCAAAATGAACATTCTGGAGTAGTCACTCGATGAGAGAGGGTGTCAGAACGGGGAATGAAGGTCCCAGGTTCAAATCCTGGTTAGGCTAAAAAAGGTAAAAAACTAAAAACTAAAAAAAAACTGAAAAAACTAAAAAAAGGCAAAAACTACAAAAAAAACTAAAAACTCATAAAAAAAATAAAAAAGCTAAAAAACTAAAAAAACTAAAAAAAACTAAAAAACTAAAAACTAAAAAAAAACCTAAACTAAAAACTAAAAAAAAAAACTTAAAAAAAAGGAAAAAACTGAAAAATAGAAGAGAAAAAGAAAACTAATAAAATTAATAAAAATAAAAAAAAATAAAAAGATAAAAACTAAAAAAGTAAAAAGAAAAAACGAAAAAAAACTGAAAAAGCTAAAAAAAAGGTAAAAACCAATACAAAACTAAAAAGAAAAAAGGAAAAAAACCAAAAAAAATTTTCATCTAAAAAACTAAAAAAAAACTAAAAAAGGTAAAAACTAAAAGAACTAAAAAAGAAAAAAAAAACTAAAAAAAGGAAAAAAACTGAAAAATAAAGGAGAAAAAGAAAACTAAAAAAATATAAATAAAAATAAAAAAAAACTAAAAAGATAAAAACTTCAAAAAAAACTAAAAAGAAAAAATAAAAAAACTAAAAAATCTAAAAAAAGGTCAAAACCAATAAAAAAAAACTAAAAGGAAAAAAAGGGAAAAAATTAAAAATTTATTTCATCATATACCAATTCAAAAAGAATGTATACCGGGATGACGACCGGGACACAGGGAATATAAATGACGACCGGGACGCAGGGACACAACTACAACGGTGACGCCGGGGGCACATGGGGGACATAAATGACGACGGGGACACAGGCAATGTTCGATTAGCAATCACCATCAACAAAGCTCAAGGGGCAACAAAGCTCACCATCAACAAAGACGAACGGGACGCTCAAAGAGAAATTACAGACTGGAACACTGGGACAAAAATGACGACCGGGATACTGGGAATATAAATGACGACCGGGACACAGGGAATGTTCAATTAGCAATCACCATCAACAAAGCTCAAGGGCAATCATTAGAATCATGAGGTATAGATCTGAATATGGATTGTTTTTCCCATGGACAATTATATGTTGCATGTTCAAGAGTCAGTAAACCTGACAATCTAAATAAATGACGACACTCAAAGAGAAAGCGACCGGGACAAAAGGAATGTTCGATTAGCAATCAACAAAGCACCGGACACAGGGAGTATAAATGACGACCAGGACATAAGTAAAAAAAACTAAAAAAAAAGTAAAAACTACAAAAAAACTAAAAAGAAAAAAATATATAAAATACGATGGATATATAAATGACGATGGCGACTCAGGGAATGGTCGATTAGCAATCACCATCAACAAAGCTCAAGGGCAATCACTAGAATCATGAGGTATAGATCTGAATACGGATTGTTTTCCCATGGACCATTATATGTTGCATGTTCAAGAGTCGGTAAACCTGACAATCTATTTATATGCACAGACAATGGGACAGCAAAGAATGTTGTATATTCGCAAGTTTTACGTAGTTAAAAACATATATATATATATATATATATATATATATATATATATATATATATATATATATATATATATATATATATATATATATATATATATATTTATATATATATATATATATCTATATTCACAGGTGGGACATAGGGACACAACTACAATGGCGCGTAACTAATATGGCGCGTAACGACTTACGCGCGCGGGGGGACTTGGGGGGGCGCGAAGCGCCCCCACCAGCTAGTATATATATATATATATATATATATATATATATATATATATATATATATATATATATATATATATATATATATATATATATATATATATATATATATTCACAGGTGGGACATAGGGACACAACTACAATGGCGCGTAACGACTTACGCGCATGGGGGGCTTGGGGGGGGGGCCAAGCGCCCCCACCAACTAGTTGTTGGGTTGGCGCGAAGCGCCACCCCAACAGCTAGTATATATATATATATATATATATATATATATATATATATCATGAAAAGAGAAATCACCAATGCAACAGCACAAAAAAAAAAAAAAAAAAAAAAAAAAAAAAAAAAGACAGAAGGAGAAAAGGAAGACTGTTTTCCCTAAATTAGTGATTAATATAGACCAGCACTTGAATGAGGCCTTAACCCTACTCATCCATACAATCACATAGGTTAAACAGCATAGCCATACACAATCAACCATAAAGAATAATCCATGGACAGGCAGTCATGTCGTCAATTAGTATAAGTCGTCATTTACCAAACAATAGAAAAAAAAAAAAAAGACATATAATTCAGAGGCAACAACCCAACACAAGGGCTCATCAGGAGAATACACTGGCCTATATTGGGTTTCGCCACTTTAAATTCTCTACCCAGCCAAGTGTTGTGGCTACCACAGAATATCCATGGCATCCCCGTGTCAGGTATCACCCCCAAAATACATGCCTATGAAAAAAAAAAAAAAAAACAGCAAATGTAAAACAACCAAGTAACACCAAAACAAGCTTATCCTGTTAATATATCCCTCTTTTTAGCAACAATAGCTAAACTAAATATAATAAATTTTACCAAATCACAAAACAGGCTTGCGTCTCAAAGAGAAATCACCAAAAGGAAGCGTGCCGAGGAATCACAAGAGCAACCCGAAACAACCTGGACAGCGAGACTCAAAATGTATCAAAACTGAAAATGATAGCGATGATGATTGGGTTTGGGATTTTGACTTGGATAAGGTCATCAATGCCTACCAGATTTAAGTTAAAAGAACAAAGGTTCGGCGATATGTATTTCATAGTGACGAAAGACACGTCAAGGTAAAACAAACCAAACAACTTGAAAGTGATACCGATGAAAAAAAAAACGACCTTGAAAGGAATATCGTTTCCTGTTGCAACATATTTTCCACATAAATAATAATTTAGTGCTTCTGTTCAAAACAGCAATCGAATTGATGCCTCCTGATACGAAACTATCAACGAAGTGGCAATCGTTATGGTCGGTGATTTGTATATGACGTCATTATAAGTATATAAGAAGGTGTTTCAAAGAGTAGTTTTTATTAAACTCGTTGATGCTACGATGCCCTACAATATCCTATCATTTTTTGGGATTGAGCCGACGGCTATCACTTTAATATTAAATTGAAAAATCCAGCTACTAACAAAGAAATGGATAAGAAATGCAGCGCAATGAAATATTATGCCTATTATAGATTAATGATTCGTCATTTATTACATTTATATATAATCCATCTTGGGATTAGATACAACAGCTTTTACATCCTGGACAATCGCCAGTTCATAGACATGACATTACGGCCCGTGTCTTCCGGCAAACGTTGCTCTCCTTCATCTCCTACAGAGTTATGGGCGAAATACAAATCGCAAATGGCCGAGAATATACTCCACCGAATACGGCTAGAAAGGTCAGATATGACCTTGGATTTTACAACAGAAATTTATAACTGCACTTTAGTTATGATTGAAGATTCGTGCTTATCTATTGCAAACAAACTTCTCAAGCATTTGGGAATGCCTTCACCTAATCGTACTGCTTCTATTTCTACATGTGTAGAATGGGATCGTGAACAAAGTTACAACACAATTGATCTATTGTCGTATCTTACAGACCGGGACAGCGGGACACAAGGAATATAAATGACAACCGGGAAACTCAAAGAGAAATTACAGACCGGGACAAAAATGACAAGCGGGACACGGAATATAAATGAACGACCGGGACACTCAAAGAGAAATTACAGACCGGGACACAAATGACGACTGGGACACAGGGAATATAAATGACGACTGGGACACACATATATATATATATATATATATATATATATATATATATATATATATATATATATATATATATACATATATATATATATATATATATATATATATATATATATATATATATATATATATATATACATATATATATATATATAAAGAAAACAGACAGAATTCTATTGAATTCTATTGCGCCACCCCAACAGCTAGTATATATATATATATATATATATATATATATATATATATATATATATATATATATAAAGAAAACAGACAGAATTCTATTGAAAATGCGACTAAGACGCCGCTTC